>NC_091727.1:37992500-38310000 GCF_042477335.2 Ovis canadensis | reverse complement strand
GCTGTAGAAAGCACAGATGAAAGACATGTGATTACCTAGGTTCTATTCATTTCTTCCTAACCTCCGGCTACACAATGGTGACCTGTGAGACCCAGCACTTGGTGGCGGTTTACTCATGCACTCAACAGCCATACACCAAGCAGCCAAGCATAATGATTAAACCATCACCTTTGAGACCCTCATTGCAGGAATTCTAATTATAGCTTCACTGTATATTTTCTGCAAGAAGCTGGTGAAACTGGTCTCTCTGAGCCTCTGAATTGTTTGTTGTTATCTAGTCGCTCAGTCATGTGCAACTCATGGACTGTAGCCCTCGAGGCTCCTCTGTCCATGGGATTCTCCAGGCAAGAATATTGGAGTGGGTTGCCATTGCCTTCTCCAGGGGATCTTCCTGACCCAGGGATTGAACTCTTGTCTCCTGCATTGATAGGTGGATTCTTTACCACTGAGCCACTCGGGAAGCCCCAAGCCTCAGAATGCTCACCTGAAAATGGGGACAAGAAAAGAAATAATCTCACAGGGCACGTCCTAGCTACTCAAAATGCAGATCATGAACCTATAGAATTGACACCACCTGAGAGCTTGTTAGAAATGCAGAATCTTGGGCCTTACCCCAGATCTAGTGAGCCAGAACCTGCATTTTAAATAAGATTCTGAGGTGATTCCTATGCATGTTAAAATTTGAGAAGCACTGGGTAGATGCTAAGGAAACAGTCTCTGAACCTAAAGTGCTTGAATCCTAGCTCTATTGGTTATCAGCTGTGAGCCCTTGGTAAGGAACTGAACCAATCTGTGCCTCAGTTTCTTATCCATAAAATGGAGATGATAATAACAACTCCACTCCTAGGGCTGTTGAGAAGAGTAGATGAGTGAATGCATGTAAAGAGCTTAGAAAAGGGGACAGTGCCTAAGTGTTCATTAGGGCTGTTGTGATAGCTGATGACTAATTAAGTTTTAAACACCGAGTGCAATAAATAACAATTGTTAGCTGTACTGGACAAAATACTGTTGGCTATTGGCAGGAAGGTGAAGGTGAAGTCGCTCAGTCATGTCCAACTCTTTGTGACCCCGTGGACTGTAGCCTACCAGGCTTCTCCATCCATGGGATTCTCCAGGCAAGAATACTAGAGTGGGTTACCATTTCCTTCTCCAGCGGATCTTCCTGACCTAGGGATCGAACCTGGGTCTCCCGCATTGGAGGCAGACGCTTTAACCTCTGAGCCACCAGGAAAGCCCATTGGCAGGAAACAGATGATTAAAAAATTGACCCTGACCTCATGACACTTCTGAAGTGGTGGTACTAATTCTATTTATAAGTAGTTAAACATAATCACAAGTAACAGTCTTTCAGACAAATACCGTATGATATTACTTACATGTGGAAATCTAAGATATGACACAAATGAACTTCCCTACAAAGCAGAAACAGACTCACAGGCATAGAGAACAGACTTGTGGTTGCCAAGGGGGAAGGGATGGGGAAGGGAAGGATTGGGAATTTGGGGTTAGCAGATGCAAACTACTATATATACAATGGATAAACAACAAGGTCCTATTGTATAGCACAGGGAACTATATTCAATATCCTGTGATAAACCAAAATGGAATATGAGTAAGAATGAATATCTATGTATAACTGCATCACTTCACTGTAGAGCAGAAATTAACACAACATTTTAAATCAACTATACTTCAATAAAGTAAATTAAAAAAAAAAAAGTAACAATCTTTCAGAAGCGCCCATCCAATGGTAGTCAAGGCATCTCTGCTCTCTGCTACAGCCTGGAGTTTAAATGATGGATCTCGATTGTAATACATGAGTCAAACTTGAATTAATACTGCTCCAGACACCATGGAGTGACTAGTATGGTGGAAGAAAAAGCCACATTCCTTGACTTCCTCATTTTAAGCCATTCTCATAAAAATTTCTCCCTGCAATTTATAAAGCTGACAGCATGTGAAAGAGCCCTAGCTAGTAAGTCCTGTGGGAACAACTTGATTCTGCCTGATGTGGGGAAAGGGGCTGAGCTGGTTCTATACATCTGTACCATCTCCTAGGATGTTTCCCATGTGTGTGTGTGCGCTCAGTTGCTCAGTCATGTCAGACTCTTTGCAACCCCATGAACTGTAGCCTGCCAGGCTCCTCTGTCCACAGGATTTCCCAGGCAAGAATACTGGAGTGTGCAGCCATTTCCTCCTCCAGGGGATCTTCTCAAGCTAGGGATGGAACCCATATCTCCTGCACTGGCAAGTAGATTCTCTACCACTGAGCTACCTCAAAAGCCCCAAGATGTGTCCTGTAATGGTTCTCAAACATAGCTGTCTCTTAGAATCATCTGAAAAGCATTTCCAAAACACTGATACCCAGACACCACCCCAGAGAATCTGATTTAATTGCTCTGGAGTGTAGCTCAGGCATGATGCTATTTAATGTTCCCCAAGTGATCGTAACATGTAGCAATGGTTGATAACACCTATTATGACACACACGCAGCCCAAAGGTGTCCTCAGTCAGTGGGGCAAATTAGCAGAAAGTGAACAAGAATCAAGGACAACAGAGGAAGAGAAGGGATGGTCACTATGAGGGAATAGCTAATAGTGTTTTGCTTCTGTGTCTTGGGAATGAACCACCAGCAATGTGGCTTTGCTCCAGAAGGCCAACTAGGGGTTTTGTAAATTTGACTGAGTTCCAGGCAGACCACACAAGTCCAAACATAAATCAGAACCCTGAGGACTATGAAGGGCGGGGGGTTCCAGAAATGGAGGACTAAGAAAATGGGTAACAAGTAAACCGTCCAAAAAAGTTGCCATGACATTCATGCCCTTTAACTCATAGAGCCTTGCATGACCATTCTCAAAACTCATTATCCTTATCAGCCAGACCTGGAAACAATCCACATGTGAGTAAAAGGGGTGAAATTTATTACAGTAAATTCAACCTGAACATTATAAGCAATGAAATAAAGCATGAAGTGCCATTCCACTCAACAGCATGGATGAACCTCATAGGCACAGTGTTGAGAAGGTTGACACAGAAGAAAAAACACTGCATGATTACACCTATGGAATTCAAGAATGAGCAGAACTAATCAATGGTGGTAGAAGTCAGAAGAGTGAGTACCTTCTGGAGGAGGTATGGGCTGGGAGACCTGCTGGGTGGCTGCCAGCAAGGCTCTGTATCCTGCTCTAGGTGGAGTTACAACGTGTACACACATGTGCCCATGTTGGTTGAGCTGAACACATAAGATGGTTGCATTTTACTGAGTGCAAAGTTATTTATTGTTGTTTAATTGCTAAGTCATGTCAGACTCTTTGTGACCCCATAGGTTATAGCCCGCCAGGCTCCTCTGTCCATGGAATTCACCAGGCAAGAATATTAGAGTGCATTGCCATTCCCTTCTCCAGGGGATCTTCCTGACCCAGGGATCAAACCTATGTCTCCTGCATTGGGCAGACAGATTCTTTACTGCTGAGCCACTGAGTACAAGTAAAACGTCAACAACAAAAAAATGAAATTTATCTATTACTATTATTCACTCAGTCAATATTTAGGCTTCCCAGGTAAAGCAGTGGTAAAGAATCTGCCAGCCAATGCAGGAGACCCTAGTTCGATCCCTGGATTGGGAAGATCCCCTGGAGAAGGGCAGGGCAACCCACTCCAGTATTGTTGCCTGAAGAATTCCATGGGCAGAAGAGCCTGGCGGGCTACAGTCCATGGGGTTGCAAAGAGTCGGACATGACTGAGCATGCACACACTCAATATTTATTACAAACCTATTCTGAGTCAGGTCAGGTACCAGGTACTGGACACAGAGGTGGACTAAGCGTCCTCTTGGCACTTATAACCTAGTGAAGAAGGCAGACCATCAGATATAAATGCAGACAGGTAACATCAGGAGGTGATACATGCTACGGGAGAAAGTCAAGCTGGGTAAGAGGTTGCAGACCATGTGTGGGGGCAGGGAGGGTGGTGGGAGTGGAGCACTGTTTTCGATGGCAAGGTCAGAGAAGGCCTTTCTGAGAGGGCAGCGTTCCAGCAAGTTCAGGGTATCCAGTTTCCAGCCCACAGCAGATTAGAAGCAGTGCATTTGATGAGGACAGAAATGTCATTTGAAGGCAGACAAATTGACAGGAGTGAGGAGTGTCAACTGACAGCCAGGCAAGATGCAGCAGCCGTCAAACGAGCAGCCCAAGCACCCAGAGGGCCCAGCGTGAGGGCCATCCCCCGACACTTCTGTAGCCTTTAGGACATCCCTGTGACAAAGCTCAAAACAGCCTTCTGTTCTGTTACGTCTCTTACTGCATCAGCACCATCTCCTGGCCTTTCCTTCACTAGACGGTAAGCCTTTTAAAGGCAGGGTTTGGGTCCTGTTTGTCATTGTGTTCTCAGTGCCCACCACAGTAAGGGGACACAACAAGGGAGTCTATAAATATTTACTATCTGTGACTGTCTTGATGACACTGAGTCACCTTCCCAAATACTGCTAATACCACTACTATTTTCTAGAATTTTCTGCACAAGTATATAACAGACTTTAGACTTTAGAATGACTAATTGATCAACTTTTAACTTTGATGACTGGGTGTTTAAAACAAGAGAAAAGTGTCAGCCATCTGGAGAACTGACTTACAGAAAAATCCTCATTTCCCCAAATTGCTGGAAAGTGAGATGCTTCTGGGCTAGTCCATCTTGCCTTGACATCACCTGATTGCTCTCTTGGGCTAAGCAGTGGTGTTCACACTTTGGGATGTATATGAATCACACAGGAGGGGGCTGGTTAGAAATGAAGGTTTCCAGGCTCTGTCTTTGGACATTATGATTCATGAAGGGATATGGACAAGCACAATAATAAAAGCTACAACAAGTATCACTGAGCACTAAGTAATTTCCAGGTATTGTTCTAGATGCATTCCGTGGTCTCTCCCATCTAAACAACAAAACTATTCGGTGACCCCCTTTATAGATGAGGCAAAAGAGGCACATAAGGCTCAGGTAACTTGTCCAGGGTCACACAACTAGTGAGGAGTTAGTTATAGGATTCAAACTCAAGCTGCTGGACCCAAAGCTCTGAAGCAGCACCCCAGTCTATCGCCACTCAGCCTATATTCTCATCAAGTAGGCCAGATATGTGGGTGGTGGAGGAGCATCACTTTAAGAACCCTGGCCTGTATCAGTCTTCTCCTTCAATTCCTGTATCTTCTAGCTATGTTTATTAATACTATGACCGTGACCCTGGCCTTTCAAGAACCTCTTCCATTTCCCACATGGGAAGGGGACCACAGGCCCAATCCTCTTTGTTTTAAACAAGAGGATGTCTCAGATGTATAAAACGAACTTGTGGTTACCAGAGGGGAAAGGGTGAAAGGGATAAACTGGGAAATTGGGATTGACACAGACACACCACTATATATTGGGTTGGCCAAAATATTCATTCAGGTTTTTCCACACCATCTTATGGAAAAACCCAAATGAATTTTTTGGCTAACCCAATATAAAATTGACAACTAATAAGGACCTACTGTATAGCACTGGAGCTTCCCAGGTAGTGCTAGTAGTAAAGAACTCGCTTGCCAATGCAGGAGATAGAAGAGATGCGGGTTCAGTCCCTGGGTTGGGAAGATCCCCTGGAGGAGGGCATGGCAACCCACTCCAGTATTCTTGCCCAGAGAATCTCATGGACAGAGGAGCCTGGCAAGCTACAGTCCATAGGATTGCAACGAGTCGGACACGACTGAGCAACTGACACTTTCACTTTTCACACAAGGAAGCCCAAGCAGTCCAGAGAAACGCCAATGGGGCAAGAAACCAAGGCTCCTGACTCCAAGTGAGCTCCCAGTAGAGGACCAGCACCAACTCGCCACTCATCTTGAAAATGGTTTCTCTAGCCACAAGGTGAGCCTTCCTAGTGGACAAGAGAAGAAAAAACAAACCCTCCCTGCTGAACCTTACCCAATTTTCAGATTTTTAAATATTTATTTTAGGTATTTGGCTGCACCAAGTCCTAATTGTGGCACATGGGATCTAGTTCCCTGACCAGGGATCGAACCTGGGCCTCCTGCATTGCGAGCATCGAGTCTTAGCCATTAGATCACCAGGGAAGTCACCCAAATTGCAGGTTTTTGAGCAAAATAAAAGACTGTTATTTTGAACTACTGAGTTTTGAGGCCATTTATAATGCAGTGATGGGTAACTGACGGACTCAATTTCTCCAAAACGGAAAAAGGTGACTCAAGAGTTTTTATGAGAATCTTTTTTTTAAGCCACAGTATATTTTTCCCTTTTGGGGGCCTGCTGTTTCAAGTTCTCCCCTGTATCTCCATCTCTTCTAGCACTTTCACTGGAGCAGTAGGGAATGCTTCCCTTCTCACTAACAGCAAGAGCCTTCATGTGACTGTAAATATTTGTTAATTGACAGAAAGGCCTAATCTTCCTCTTATCCCATCCAAGCTGGTTTCCTTGGAAACCTAATTTTCCATGGATTCCCTTGATTCCCTCTTGCAAACAAATGTTATTAAAGCAGAGATTGAATTGTAGGCACTTTGAGTAAACTTAATAAATCCAAGGACCCATGTGGTCCAATCTTGGAGCACTATCTCTTTTAGGAGTCACAGACCGTCAAAAAAGCAGCTCTTCTTGATGTTCAAAACAATGTAATAGAGATCCCTTCATAACCCATGTAACACTTCCTCAGCCCCTTCCCGATCTCCAATTCCTTTGTCCCTCACCGCTGCTTTGGAAACTTTTACACACAAAGGATTTTCCAAGTCCTGGAATACAGCTGGGCTTCCCTGGAGGCTGTGCCTGCAATGAAGGAGACACAGGAGACCTGGGTTCGATCCCTGGGTCGGGAAGATCCCCTGGAGAAGGAAATGGCAACCCACTCGAGTATTCTTGCCTGGAGAATCCCATGGACAGAGGAGTCTGGTGGGCTACAGTCCATAGGGTCACAAAGAGTCAGACTGGGCACAGAATCCATCTTGATCCTTTTCCTCCACTCTCTCTTTTCTCTCCCCTTCTCCTCAAACCATGGTTTAGTTTCTAGGCCAGCAAGGAATAACTTTTTCCTACTCTAGGAAGGTAAAAGGAACAATTTAGAAGGATTCTGAGCAGGTAAACGTGGGTTTCTCTTAAACAGATTTCTGAAAAGAGGGGTGAAGGAAGTTTGCAACCACCGATTGTGATTTTGTCTTAATATATTAATAGCATCCATTTCAATATAGTTAATGATTACTGATGAAAAGGTAAAAAGAAGAAATAAACTTCATGTTAATGAAAAGAGTCTTTGATTTTTACATATCATCTTTATATCAAGTGGTCTTCCCATGCTGTGGCACCATGGAAAACATAAAGCACATTTCTGGCAAGCAGTTTGTTAATTGGTCCAGAAAAAACAGTATTTGGAGGGATACAATTCCTGCTTTAAGTTCAATTCTCTTTGTCAACTCAATTAACCAACTTTTCTGTCTGTCTGCAGTCACCATTTCTGGCTCTCTTTTTTTCCCACTTTAATGGAAATGTTCAAAATGAATAAAGGCAATCTGATGATTTCCTGGTAGTGATTTTGATTCTGAAGAGGTTTTACAATCAACCATTGTTCCATATTTTAAAAAATACCTCTTAGGGATTTTCTTTTCCTTGGCACTGATTTGCTGTGGTCTCCTTTACCCATTATCCAGGCCCCCAGTGGGTCACAATTCTGACTCAGGAAAGAAATTTACCAGGTACTGGGGCTAATAGTAGAAACCTTATTTAACAATAATTACAAGAGGAAAAGTACAATTACTAACAGATCTTCTATTCTCTGAGTACAAAGATACTCAAGGATAGCTAAAATCAGTCAATTATTTCCTTTCCCCTGCAGAAAAGTGCACATTTATTCTTAGCTTCCTGACTATCTCCTCCAACCCTTACTTCAGGGGTTTTCCAAGTGTGGTCTCTGGACCAGAACCAAGAGCATCACCTGAGAACTTGAGAGAAATGCAAATTCCCTGTCCTGACCCCACACCTATAGAAACAATCTCTGAAGGAGGGTCCAGAAAGCTGTGTATGAACAAGCTCTCCAGGCAATTTTGAGCCTCCCAGATTTTGAGAACCACTGCCTTAGACAAGTGGTCCCTAACCTTTTTGGCACCAGGGACTGATTTTGTGGAAGACAATTTTTCCACAGACCAGGGGAGACGGGATGGTTTTGGGATAATTCAAGTACATTATATTTATTGTGCACTTTCTCTTTAAATTGGAGGATAATTGCTTTACAATGTTGTGGTAGTCTCTGTTGTACATCAACTCAAATCAGTCATAATTTTATATTATATATATATCCCCTCCCTCTTGATCCTCCCTCCTATATCCCCTCCCTCTTGATCCTCCCTCCTCCCCAATTCCACCCTAGTAGGTCATCAAAGAGCACCAGGCTGGGCTCCCTGTGTTATACAGCAGCTTCCCACTAGCTATCTATTTGACACACGATAGTGGATATACGTCAGTGCTACTCTCTCAATTTCTCCCAGCCTCTCCTCCCCCTGCCATGTCCACAAGTCCGCTCTCTACATCTTCAAATCTATTTCTTCTCTGTAAATAGGTTCATCAGTATTATTTTTCTAGATTCCTATATATGCACTAATACATATTTGTTTTTCTCTTTCTGACTTACTTCACTCTGTTTAACAGGCTCTAGTGTGCACTTTTTTTCTAACCTAATGCTGCTGCTGATCTGATAGGAGGTAGCAGTCCACAGCCTAGAGGTTAGGGATCCCTGCCTCCGATCATATAATTAACTGGATGAGAAAGGCACAGCAACCTGAAAGTGAAAGAACCTGAGTTCTGTTCTGTGCTCTGCTTCAGTTTACTGTGTGGCCTCCATCAAGTTGCTGCACCTCTCTGGACCTCAGTTTTCTCATCTATACAATGAAGAACAAAGTTCAGAAATTCTTTTAGGTTCCTACAAGCTCCAGAAAGTAAAAAGCTACTGCCCTCAAGAACACTAGCCGAGGACTCTAATATCCTTTCAGGTGATTCTCTTTTTTCTAACATATCAGTTTTCTTTCTTTCTTTCTTTTTTAAAGTTAGGAAAGGCAAATCCACTCTTGTCAAGATGACTAAATACTTTAAACATCTAGAAGCTGTATTTAAAACATTTCTGTCAAGACCAAGTCATTTATTAAAGTTGCTGGTGAATGCTCCCTGACAGTTTTCTCCCTCAGAATTTATCATTTCTCAGCCAGAAATATTAATTCATCTCATCAGTCCGGGAATCTTGATGGGCAATTATTTTTTATTTGCCCTAGAATAGATTCATAATTCTTTTCATTCAGAAGAATATTCTCCCTGTACAAGAGTGACTCAGCAATAGTTAGAATTAATATTAATATGCCAACTTAGCATATTCTATGGGTAGAAATGATGGATCAACATATTCTTGAAATAATATTAAAACTTAATTTTGATGACAAATGTTACATAAGATTTATATTCTCAGATAGTACTATGATATGCATTTTTAAAACCTTTTATTTTTTTCCCCTGCTGATAAATTCAACTGAGTATTTTTGAGCTGAGACCAATCTTAAGCCAAGACAGAGAATACGGGGCTAGGCACTCTTTGTTGAATTTCAACCAATGATTCATTGCATCCATTTGTCAAAATTCAGAATGTGACAAACAAGCCTTTGATGAAATAGATAGACTTTCCAGATGGAATGAAATCCTGACACAAGTAGTTTTGAAATTAGCTTAATCTTTCTATTACTGAATGAATGAAAAAATGAGGTTTTTACCCTGAAGAGTCACTGATCACAGGTAAAGAGTTTACACAGTCACAGTGAAAAATGGTTTTGGATCTGAAAACAGAGGAGGAAATGTATACTATGTAAGGGGAAAGTCCTTTCAAATGGTCTTTTTGCCTTTAAAAATAAACATTAGAAGAAGAAACAAAGACATTGCTGGTATAAAGATCACAATCAGATGCAGGTCAAATCAAGTGGTCCACACCTAGGCCAGGATTCAGTTCAACCCGAAGCACTGAGGGAAGGTGAAAAACAAACAGGCTAAAGAGGAAAACCAGGATCAAGAGATGTGGACGCCCTGGCTAAAAAAATATATTAAAAAAAAGAGGAAAAGTCAGTGATTCCTGCATGTAACAATACAGTATACTTTATTGTATTATTATTTTTTTTTTTAAAAGAGAGTGACTTGCAGCCTCACCAAGCAACTAAGTAGGTTACTCTGGACACACTGCTCCTGGACAAATGGCCTTGAGAGGGTGTGGAAGACGGGCTTGTTTCAGGTTCCCTGGACAAGGGGCTGCCTGGATGGGAGTCGTATACAGGCCTGCTGCTTCAGGGAAAGCCTAGGTGGGGGGAAATCAAGAGACTGTTTCTCCTTTGGGTGTTATTTCTGTCATAGGGAAAAGTCCACCCAAGGGCTGGTGTTCCCTCTCTTCATTCAATAAATATTTGTTGCACACTTGTGTGTCACACACTGTTCTAGGAGGTGCATCACAACACAAAGATCTTGGCCCTCAAGGAGCTTAGATTCTTGCATGGTGTGGAGAAAAAAGGTAGCATAACAGGCCAGAGACTGCCATCCTTAGATAGGCCTGTTGGCAAGGCTGGCCTTGGCTGGCATTTGAGAACTTGGATTTCTGGACAACCAAGCCCAGGACTAGTAAGTGTGTGCCTCAACTGTTTGTGTGAACAATATAGTTGATTCTGAACACTGGCTTTCCTCCTGGGAGTCTGGAATTTCATATATGTGCTAGGCAGAGGGAGCCTACGTGACTAGGGTAGGGTAAATAAACAAAAATATGTGCCCCATGGACCTTCATGTTGGTATGAGGGGGAAAATCTCAGGTGTTGAGTAACTATTTCAACCTTAAGGCAAAAACTATGGCAAAAGTAATCATATTGGACTGACCTTTGGACAACATGGGTTTGGATTGTGCAGGTCTGATATTGTTTTCCAATAAATACTTGCTTTAGTACTACATAATCTGAGCTTGTTTGATCCCATGGATGTGAAACTGTGGATATTGAGGGCTGACTGTAAAGTTCTATGCAGAGTTTTGGCTGCACAGAGGCTCACTGTGCCCAACCTCCCAGTTGTCCAAGGATCAACTGTAATCACTTAATAATTTAGTTAAATAAACACTATTCATTTTTGACTTTTCATATGAATGCTGCTGCTGCTGCTAAGTCGCTTCAGTCATGTCTGACTCTGTGCGACCCCATAGATGGTAGCCCACCAGGCTCCCCCGTCCCTGGGATTCTCCAGGCAAGAACACTGGAGTGGGTTGCCATTTCCTTCTCCAATGCATGAAAGTGAAAAGTCAAAGAGAAGTCACTCAGTCGTGTCCAACTCTTTGCAACCCCATGGACTGCAGCCTACCAGGCTCCTCCACCCATGGGATTTTCCAGGCAGGAGTACTGGAGTGGGGTGCCATTGCCTTCTCCAATTTAATACCTAGCATTGGCTTTATTAGGGCTTCCCAGGTGGCTCAGTGGTAAAGAATCTGCCTGCCAATGCAGGAGATGCAAGAGACCCAGGTTCGATCCCTGGGTTGGGAAGATCCCTTGGAGAAGGGCATGGCAACCCATTCCAGTATTCTTGCCTGGAGAATCCCATGCAAAGAGGAGACTGATGGGCTACAGTCCCTGGGGTCACAAAGAGTCAGACATGATTGAGGTACTGAGCACACACATCAGCTTTACTCGAAGGGCAGGAAGATAAAGGATCTATGATACTTGTGAAGTGAAGGAAGGTCTTGTGGCCTATTTATGGCAGACCTAATGAAAGATGCTGAAGGCCAAAGGGATGTATAAAGCCTCTCAGCATCTGCCCTACCCCCTCTATAGCACACCCATCCCTCCAAATCTCCCCAAAGCCCCTGAGAATATACATCCACACCTGACACACAACTTCACGCTGCCCCTGACATCACAGGCTGCCATGGACTGCAAGGCCGACTACAAGGTCTTCCCCCTCTGCATCCAGGCATTTTCAGTTTTACTTTGTAGTTCCTCTCATCAGGAAGTGAAATCCAGCTGGCTACCCTTTGACACTGGAGCGTCTACATGACTTTGCTTCAGTCGACATGTGTGAAAGTGGTGATGCAGTGATTCCGAATCAAAGCCTCCAGAGGCCTGTGTGCCTCTGTCCCCAGTCTTGGAGTTCAGTCACCCCGATGGCCCCAGCCAATAGCTGGCCAATGGAAAGACATATGAGCAAGGCCACCCAGACCAGCTGGTTCCAGATGACCTTCCCTCTCAGTGCTGACACACTGGCAATCCCAGCCATGATCAGCCAAGACTGGCCCTGACCAGCTGAGCCACTAGATGGAGTCGGGCATGATCATCACAACCCAAACAGAAGCCAGGAGGGTTTAATGTTGTTTGGCACCCAGAGGTGACCGAGATGCATGTCAAGCTTGAGTGTCTCAGCCAAAGCTGTACAGGTGCCTCCTGACAGGGACTCCAAAGTTGAAATCACTGCCGTGTCTCTCAGGACAAACGCAGGGCTGATGACCACTTCAAAGCCAGAAGGACTCGGAGGGAGACTGCTCACTTCAAAGATGGGATAGCTTCAGAGAACCCTTGCATTTTGGCTTGAGAGTCAAACAATTGTCTCACAGCTTCTCTCTCTCCCTCTCTCTCTCTGGCTCCCCAAGAGAAGAGCAATTGAAACGCTGGAAACAGTCTCCCTTCAAGTACAACAAAGGGCAGATTCTCTCAGCTCAGGGAGGCTGGCCTTTGGCGGAAAGGGAACAGCAGGAAGGGCAGATTCCAGAGCAGCTGAGAAAGAACTCTGGGCCTGGGTGAAATGCAGGCAGGCTGCCCAGTGAGGAGACCGGCAGCATTTTAATATCACCACAGTCTCATTTTGTAGAGCTGAGAGAATAGTCTCATCTCCAAGAATGACAGAGCTGCCCATTTTATTGTATGCTTCTTAGGCAGCAACATGGCGAGTTAATTGAAAATCTGAATGTATCCATGCCCATCAACTTCCATGCGTTTTTCACTCTCCTCGACTCCCCATGTTTTTTGTTTTTAGGCTTGACAGCTACATCAGGTATCCCATGTAATCACTGTGCCCTGAAAAGAAAAAGTCAAGGTATTTCAAGTGCTTTTTATTTTTTTAAACATAAATTTATTTAATTGGAGGCTAATTACTTTACAATATTGTATTGGTTTTGCTATACATTGACATGAATCTGCCACAGGTGTACATGTGTTCCCCATCCTGAACCCCCCCCCCCCCGCCGCCACCTCCCTCCCCATCCCATCCCTCTGGGTCATCCCAGTGCACCAGCCCCAAGCATCCTGTATCATGCATTGAACCTGGACTGGTGATTCATTTCTTATATGATTTATACATGTTTCAATGCCATTCTCCCAAATCATCCCACCCTCACCCTCTCCCACAGAGTCCAAAAGACTGTTCTATACATCTGTGTCTCTTTTGCTGTCTCGCATACAGGGTTATCATTACCATCTTTCTAAATTCCATATATGTGCATTATGATACTGTATTGATGTTTTTCTTTCTAGCTTACTTCACTCTGGATAATAGGCTCCAGTTTCATCCACCTCATTAGAACTGATTCAAATGTATTCTTTTTAATGGCTGAGTAATACTCCATTGTGTATATTTACTACAGCTTTCTTATCCATTCGTCTGCTGATGGACATCTAGGTTGCTTCTGTGTTCTGGCTATTATAAACAGTGCTGTGATGAACATCAGGGTACACGTGTCTCTTTCAATTCTAGTTTCCTCGGTGTGTATGCCCAGAACTGGGATTGCTAGGTCGTATGGCAGTTCTTTGGAAGGAATGATGCTAAAGCTGAAACTCCAGTACTTTGGCCACCTCATGAGAAGAGTTGACTCACTGGAGAAGACTCTGATGCTGGGAGGGATTGGGAGCAGGAGGAGAAGGGGATGACCGAGGATGAGATGGCTGGATGGCATCACGGACTCGATGGACGTGAGTCTGAGTGAACTCCGGGAGATGGTGATGAACAGGGAGGCCTGGCGTGCTGTGATTCATGGGGTTGCAAAGAGTTGGACACAACTGAGCGACTGAACTGAACTGATGGCAGTTCTATTTCCAGTTTTTTAAGGAATCTCCACACTGTTCTCCATAGTGGCTGTACTAGCTTGCATTCCCACCAACAGTGTAAGAGGGTTCCCTTTTCTCCACACCCTCTCCAGCATTTATTGCTTGTAGACTTTTGGATTGCAGCCATTCTGACTGGTGTGAAATGGTACCTCATTGTGGTTTTGATTTGCATTTCTCTGATAATGAGTGATGTTGACCATCTTTTCATGTGTTTGTTACTCATCTGTATGTCTTCTTTGGAGAATTGTCTGTTTAGGTTTTTGGCCCATTTTTTGATTGGGTCGTTTATTATTCTGGAATTGAGCTGCATGAGTTGCTTGTATATTTTTGAGATTAGTTGTTTGTCAGTTGCTTCATTTGCTATTATTTGCTCCCATTCTGAAGGCTGTCTTTTCACCTTGCTTATAGTTTCCTTTGTTGGGCAGAACCTTTTAATTTTAATTAGGTCCCATTTGTTTATTTTTGCTTTTATTTCCAATATTCTGGGAGGTGGGTCATAGAGGATCCTGCTGTGATTTATGTTGGAGAGTGTTTTGCCTATGTTTTCCTCTAGGAGTTTTATAGTTTCTGGTCTTACATTTAGATCTTTAATTCATTTTGAGTTTATTTTTGTGCATGGTGTTAGAAAGTGTTCTAGTTTCATTCTTTTACAAGTGGTTGAGCAGTTTTCCCAGCACCACTTGTTAAAGAGATTGTCTTTTCTCCATTGTATATTCTTGCCTCCTCTGTCAAAGATAAGGTGCCCATAGATGTGTATTGCCTCCTTTGTCAAAGATAAGGTGCCCATAGGTGGGTGGATTTATCTCTGGCCTTTCTATTTTGTTCCATTGATCTATATTTCTGTCTTTGTGCCAGTACCATACTGTCTTGATGACTGTGGCTTTGTAGTAGAGCCTGAAGTCAGGCAGGTTGATTCCTCCAGTTCCATTCTCAAGATGGCTTTGGCTATTCAAGGTTTTTTGGATTTCCATACAAATTGTGAAATTATTTGTTCTAGTTCTGTGGTAGCTTGATAGGGATTGCATTGAATCTATAGATTACTTTGTGTAGTATATTTTATTTTCACTTTATTGATTCTTCCAATCCATGAACACGGTATATTTCTCCATCTATAGTATCCTCTTTGATTTCTTTCACCAGTGTTTTATAGTTTTCTATATATAGGTCTTTTGTTTCTTTAGGTAGATATATCCCTAAGTATTTTATTCTTTTCATTGCAATGGTGAATGGAATTGTTTCCTTAATTTCTCTTTCTATTTTGTTATTATTAGTGTATAGGAATCCAGGGGATTTGTGTGTGTTGATTTTATATCCTGCAAATTTACTATATTCATTGGTTAGCTCTAGTAATTTTCTGGTGGAGACTTTAGGGTTTTCTATATAGAGGATCATGTCATCTGCAAACAATGAGAGCTTTATTTCTTCTTTTCCAATTTGGATTCCTTTTATTTCTTTTTCTGCTGATTGCTGTGGCCAAAACTTCCAAAACTATGCTGAATAGTAGTGGTGAGAGTGGGCACCTTTGTCTTGTTCCTGACTTTAGGGGAAATGTTTTTAATTTTTCACCACTGAGGATAATGTTTACTGTGGGTTTGTCATATATAGCTTTTATTATGTTGAGGTATGTTCCTTCTATTCCTGCTTTCTGGAGGGTTTTTATCATAAGTGGATGTTGAATTTTGTCAAAGGCTTTCTCTGCATCTATTGAAATAATCATATGGCTTTTATTTTTCAATTTGTTAATGTGGTATATTACATTGAATGATTTGTGGATATTGAAGAATCCTTGAATCCCTGGAATAAAGCCCACTTGGTCATGATGTATGATCTTTTTAATCTGTTGTTGGATTCTATTTGCAGAATTTTGTTAAGCATTTTTGCATCTATGTTCATCAGTGATATTGGCCTGTAGTTTTCTTTTTTTGTGGAATCTTTGTTAGGTTTTCGTATGAGCGTGATGGTGGCCTCATAGAATGAGTTTGGAAGTTGACCTTCCTCTGCAATTTTCTGGAAGAGTTTGAGTAGGATCGGTGTTAGCTCTTCTCTAAGTTTTTGGTAGAATTCAGCTGTGAAGCTGTCTGGACCTGGGCTTTTCTTTGCTGGAAGCTTTCTGATTACAGTTTCAATTTCTGTGCTTGTGATGGGTCTTTTATGATTTTCTATTTCTTCCTGGTTCAGTTTTGGAAAGTTGTACTTTTCTAAGAACTTGTCCATTTCTTCCACGTTGTCCATTTTATTGGCATATAATTGCTGATAGTAGTCTCTTATGATCCTTTGTATTTTTGTGTTGTCTGTTGTGATCTCTCCATTTTCATTTCTAATTTTATTGATTTTATTTTTCTCCTTTTGTTTCTTGATGAGTCTGGCTATTGGTTTGTCAATTTTATTTATCCTCTCAAAGAACCAGCTTTTGGCTTTGTTGATTTTTGCTCTGGTTTTTTTTTTTTCTTTTGCATTTATTTCTGCCCTAATTTTTAAGATTTCTTTCCTTCTACTAACCCTGGGGTTCTTCATTTCTTCCTTTTCTAGTTGCTTTAGGTGTAGAGTTAGGTTGTTTATTTGACTTTTTTCTTATTTCTTGAGGTAAGCCTGTATTGCTATGAACCTTCCCCTTAGCACTGATTTTACAGTGTCCCACAGGATTTGGGTTGTTGTGTTTTCATTTTCATTCGTTTCTATGCATACTTTGATTTCTTTTTTGATTTCTTCTATGATTTGTTGGTTATTCAGCAGCGTGTTGTTCAGCCTCCATATGTTGCAATTTTTAATAGTTTTTCTCCTGTAATTGAGATCTAATCTGCACTGTGGTCAGAAAAGATGCTTGGAATGATTTCAAATTTTTTGAATTTACCAAGGCTAGATTTATGGCCCAGGATGTGATCTATCCTGGAGAAGGTTCCATGTGCACTTGGGAAAAAGGTGAAATTCATTGTATTGGGGTGAAATGTCCTATAGATATCAATTAGATCTAACTGGTCTAGTGTATCATTTAAAGTTTGCATTTCTTTGTTAATTTTCTGTTTAGTTGATCTGTCCATGGGTGTGAGTGGGGTATTAAAGTCTCCCACTATTATTGTGGTGTTGTTAATTTCCCCTTTCATGCTTGTTAGCATTTGTCTAACATATTGTGGTGTTCCTATGTTGGGTGCATATATATTTATAATTGATATATCTTCTTCTCGGATTGATCCTTTGATCATTATGTAGTGTCCTTCTTTGTCTCTTTTCACAGCCTTTGTTTTAAAGTCTATTTTATCTGATATGAGTATTGCTACTCCTGCTTTCTTTTGGTCTCTATTTGTGTGGAATATCTTTTTCCAGCCCTTCACTTTCAGTCTGTATGTGTCCCTTGTTTCGAGGCGGGTCTCTTGTAGACAACATATATAGGGGTCTTGTTTCCGTATCCATTCAGCCATTCTTTGTCTGTTGGTTGGAGCATTCAACCCATTTACATTTAAGGTAGTTATTGATAAGTATGATCCCGTTGCCATTTACTTTATTGTTTTGGGTTCGAGTTTATACACTCTTTCTGTGTTTCCTGTCTAGAGAAAATCCTTTAGCATTTGTTGGAGAGCTGGTTTGGTGGTGCTTAATTCTCTCAGCTTTTGCTTGTCTGTAAAGCTTTTGATTTCTCCTTCATATCTGAATGAGATCCTTGCTGGGTACAGTAATCTGGGCTGTAGGTTATTTTTCTTTCATCACTTTAAGTATGTCTTGCCATTCCCTCCTGGCCTGAAGAGTTTCTATTGAAAGATCAGCTGTTATCCTTATGGGAATCCCCTTGTGTGTTATTGGTTGTTTTTCCCTTGCTGCTTTTAATATTTGTTGTTTGTGTTTGTTCTTTGTTAATTTGATTAATATGTGTCTTGGGGTGTTTCGCCTTGGGTTTATCCTGTTTGGGACTCTCTGGATTTCTTGGACTTGGGTGATTATTTCCTTCCCCATTTTAGGGAAGTTTTCAACTATTATCTCAAGTATTTTCTCATGGTCTTTCTTTTTGTCTTCTTCTTCTGGGATTCCTATGATTCGAATGTTGGGGCATTTAACATTGTCCCAGAGGTCTCTGAGATTGTGCTCACTTCTTTTAATTCATTTTTCTTTTTTCCTCTCTGTTTCATTTATTTCTGCCATTCTATCTTCTACTTCACTAATCCTATCTTCTGCCTCTGTTATTCTACTATTTGTTGTCTCCAGAGTGTTTTTGATCTCATTTATTGCATTATTCATTATATATTGACTCTTTTTTATTTCTTCTAGGTCCTTGTTAAACCTTTCTTGCATCTTCTCAATCCTTGTCTCCAGGCTATTTATCTGTGATTCTATTTTGTTTTCAAGATTTTGGATCATTTTAACTATCATTATTCAAAATTCTTTATCAGGTAGATTCCCTATCTCTTCCTCTTTTGTTTGGTTTGGTGGGCATTCATCCTGTTCCTTTACCTGCTGGGTATTCCTGTGTGTCTTCATCTTGTTTATATTGCTGTGTTTGGGGTGGCCTTTCTGTATTCTGGCATGGGCTTCCCTGGTGGCTCAGAGGTTAAAGCGTCTGCCTCTAATACAGGAGACCTGGGTTCGATCCCTGGGTTGGGAAGATCCCCTGGAGAAGGAAATGGCAACCCACTCCAGTATTCTTGCCTGGAGAATCCCATGGACAGAGGTGCCTGGTGGGCTACAGTCCATGGGGTTGCAAAGAGTTGGACATGACTGAGCAACTTAACTTCTGTATTCTGGCAGTTTGCGAAGTTCTCTTTATTGTGGAGTTTCCTCACTGTGGGTGTGGTTGGACAGGTGGTTTGTCAAGGTTTCCTGGTTAGAGAAGCTTGTGTTGGTGTTCTTGTGGGTGGAGCTGGATTTCTTCTCTCTGGAGTGCAATGAAGTGTCCAGTAATGAGTTATGAGATGTCAGTGGGTTTGGTGTGACTTTGGGCAGCCTGTATATTGAAGCTCAGGGCTATGTTCCTGTGTTGCTGGAGAATTTGCATGGTATGTCTTGCTGTGGAACTTGTTGGCCCCTGGATGGTGCTTGGTTTCAGTGTAGGTATGGAGGCATTTGATGAGCTCCTATCGATTAATGTTCTCTGGAGTCAAGAGTTTTCTAGTGTTCTCAGGATTTGGACTTAAGCCCCCTGCCTCTGCTTTTCAGTCTTATTCTTACAGTAGCCTCAAGTCTTCTCCATCTGTCACTTCCAAGGTGGTTCCCTCTGTTTTAGCTTCTGCTGTTTGCTGGTCTCTTCAGTGTCTGACTTCCACCCTGGCACAAGGGGGCAGTGGTAGACACTTTTTTAGGCTCACTTGTTCAGTCGTGCTGTGGGGAGGGAGGGACGCTGCAAACAAATAACACTGGCGTCTGTGGGGAGTGCTCACAGTGTCTCGGCCACACTGGGTTTGCCCCCGCTCACAGCATGTGTGCTTTCCCTGTCTACACTGCTTAGGCTCTAGGTTGCCCTGTTGGGAACTGTCTGAGGCCAGTCCTGGGTTGTATGCACTTCCCAGGTCTAAGCCGCTCAGGTTCAGGTACTCGGGCAGTCCTCAGAGGTACAGACTCGGTTGGGCCTGCATTTTGTGCCCTTCTCAGGTCCAAGCAGCTCTGGTGACCAGGTGTTCGGCAAGCGCAGTCACTGCGACTTATCGCCTCCCCCATCCCTGCCACTCAGTTCTGGGTGTACAATTGGCATGCCTTCTCAGGTGGAGGTCGACCGTCCAGAATCCCAAGAAGTCTTGGCTAGCAACAAAGCCTGCTTGCAGTTTGGTAGATAATGCCTCTCTGGGGCCGTGATTGCCCGTTTCCGGCTCTGGCTACTCTCGCCTGCCTGTCTCCGGAGGGGGATGGGCCTGTCCGCAGCCGGCTAGCTCTGCTCAGCCCTTTGTTCTGTGAGTGGGCCTGGTGGTGTCTTAGGTTAGGGCCTTTTGCAGGGTAGCTCTCCCACAGTCTGGTTTGCTATCTCAAGTTAGTTCCCTCAGATTGCCCTCAGGGCATTCAGGCCAAGTCCTTACTGTAAGCAATGTAGCCCATGCCTCCCTGCCCAGGCCCTGCTTGCTAGTGGCGGATGCAGGCGTCTGTGGGTGTCTGTGCTGCTTCTCCGCTGACAGTTACCATTGGGCATGTAATCTGTGCGTTTTAATTATTTATTTATTTTTCCTCCAGGTTATATTGCCCTCTGTGGTTTCAAGGCTCGCCACAGACTCGCCAGTGAGAGTGTTTCCTGATGTTTCGAAACTTGTCTTTTTTAAGACTCCCTTCCCGGGACGGATCTCCATCCCTACCTCTTTTGTCTCTCTTTTTATCTTTTATATTTTTCCTACCTCCTTTTGAAGACAATGGGCTGCTTTTCTGGGTGCCTGATGTCCTCTGCTGGCATTCAGGAGTTGTTCTG
Source organism: Ovis canadensis (assembly GCF_042477335.2). NCBI lineage: Eukaryota > Metazoa > Chordata > Mammalia > Artiodactyla > Bovidae > Ovis > Ovis canadensis. The sequence goes on along the minus strand of NC_091727.1, from coordinate 38,289,512 downwards.
TGGAATTTACTCAGCATTCAAATGTTCTTTTGATGAATTTGTATGGGAGAAAGTGGTCTCCCGTCCTATTCCTCCACCATCTTAGGACCACTCCCCTCAAGTGCCTTTTAAAGCCATACCAAGAACTCTCTAGATACCAGTCAAAGAAGTACAGTGAAAGCAGACCTAATGTCCCCATGAAAATGGGGATGATGAAATGAGAGACAAACTCACATTGAAACACTGCAGTGGGCTGCTTCAATCTTGCATCTATTTACTTGGTACCATGTACTGTGAGGAGCAAGACAGAACACACTCCTTGTCCTCTGGAATCTGAGGTCTTAGTCTGCCCTCAAAGAGCTCTTAGGGGACTTCCCTGGGGGTCCAGTGGTTAAAACTTTCCCTCCAATGCAGGGAGTGTGGGTTTGATCCCTGGTCAGGAAGCTAGGATCCCACATGCCTCAGGGCCAAAAATCCAAAACAGAAAACAGAAGCAATATTGTAACAAATTCAATAAAGACTTAAAAAATGGTCCACATCAAAAAAAAAAAAAAAGAAAATCTTAAAAAAAAAGAAAGATTATCTTCTCAGCCCTGTCATAGCTCAGGACACAAAGTGTCAAGTGCTATGATAGAAGCAGGTTCCAAATTCTAGGCCAACACAAAAGAGAGTCATGCTTACAAGTCTGTCAATAAGGTTAGAGGCACCCATGTGAACTGAGTGCCCAGCACTCTGATGTTCACTTCTCCCAGGGTGAGTGAGTTCAGGCCATCTACCAACAGGTTCTTGTGAAAAACCCTAAAACTCTACTTTGTCTCATCTCTGCCACACAATCCCACCAGGACCCCAACCGGCCTTTAGACCCTGACACAAGCTATTCTGTATTCATTTTGGAAAGGGAAAAAGGAAATTCTCTGGAAGAACTAATCTCCTGTTTTAAGACACAGCAAAAGAAGCCCATCCATCTCTCTTCCCAACCTCCATCTTCTGCCAGACTTTCTATGGGAATCCATGAAACACTTCTATATCCTTTACGCAGAGGAAACAAAATGCAAAGTTGTCTTTTATCACACTTTTCCCCTCCAAATTCTGAAATTTGCACAACACAGAAATCATCATTCCCTTTCATCCAGTGACCAGGCTACAGATAAAAATGTATGAGCTAATTCAGAGGCACAAAGCAGAGTCAGAGGATTAAACAAAGCAATCACCTTCAAAATGTTACAAAGCCAAGCTGAAAAGCCTGATCTTGACCATACACACACAGTTTTTAATCAAGAAAGAGAAATACATCATTCTGTCACCTACCAAACTATTTTCTTTCCTCTTTAAAATAAGAATGAACTCCTAGCAACTAAATTACTTTAATAAGGTTAAATGAAGCAGCAGCAGCAAAAAGCAGTTAACCAGCTCCTCGGTGGGCAAAACCCTAATCTAATGCAGGTCTAATTAACTCTGATTGATGCAAAACATCATCTAAAAATCAACAGGAAGTGTATAGTAAAGAGCATTGGAAAGACCCTCATTATTTAAGAATCAATGTCTAAAGGGCATTTTTAAAAGGAATGTAATACCCCCAAGATGTTCACGTTCCATGCTGCTTCATTCTTTATCAAAAGACCTTATCAACTGCTCTCTATCAAGAATCTGGAAGTGTCCAGAGAGGCAGACTTACAATAATTAATAGTATAAGGCCTTCTTTCAAAATCATTAGGGATTCACTAAGCTGACAACACAAGCTGTTTAACACTTGAACTGTCTAATGACATTGCAGGATAAGGGGTACCACCATATTTATGACTTTGGAAATTCTGTTATTGAATTTCCAAACTACTCTGTGTGCACAGTGTGATGTCCGTTTACCTTTCCTTTTGATTTTAGGTGCAGTTTGTGCCTTCAAAACCCAATCTGTATACTTATCTCACTGGGGGGAAACGGAGTTTGGATGTTGAAAGGCTGACCTTTGCTTCTTCCCTCTGCCAAACCCATCCCCTACCTGCAGCAGACACTCGGCTCTCTTTCCTAGTACTGAATATTGGATTCTGCAGGGGGAGAAAAAGAGCAAAGTTGAATAATAGAGGCAGGGAAATTGAGTTTAGTTAGTTGCCTACCCAATATCCATTTCTCCCTTCAGAACCCCAGCAGTTTTCAAGGTGGCCCAGATAAAGGCAAGCTTTCCTAGTCTCCCGTGTGTGGCCATGCAACAGTCCTGGTCAACAGATACAAGGAGAAACTTGGACATGTCTTGGACAGCTTTTGCTTCCCTGGTCAGTGGAGACATACTCAGCACAGCCTTCCCTCTGCTTCCTAGCTTGAATGTAAACATGATATCTGGACCTTCCCCCACGGATTCTGTAACCATGACCTGGGAAAGTCCCTGACATCACCAACTCATTGTACCAATACCAGCAGCCTGATGGCAGACCCCTTTATATGTAAGAATACAGTGTATTAAAAAGCACAGACATCACTTTGCCAACAAAGGTCCATATAGTCAAATCTACAGCTTTTCTAGTAGTCATGTACAGATGTGAGAGTTGGACCATAAAGAAGGCTGAGTGCCGAAGAATTGATGCTTTCAAATTGTGGTGCTGGAGAAGACTCCTGAGAGTCCCTTGGACTGCAAGGAGATCAAACCAGTCAATCCTAAAGGAAATCAACCCTGAATATTCATTGGAATGCCTGATGTGAAGAGCCGACTCACTGGAAAAGACCCTGATGCTGGGAAAGATTGAAGGCAGGGAGAGAAGCAGGTGACAGAGGATGTGGTGGCTGGATGCCATCACCGACTCAATGGACATGAGTTTGAGCAAGCTCTGGGAGATGGTGAAGGTTAGGGAAGACTGGCATGCTGCAGTCTACAGCATCACAAAGAGTTGGACATGACTGAATGACAGAACAACAACAATCTGTTGAAACCCCCATAGTCAGGTTTTCAATCAGCTACAGCTAACAGCACTGGTAACAGATATATTAAGCCAGGAAAGGGATCCAGCTTCTACCCTCAGATCTGAGCAGATTTCGTTGTTTAAAATAATCCCTGTTAGGTTATGGTAATTTGTCTGTTCCTTGGGAATAGAACCATTTGAGTGATGGCTGCATACAGGCTTTAACAGTATCTTTCATCACTCCTGTTTTGCCCAAGACCAAAGCCAGCAATGAAACCATTTTATTAAAGCTGTACTTGGCGTCATGCACCAGTGATCACTGATCACAAGCTGAAGTTTACAAAGGAAAGCTATGGTCTTCTGAGAACATCATTAAATGGCATAACACAGAGTTTGCATTGTAAGTCTCTCCTTGGAATTTGGGGTTTGCCTCTCTCATACAATTTTATGTGGCTTCCCTGGTGGCTCAGTGGTAAAGAATCTGCCTCAAATGCAGGAGACCTGAGTCTGATCCCTGGGTCAGGAAGATCTCCTGGAGATGGGAATGGCAACCCACTCTAGTACTCTTGCCTGGGAAATCCCATGGACAGAGAAGCCTGGTGGCTACAGTCCATGGGATTGCCACAAAAGAGTTGGACACAACTTAACAACTAAACAACAACACAGTGTTATGGAATTACCTTCAATCGGACATTCATGACAACTCTTCCTCCAACAGCATTTTTTTTTTTTAGCAGTGCTGTGAGGCTTGCAGGATCTTAATTCCTTGACCAGAGATGAAATCTGTGCTTCTAACCACTGGACAATCAAGAATACCCCCAACAGCATTTTCTGATGAAACTGAAGTTGACCTTTCTAACAACCAAGGTAAAAAGTTCATAAAGGACACAGACATAAAAGCAATAGTTGCCAATATGAATCTTGTCCACAGAGTAAGCAGAAATGTTTTTACTGAAAGAACGTCAAGAAGAGGGCAATGTGTTTAGGTGACCAGGCTGAGCTTCTGGGTGAAGAGCTATACCAGTACCAGACTTGCTGCTGCTACTGCTAAGTTGCTTCAGTAGTGTCTGACTCTGTGCGACCCCACAGACAGCAGCCCACCAGGCTCCCCCATCCCTGGGACTCTCCAGGCAAGAACACTGGAGTGGGTTGCCATTACCTTCTCCAATGCATGAAAGTGAAAAGTGAAAGGGAAGTCACTCAGTCATGTCTGACTCTTAGCGACCCTATGGACTGCAGCCTACCAGGCTCCTCCATCCATGGGATTTTCCAGGCAAGAGTACTAGAGTGGGTTGCCATTGCCTTCTCCAACTGGACTTGCTAGGCTATAAGAAAGGATGCTCTATGAAAGCAGGTGGTTCAAAAGTGTTGAGCAAAGGGCCACTCAGTGGAACACTGGCACCACCTACAACTTCTAAGAAATGCAGAATCTTAGGTCTCATCCCACATTTTTTTTTTTTTTGGCTGTGCTGGGTCTTTGCTGCTGCATGCAGGCTTTCTCTAATGGCAGCGAGTGTGGGCTTCTCTTGTTGTGGAGCATGGGCTCAGTGGAATCTTCCCCGACCAGGGATCGAACCACATCCCCTGCACTGGCAGGTGGATTCTTAACTGCAGGACCACCAGGGAAAGCCCCAGATCTTCAATAGATTCTCCAGGTGATTCAGGTACATTACAACTTGAGAAGAACTGGTTTCAACAATTTTCCTAACATGTTAGAATACCTGAGGTCAGGAGATGTTACTTACTCCCATTCCAGTGAATGGCAGGCATTGCTCAGTATTTAGAAGGCCATAAATGTCACCTTTGGACCTTGCAAGGATTTACAGTATTTGCCACAGCAGCAAGAAGGAAATTTACTCTGTCCATGGCACCAATGATTAATATATTTGACTCGCCTAAAGATATTAATTTCCCCCAAAGGGTCATTTATCAAGGTCTCTGAGGTTAATATATATTCTTCAAGATGACAGTGATAACAAGAGTTGTTGCTGTGACTACACAATGGATATACAATAGCGATTTTTCATAAAGATGCTTCCCTCTGTCACCTCAACAAGGCAACACAAATAACTCATAAGTCTGGTGTGCGGTCTGGTTTATACCACTGGAAAAGGTTATCCTGGGCATTGGTGCTATTTGATCAGACCCAAGAATGCTGTCAATGGACTGTCAATGCATTATCCAAAGAACTGGGAGCTTATTTACACCTAATCATGGCACCAATTCACTTAAAAATGTCCATTTGCTCTTGCAAGTAGAGGGTGAATATCAAACATGATTACATATATCAGTATCTTGCCGTCTACACTGAATGTGACAGCCCTGAAAGCCAGTGATGTTCTGAACAGTGTCCCACGGAATGAAGATTAGACAAATGAAGCTTAGAGAAGTTATACAGAATTCATTTAAAACAAAAGTGGGACTTCCCTGGCAAACCAGCAGTTAAGAATTCACCTTTCAATGCAGTGAGCGCAGGTTTGATCCCTGGTGGGGAAGCTAAGATCCCACATACCTTAGGGCCCAACATAAAAGAGCAGAAGCAATATTGTAACTAATTGAATAAAGGCTTCAAAACTGGTCCCCATCAAAAAAAAGAAAAAAAAAGAAATTAAAAAAAGAAGTTTTCCAGCAATGACGACCTCCCCATGAGAACGTGTCTCTCCAAAAGGATCTCCTTTATCCCACTCCAAAAGAGAACAGGAAACATAAGAAGAGCCTATTGCAGAGCTCCAATGCCTATTTCATGGATGTGAAATGCCCAGGATGCTATAACATCACCACCAACTTTAGCCATGCACAAACAGCAGTTTTGTGTGTTGAGTGCTCTGCTGTCCTCTGCCAGCCTACAGGAGGAAAAACAAGGGTACAAAGGATACTCCTTCAGACAGAAGCAGCACTAAAAGTACTCTGTATCAAGAAGAATGGGAAACTATCCCAAAAAACACGTCTTGGATACGAAAGAGAGAGAGAGAGAGAGAGAGAGAGAGAGAGAGAGAGAGAGAGAGAGAGAGAGAGAAATCTTAAAAGTGATCACTGGAAGCAGGAACTTTGCAAAAGAGCATCAGGATTTTTCATCCTACACACCAAGCTGGAAATTCTTGGTGATGAGTTTTCTGCTTCCAGCAATATGGTGGTCTAGAGCAATGGTTCTGGAACTGTGTCCCTAGAACGGTGGCATCAGCATCATCTGGGAACTTTTTAGAAGTGCAAATTCTCTCACTCTACCCCAGACCCAGGTAAAGCACAATGACCCATGTTTTAATAAGGTTTCCAAGGTGATTCTGCTGGAAGCTAAATTTCAGTTCAGTTTAATCACTTAGTCATGTCTGATTCTGCAACCCCATAGACTGCAGCACACCAGGCCTCCCTGTCCATCACCAACTCCTGGAGTTTACTCAGACTCATGTCCATTGAGTCGGTGATGCCATCCAACCATCTCATCCTCTGTCGTCCCCTTCTCCTCCCACCTTCAATCTTTCCCAGCCAGCAGGGTCTTTTCAAATGAGTCAGTTCTTTGCATCAGGTGGCCAAAGTATTGGAGTTTCAGCTTCAACATCAGTCCTTCTAATGAATATTCAGGACTGACCTCCTTTAGGATGGACTGGTTGGATCTCCTTGCAGTCCAAGGGACTCTCAAAAGTCTTCTCCAACACCACAGTTCAAAAGCATCAATTCTTTGGCACTCAGCTTTCTTTATAGTCCAAGTCTCACATCCATACATGACTACTGGAAAAACCATAGCCTTGACTAGATGGACCTCTGTTGGCAAAGTAATGTCTGCTTTTTAATATGCTGTCTAGGTTGGTCATAACTTTCCTTCCAAGGAGTAACTATCTTTAATTTCTGCAGTCACCATCTGCAGTGATTTTGGAGCCCCTCAAAATAAAGTCTCTCATGGTTTCCATTGTTTCCCCATCTATTTGCCATGAAGTGATGGGACCAGATGCCATGATCTTAGTTTTCTGAATATGAAGCTTTAAGCCAAATTTTTCACTGTCCTCTTTCACTTTCATCAAGAGTCTCTTTAGTTCTTCTTCGCTTTCTGCCATAAGGGTGGTGTCATCTGCATATCTGAGGTAATAGAGATTTCTCCTGGCAATCTTGATTCTAGCTTGTGCTTCATCCAGCCCAGTGTTTCTCATGATGCACTCTGCATAGAAGTTAAATAAGCAGGGTGACAATATACAGCCTTGACGTACTCCTTTTCCTATTTGGAACCAGTCTGTTGTTCCATGTCCAGTTCTAACTGTTGCTTCCTAACCTGAACAGAGATTTCTCAAGAGCCAGGTCAGGTGGTCTGGCATTAACATCTCTTGAAGAATTTTCCAGTTTGTGCTGATCCACACAGTGAAAGGCTTTGGCATAGTCAATAAAGCAGAAATAGATGTTTTTCTGGAACTCTCTTGCTTTTTTGATAATCTAATAGATGTTGGCAATTTGATCTCTGGTTCCTCTGCCTTTTATAAAACCAGGTTGAACATCTGGAAGTTCATGGTTCACGTACTGTTGAAGCCTGGCTTGAAGAATTTTGAGGATTACTTTACTAGCGTGTGAGATGAGTGCAATTATGTGGTAGTTTGAGCATTCCTTGGCATTGTCTTTCTTTGGGATTGGAATGAAAACTGACCTTTTCCAGTCCTGTGGTCACTGTTGAGTTTTCCAAATTTGGTGGCATATTGAGTGGAGCACTTTCACAGCATTATCTTTTAGGATTTGAAACAGCTCAACTTGAATTCTATCACATCTACTAGCTTTGTTCATAGTGATGATTCCTAAGGCCCACTTGACTTCATATTCCAGGATGTCTGGCTCTAGGTGAGTGATCACACCATCATGGTTATCTGGGTCATGAAGATCTTTTTTGTATAGGTCTCCTGTGTATTTTTGCCACCTCTTCTTAATATCTTCTGCTGTTAGGTCCAAACGATTTCTGTCCTTTATTGAGCCCATCTTTGCATGAAATGTTCCCTTGGTATCTCTGATTTTCTTGAAGAGATCTCTAGTCTTTCCCATTCTATTATTTTCCTCTATTTCTTTGCATTGATCACTGAGGAAGGCTTTCTTATCTCTCCTTGCTATTCTTTGGAACTCTGCATTCAAATGGGTATATCTTTCCTTTTCTCCTTTGCTTTTTGGTTTTCCTCTTTTCATAGCTATTTGTCAGCCCTCCTCAGACAGCCATTTTGCTTTTTTGCATTTCTTTTCCATGGGGATGGTCTTGATCCCTGTCACCTGTACAATGTCATGGCTAGTCAAGGCTATGGTTTTTCCTGTGGTCATGTATGGATGTGAGAGTTGGAATGTGAAGAAGGCTGAGCACCGAAGAATTGATGCTTTTGAACTGTGGTGTTGGAGAAGACTCTTGAGAGTCCCTTGGACTGCAAGGAGATCCAACTAGTCCATTCTGAAGGAGATCAACCCTGGGATTCCTTTGGAGGGAATGATGCTGAAGCTGAAACTCCAGTACTTTGGCCACCTCATGTGAAGAATTGACTCATTGGAAAAGACTCTGATGCTGGGAGGGATTGGGGGCAGTAGGAGAAAGGGACGACCAAGGATGAGATGGCTGGATGGCATCACGGACTCGATGGACGTGAGTCTGAGTGAACTCCGGGAGATGGTGATGAACAGGGAGGCCTGGCGTGCTGCGATTCATGGGGTCGCAAAGAGTTGGACACGACTGAGCGGCTGAACTGAACTGATGTGTAGAGTCTTCTCTTGTGTTGTTGGAAGAGGGTGTTTGCTATGACCAGTGCATTATCTGCAAAACTCTATTAGCCTTTGCCCTGCTTCATCCTGTACTCCAAGGCCAAATTTGCCTGTTACTCCAGGTGTTTCTTGACCTCCTACTTTTGAATTCCAGTCCCCTATAATGAAAAGGACATCTTATTTGCGTTTTAGTTCTAGAAGGCCTTGTAGGTCTTCACAGAACCATTCAACTTCAGCTTCTTCAGCGTTACTGGTCGGGGCATAGACTTGGATTACTGTGATAATGAATGGTTTGCAGAACACAGCTTGCCTGATGAAAAAAAAAATGCCTCAAGCTTGAAAGCTAAATGTCAAAAGCCATTTACATAGTAGTTTTAGTTAGAATCTCTAATAAGTTACCTGCACCAAGAACTGGGGGCTTTCCTCTGACTGCTAAAAAAACTGATAGGGAGTTAGTTATATGTTGGTCAGTATTCAATAGTATGAGTCAGAAACAGCTGTCGCATACTGTGTACCACCTAATTAAAAGCTCATGCTATCTAAAATGAAAAGAAGTATTAAATCATTGTACGCTGTAAACAAATTCTGAGGGTACATCTTCCTTCTAATTTCTGATTTAATTATCTCTTCAGTTATCTGTTTATTCACTCTAGGCAGGACGTGATGAGGTACTCATTTCTTAGCTGTAGTAAAAGTATACTTACTGTAAACTGGCTTTGATTCTTCTATTCCTCTACATATTTTTATTCATAAATATTTACTCTAACAGTTGTTTGAGGAATGGTATTTTAATATGTAATTAAAGGGGCAGTTTTCTACATTAAGTTCTTGTTTGTAGGACAGCATAATTCCTTCCAGACAAACAAAAAAGGCATTCTTAACAACTGATTATCTGTATCTGTCAGTGTTTAATTTATCAAAAGTGAATGCAAGTTTTCAACAGATGGAGATAAAGATTGAGAAACATACACAAGACTTTATCACTTGCGTGAATATAAAAGTAACAGATATATTTTAAAAACAAAAATCATTTTAGATGTCTGAAACTATACAAGTCCAAACATAGAGTTAACAATGAGAGAGTTGTGTGTGTCAGCACAGAAATGCACAAGCAGATCATTCTGACCTGTCATCAGCTGGGCACATTTTTCACTTTGTAATGTAAAAGTGGTAGAATTTTACCATCCACTGGCTGTCATGAGGCTGACAGTGAATGAAAATGTGACAGAATTCATGACCAACCAAGTAACCTGTCGACCAAACATTTCAACCCAAGATCCTAAGTAGCTCTGCTGTCAGACCCAGAAAAGCTAAAACATTTTGATAGGAGCTCCTTTTAAAATGTGGGCTGTCCCTTCTTGAGACTCCAATAAAGGGGATTATTTAGCTTTGTGAAATTAAAAACAGTTCATGGGCATCCCTTCCTCTCTGCCATGAATACGTATTAGGAAACATTTTTTTTGCCAGGTCTGCCTATTATTCAGATCAGTATTAGTGAAAAGGGAGTGGAGATGAAGAGCTTAGAGCTGCTGCAGTCTTGCTGCAAGCAAGGCTCTCTGGGAAATGTGTAGGATGGAAACAAACATGAAATGTGCAGTGAACAGAGAGGGCAGCCAGAAGTGCCGAGGAAAGGGAGAAAAAAGGCTTGTGAGAAAACTAACAAAAGAAACTCAGGGAACAAATGTGGTGTTAGGCACTTCCTGCTAAGGATCCTTCTTCTCACAGTTGGCCATCCACTTCCATCCTCACGCTTAATTGTCCATGCTTGTCTCCAGTTCTCTCTTCTATCATGTTCTATTTGGGAACTGGTCAACTGTGTCTGAATGCCTTCCAGACACCTCCTCTCTTTGAGTTTTCGGGCTACTGAGTGGCATCTTGGGTGGGAGTCAGCAACAGATTCAGTCCTGAAACTCCAGAATGGATATGCAGACACTCTACCCACTGCCTCAAGGGTTCTCTCAACGAACAGAAACAACTATTTGCCATTCATCAGTTCACATTTATTGGTATATTTAGGGAATGGGGAATTTCATTTAACATGAAGGGTACCACCCTTGTACAGCCAAGAGATCAAAGCCAGTCAATCCTAAAGGATTGAACATTCTTTGGAAGGACTGATGCTGAAGCTGAAGCTCCAATATTTTGGCTGTAAAAAATCTGCCTGCAATTCAGGAGACCTGGGTTCAATCCCTCAGTTGGGAAGATCCCCTGGAGAAGGAAATAGCAACCCACTCCAGAGTTCTTGCCTGGAGAATTTCAAGGACAGAGGAGCCTGGCAGGCTACAGTCCATGGGATCACAAAGAGTCAGACATGACTGAGCACCTAATACTTCACTTTTCACTTTCACCTGATGCAAAGAGCTGACTCACTGAAAGGACCCTAATGCTGTGAAAGGTTGAGGGCAGGAGGAGAAAGGGGCGAAAAAGGATGAGATGGTTGGATGGCATCACTGACTCAATAGACATGAGTTTGAGCAAACTCCAGGAGATGGTGAAGGACAGGGAAGCCTGGTGTGCCACAGTCCATGGGGCTTCAGAGTCAGACACAACTGAGCAACTGAACAACAAAGGGTACCACTAGCCCAAGGCAGCAGAAAGAGCACAAGTTTCCAGAAGAACCTGAATTCTAGACAAGATTCAATCCCTTATCAACTGGGGATCATAAATCCCACAGGTAAGTCTTGGTTTCTCTCTCTTGTCTTAGAATCTTAACTGGCTGGTTCCTACCAAAAGTATCCTGCTTGGGCAATAAATGTTATCATTATCTTACCTCTCAACCCTACATCCTTGGGGAAGTTACTCAACCTCTCTGCAATGTTTTCTATTTTCTGTTCTGAAAATGTAGTAGTAATAATATCTAACTTGAAGAGAGATTGTGAGAATTAAATGAGACAGCTTATGTAACAAGTAGTTAGTCGACTTAATGTTCTATATAATTATTAGTTACCACTGGTTGCAATGACTTGGAAGCATTATAGAATCTTGGAGCATCGTAGAGCCACTGCCATGAAAAAAAAAAAAAACTATATTCTTATCCTGCTTTATATATGTGATTCCACCAATCTTTACTGTATTCTAACCATCTATCTTTTTACTTTTAATTATTTTAACTGGAATCTCCCCTCCTTTCTGGGTAGAAGTTTAATAAATATAGCTCTGATCTTCATTATTTCACTCAATATTTTTAAAGGCACAACTATTTAAATTAAACCATATGAAGATTTCAAATGACACAGAGCTATTCGGCCAAACTAATAAAATGTCATTAAATCCTAATTTAGTATTACTTATTAGAATATTAGGAATGTATCAAGCCACACTTTTGATGAGGAAATATGCTGACAAAATTTATCTATAAATGACATTATTTCTATCATTAGGTAATATTCCATAGATGTTCTCTAAGAACATTTGTTAATCACTAAGCAGGAATAAGACTATGAAGAAGAGACTATGGTGAAATCACAGCTAAAAAGCACAGGTGAGATTAAGAAAAATAGCTCTTATGTTCTTGGTGTTTATATTTCTCAAAGAAATATTAGGTTGGTTAAAAAGTTTGTTCAGACATTTCCATAACACATTATGGGAAAACCCAAATGAGCTTTCTGGTCAACCTAATACATGTATATAACTTAAAAAGTGAAGTTCCTCAAAACCATGTTCAATGATTACTATTTCCTTTTTCCCTCTACTTCCCCCTGCAAGATAACTTCCTTTTCTTTCTATATCATTTTTCTATTTTGTCTATACCAAATTCACACCTTAACTTTCCGACAAACTTGCATAACTCCTCTAGGTACAGCCAAGCATATCAGGTAATTCATCTATTCTATTATTTTTCTCTTAGCATCATCCTGGCTGTAGCTCTGCTTCAGTACTTAGGCTTCCTTCAAGACTTGATACCCAGCTACATCCTGGGCTGTCCTTTACCATCACTCTTGAAGTTTTCTGATCTCATCTGCATAGGAGCTCCAGGTTTTGAAATCTCATACTTTCCTATTTCTCGGTTCATTCCACCAACACCATGGACTGCCCTCAAAAATGTTTTACCAGCTCCTGCAGTGTTCCAGACAGTGGTTGCTTCATTTGGAACGTCTGGTCTGTAAGCTCTTTAAATACATTCTGTGAAGCAAAATTACCTACGCCTTACACTTTTGAAAGGAAAAAAAAATGTGTGTGTGTGTGTGTGTTTTTGAGAACTTGCAAAGATTTTTTTTTTCCTACTCTCACAGTTGATTGATAATTTTGGCTGCTACAGAATTCTAGTTGATAATTTTCTCTGTGAACTTAGGAGGCCTTGTGCCACTGTTGGGTAGCTTAAGTTGCTACTGAAAGTCCAGTGCAAATCCTTTTAAGGAAGCAGTTTTATTTTTCTTCTTAGAAGCCTTTAGAATCTTTTCTTTATTCTTTTTCTATCCAACATTGCTGGGGAGGGGGTCCCTTAAATCTAGAAAGTTCTGTTTTTCACATTTGCCCCACAATTCCAGAAGCCTGGAAGTACTGGGAAGATTACACCTCCATCTAGTAGTGAAATGCTGGTGGGAGTGCTTGACTCAAGTCAGAACAAACTATGAGATGCTATCTGCCCTCTGGGGTTCTTTAAAGAATGAGATGGAAGCTGTAACTCAGCCTAAAAATCACACCTTTGCTTGGCTTCCCACTCTTCACTGTTTGCCCTACTCCTATACTGGTTTCTCTGAGAGTCCTTCCTGAATGAAGTATATCCACACCTCAGAGGCAACTTCTGGAGAGCCTAGCCTAAGAGTATCACCGAGTTGCTCAGGTTTGTGAAAGGACCTATCAAAGTTGCAACTGACAAAGTTGAGCTGAGACTAACTGGCTTCTGGAACTTCAGAATCCATGCAGAGCACTCTCCTGTACCACCATTTTTATTCACTCTTAAGTTAAACTCCAAAAACACCTTGAAGTTCAGAGAGTCGAGTTCAAACTATCATTCCAGGTGTCTTGGGGTACAACTCGCTCTCCTCTTGGCCATGAATACTTCAGTAGAAAAACATGCAGAAGTCTTATCTGACTTAAATCTCTAGAAGCAGCTCTATAATCACAAAGATGTGGGTTCAACTACTTGCCCAGCTGTGTGATGCCAGGCAAGTTCCTGAACCTAAGTCCCAGTATTCTTCCCTGAAATGGATATAATACGCTCATCACAGTACCTGTCATAGAGTCAGTCCTATCTTTTGAGTTACTTTCTGGTGGTGGTGGCAAGTTTGTGGTACTACCACTGTACGGCCTTCACCAAGTTCCCACATTTCAGAAATGTCTGGCCAAGGTTAAGGGTATAGTATAAGGCAGTGGTTCTAAAAATGTAGTCTCCAGACAAGCAGCAGCATCAGTGGAAACTTGTTCACAGTACAAAGTCTCAGGTCTGACTCCAGATCCATTGAATCAGAAACTCTGGGGCTGGAACAAGTCCTCCAAGGGATTCTCATACATGTTCAAGTGTGAGAAACACTGACCTGAGGCCACAGATCTGGGAAAGACATTATGGACCCCCATGGAGAAAAAGGCCACAGACCTAGAGACAGCTGTTGGGATATTGGAGATTTTAGGCAGAACTAACAGCTATACTCTATTTTCTTGGGTTCCAAAATCACTGCAGATGGTGACCGCAGCCATGAAATTAAAAGACACTTGCTCCTTGGAAGAAAAGTTATGACCAACCTAGACAACGTATTAAAAAGCAGAGACATTACTTTGCTGACAAAGGTCCATCTAATCAAAGCTATGGTTTTTCCAGTAGTCATGTATGGATGTGAGAGTTAGACTATAAAGAAAGCTGAGTGCTGAAGAATTGATGCTTTTGAACTGTGATGTTGGAGAAGACTCTTGAGAGTCCCCTGGGCTGCAAGGAGATCAAACCAGTCAATCGTAAAGAAAATCAGTCCTGAATATTCATTGGAAGGACTGATGCTGAAGCTGAAACTCCAATACTTTGACCACCTGATGCAATGAACTGACTCATTGGAAAAGACTCTGATGTTGGGAAATATTGAAGGCAGAAGAAGGGGACAACAGAGAATAAGCTGGTTGGATGGCATCACCAAATCAATGGACATGAGTTTGAGCAAGCTCCGGGAGTCAGTGATGGACAGGGAAGCCTGGCATGCTGCAGTCCATGGGGTCGCAAAGAGTCAAGACATGACTGAGCGACTGAAATGACTGAATGGATATACACAACAACTCAGTTATTAGGGATAAGAAGAAATCATAATGATGCCTTTACTATTAGAGTATGTGCTCAGTTACTCAGTCATACCTGACTCTTTGTGACCCCATGGACTGTAGCCTGTCAGGCTCCTCTGTTCATGGGGTTGTCCAGGCAAGAATACTGGAGTGGGTTGCCATTTGCTACTCCATTACTATTACAGTAGTGTAGTTATAAATGTCAAGATCATGTCATAAATGAGTATGAATAGGAGCTAAAGAGTAGATTTAAGTTTGTAAAACTGACAGTGAGTCTATACATATGACACAGCCTTGAAACGCAAATAGAAAAGTTCATTAATGCAAGAAAAAACATAATTTCTGGGCCCAGAAGCTGAAGAAACACTTGGAAGAATCCTTAATTGTATTAATCCTTTGCTGAGACAAGCTACTGACTGTACATGATCTGGAACATTTGCTGAGGAAAACTCATTTGAAACTGTCACTTCACCAGAGAGGCAACTACTGAAATTTGCCTGAAATTCTGAATTAGTGCCATACAAGCAAATGATGTTTAGAAACAAAGATGAGGATTTAAGAGCAGGAAAGACCTCCTTGAATCTCCCCCTCAGATTCTGGGCGGAAGAGAGTAAAAGAACAAACATCCCAACATAGCAACACCTGCATAGCAAATCTCTTCTGATAAAGCCAATTAGGTGATTTACTCTGAGAAGCACAAATCAGACACAGGAAAACCAATTCCTAGATTAAGTCTTCAAAGAGCCTGAACTTAGCAAAAAGAGAAAAGAACGCCCTCTTCCTGGAGGAACCAAAGTGCAGAGGGCAACTTGAACAGGTTCGGGTTCCAGGGGTAATGACCAGTCACTCAATTTATTTTGACACATAATCTCTCTGAACAGCTCAGCTTAATCTCCAGTGTGGCAGAGAAAAGAATATTTCTGTCCAGCACTTTATGGCATCTGTTTCAAGATCTCAAAGCTTTGCTGTTGTGATCAGGGGCATAGCAGCTCTGAATACCACCACAGGGAATATTACATGGGCTAAACTTCCCCCTAAAACACACCTGTATCATTTAGTCCACAGAGGGTCTCACTTCACATTAATGACAATATTCAAAATACTAATAAAACAAGAACTGACTTACACAGAGTCTTTACTATGTGCCTAGCAGACCCCTCTGCTAAGCATGTTACATACACATTCTCAGTGGATCTTCCTACCACACCTAAGAAGAGGGTGTTCGCCTTACCTTTTGCAGATGAGGAAATCAAACTTTAAAGATGCTAAAGTAACCTAGCTAAGGTCAACCAGGATGGAGCCACGATTCAATACCAAGGCTATGGGACTCTGAAAGCCCTGTTCTTAACCATCATCTTTTAATGCCTTCATTGAGATGCTAAACTATTTCAACAGCTGCAATGGGTGATAACTCATGCAATTCTCTTTGCCTCACAAGGAAAGAAGAAACATTTTAAATAGCAAAATTATGTTATTGAAATGTGCATGAGAACAATACTTCCTTTCTGGTGGATCACTGGAACTCTTCAGCCTTAGATAGTTGTAAAGTCTGTTAGGGATGCAGCTCCCTTCTAAAGTCATTGTAGGAGTGGAGATTCAGCTGGTCCCCATAGTGCTTGGTTTGGATTGGTGATGCTTTGGTTGCCTTGGACACCAGATTTCAATACACCAATGAGCATGAGGAATCCATTCCATGCAAAGCAATGGAGCCAGCAGATGGGCACAGTAACAGCTAGCTGCACATAATGCTATGACCAATATTTGTTTTGCCACCTCTCATTTAGATGATGTTCTCAGCCATGAAGCTTTTATGACTGCCTCTCATCTGAGAACCAGCTTCTTTATGGCCCAGGTAGCAACACTCACACTTCAATGTGTCAAAGGCGTTCGTTTGTTTGGGTTGTTGAATGGGTAAAGCTGTTCAGAAAAGGAAATGTGACCTTACACAAAACACTTCTTTGTTCAGCTTGCTAAAAGAAAGAATGGATCAAATGACTTCTTGAAAATTCCATTTGTTCAGGTGGCTAGCACCCCAGGAATAATGAGGCTGTTTACTTGGTAAGTTTCCTTAGTAACTAAATCCATAAAGAAAATAACTAGGAAAAGATAAGAGGTACTTCGATATATGTAAATAATGCATGAAAACAACATGTTTTTCTTTGACTCAAACCAACATCCAAGGCACTGTACTTACTTAATGAATGCAGGTCAGAAAGTAATCAGTAAAAGTGAATCTTGAAGAGAAACACTTATTTGGACACATCATGGACTGCTGGCCAGTTTACCAAGAGACCGTCTCCACATGGGGATATTAAAGGATGCTCTTCCCCTGCTACACAGAGGAAATCTGTGCACTGTGTAGGAGCCAGTCAAGAGACAAACATCTTTCATTAACCACTGAAAAGGAAATTAGCCAAATTAATAAGAAATTAATACAATCTGTCATTTTCACATTCAGACGTCATAAACACAGCGCAGTTCCATTAAAACCACCTTCTTATGGAATACTGGGAGGTCAGGTTACTGGCAAAACAAATAATTCAGAACATTTAAAAGAACTTTTATTATGCACATTTCCCCAATTTATTTATTCAGTAATAAGAAAATTATGAACCATGCTCTCCAAATAATTACAAGTAATAAGTTTAGTTTTTAGTGGAATGTATATTAGTGGACTAATTAAAAGAGATAAGTTATCTCTACGGAAACCAAGTTTATTCTGAGTGTTAAATCATTGTGAAAGTAAGTAAAGTAAAGTCACTCAGTCGTGTCCAACTCTTTGTGACCCCATGGACTGTAGCCTACAACGCTCCTCCGTCCATGGGATTTTCCAGGCAAGAGTACCGGAGTGGGTTGGCATTTCCTTCTCCAGAGGATTTTCCCAACCTATTAGAAAA
Source organism: Ovis canadensis (assembly GCF_042477335.2). NCBI lineage: Eukaryota > Metazoa > Chordata > Mammalia > Artiodactyla > Bovidae > Ovis > Ovis canadensis. Next base: position 38,271,835 of record NC_091727.1, on the reverse strand, counting down.
AAAAAAATGTCTAAGCATCTTCCATTTAATTTAGAGTTGGGGCAACACTCCTTTACATCAGATTGATAAATTTAACTGAATGATTCTAAAACAGGAGTGGTTCCATTCTTGCCCTGAAAAATGATCAGAGCATCATGTTTTCAATCTGATGCGGGAATGATAAAGTGTCTCTTACTATGAAATCATTTAAAACTGCTGGAACATGGTCTATTTGGGCCTTTAAAGGAATTCTAAAAAAAGAAAACGTCTTTGTATATAGAGTGTAAAATTACATTTATCAGAAAAAAAGGAAATCCACACATTCACTCATAGATGTTAACAGAGTTCTTAAACCTGCAAAAAGTCCTTCAGCAGCACCTATGAATTGGAGAGCTGATATTCTGGCATTTGCAGAATAAGTCATTTTCGGTAAAAAGGTCAACTGATGAACATCATGAAGTGGCAGGTGGTGGGAAGGGGGCAGGGCAGGGATCAGTGAAATCTGTTGATAGGCAATCCCATAAAATTGACAAAAAATTAATGATTTCAAGGTTTTTACTCAAATCTGCTCAATGAACCAGCAGCAGCTGCATCTGGGAGCTTGTTGAGATACAGTATCTTGGGCCTCACCCCAGATCTGCTGAATCAAAACCTGATTTTTAACAGGATCGCCAGGAGATCCGAGTGCACACTGAAGTGTGAAGAGAGCTCACTGAAAGCACAGATTTGGCGACCAGCCTGTGTTGGATGGAACCCCATCTCTGCTGCTGACTAGCTGTGGAACCTGGAACAAGTCCCACAGCCTCTCTGTGCCTCAGTTTCCTCATATGGGGAGGAGGAAGATAATATGGTGCCTAGTCATAAGTATTGGTACTAAATGACATAATATATGGAAAGGGCTCATGACAGGGTGGACACTAAATGATCAAGTAGTGCTAGTTCTTATGTCCTTTTAGCCATCACAGGGTTCTGGATCAAGAGTAACAAAGGATCCAAGCTACAGCCCACGGAAGTGTCCCATTTCCTGATACATCTATAATCGAGCAATTATGAACTGGACTCAGCTTACAAAAATCCAGCTTCCTCAACCTGCTGTCATTTCAAGCCAAACTGCCAGGTTTACTTGAGCAATGCACAACACACTGCTGCTTACAAACCAGGGACCACTCAGATTTAGACTGGGTGAAATCCTGTATATGCATTTTGTTCAGTGAGTATTGAATGAAAACATAAGGGGACACATTTTCTATCCGAGAAATCTCCATCTTCATTTTTTTTAAACCCATTACTCTGTCATATGTTAAAAAGTCTGATGAAACCGAGTATTGACAATAATGTGAGAATGCAGGCACCCCCGAATGCTCGTGGAGGGAATGGAAATTGATGTAACCTTTCTGGATAGCAGCTTGATAATCTCCATTGAGTGAAAAACAGCTATAAACTTTGACTCAGCAATTGGGTTTTAAAAATTTATCCTACATATATACTTGTAACAGAAGGCAAAGATACATATACAGACACACACATATATATATTACATGTAAATGTCATATATGTATATATGTACATTATGTGTATTACTGTGTATACTTTACAGCATTAATTCTGATAGCAAAAAAGGAAAAAAAATGAATCAACTTAATGTCTATAATGGTTAAATTGTGGTATAGCCATTAAATCAAACCAGTATAAAGAATGAGACCTCTCTATGCTGCGGTGTGCTTAGTCACTCTGTCGTGTCCAACATTTTGAGACCCCATGTACTATAGCCCACCAGGCTCCTCTGTCCATAGGGATTCTCCAGGCAAGAATACTGGAGTGGGTTGCCATGCCCTCCTCCAGGGGATCTTCCCAACCCAGGGATTGGACCCAGGTCTCCCACATTGCAGGAGGATTCTTTACTGTCTGAGCCACCAGGGAAGCACAAGAATACTGGAGTGGGTAGCCTATCCCTTCTCTAGGGGAACTTCCTGACCCGGGAATCGAACCGGGGTCTCCTGCATTGCAGGCAGATTCTTTACCAGCTACCAGGAAAGGCACATATGAAAACAAGGTGTGTCACATATATATGTACACACACATACACACACACAAATATCACATAAATGAGCAAAAATACAGGTAGTTTACATAACCAGAATATTTCTTAAAAAGAAAATGTTTTATGTTCAAAGAGGACTTTTTAAAACAAGCATAACTTGTTTTATGCTCTCTGCTTTATTGTGCTTTGTAGACATTCCATTTTTATTTTTATTTATTATTTTACAAATTGAAGGTTTGTGGCAACACTGTGTCGAGCAAATCAGAGTCATTTTCCAACAGCATTTGTTCACTCTGTCTCTGAGTCACATTTTGGTAATTCTCCCAACATTTCAGACTTTTACATTATTATTATATTTGTTATGATGGTCTGTATCAGCGATCTTTGATGTTAGTACCATGACTGACTAATGGTAGGCTGAGAGGGTTAGCATTTTTTAGCAATAAAGTATTTTTTAATTAAGGTGTGCACTTTGTTTTTTTAGACGTAATGATTACACACTTAACAGACTAAAGTATAAGTGTAAATGTAACTTATCTGCACTGGGAAATCAAAATATTCATGTGAGTTGCTTTATTGGGATAGTCACTTTATTCCAGTGGTTTGGAACTGAATCCACAGTATCTTTGAAATATGGCTGTATATCTTCTGGATCCTCTTACTCTTTGTGTTTACCCTGTATGACAGTAATAATTCTAAAGAAAAACTTGAGGGAAAAACCTCTCAAAACAATCTAACATTTATACCTTCAGGAACCGGGATAGGGGGTGGGGGGAACCTAAGCCTAAAGTTGGCAGAAGAAAGGAAATTATAAACAAACATTGGAGCCAAAGTAAATGAAATGGAGAACAGGAGTACAGGAGAAAAGAATCAATGAAATTAAGAATTGGTTCTTTGAAATGACAAAATTGACCAACTTCAGCTAGACTAAGACAAAAAGAAAATTCAAAATCAGAAACTAAAGAGGGGACATTAAAAATGATACCACAGAAATACAAAATATCTTAAGAGACTACTATGAACAATTAATTATATGCCAACAAGTTGGACAACCTAGAAGAAATTGATAAATTCCTAAAAACATGCAACTTACCAAGACTTAATCATGATGAAACAGAAATCTAAACAAACCAATAATGAGTAAGGATACTGAATCACTAATAAAACATCTCCCAACAAAGGAAAGTCCAGGACCAGATGGTTTCACTAGAGAATACTACCAAACATTGAAAGAAAAATTAGTGTCAATCCTTCCCAAACTCTTCCAAAAGAAGAGGAGAGGCCACTTCCAACTTCATTTTATGAGGCCAGAATTACTCTCATACTAAAGTCAGAAAAGGACACTACAAGAAAAGAATACTATAGGCCAATATTCATGATGAACATAAATGTAAAATTTTAACAAAATACTAGCAAACTGAATTCAAGAGCACATTAATGGGATCATACCCAAGGACTTAATCCCTGGGATATAAGGATGGTTCAACATATGCAAATATGTGAGGTGAGGTGATGGATGTGTTAACTATATGGTGAGAATTATTTTACAAAGTATACATACATCAAACCACCACAATGCACACTTTAAATATCTTACAATTTTGTCAATTATACCTTAGTACAGTTGAAAAAATGAAAATAAAAATGTATACATAGTACAAAGGACACTGCATGCTACACGGTCTGTTCAATAAGTGATGGAAGGAGTAAAAAAAAATGTTTTCCTTTAAAAATGTGATACATCACATTAATATGGAAGTGGAAGTGTTGGTTGGTCAGTCTTGTCCGACTCTTTTCAGATCCCATGGACTATTGCCTGCCAGGTTCTTCTGTCCAGGGAATTCTCCAGCAAGAATACTAGAGTGGGTTGCCATTCCCTTCTCCAGGGGATCTTTCTGACCCAGGGTTCAAACATGGGTCTCCTTCACTGCAGGAAGATTCTTTACCATCTGAGTCACCAGGGAATCCCTCACATTAATATAATGAAAGATAAAAATCATGACTGTCTTTCTGCATCCTGCGTCAGACATAGACTGGCGATTCAATTCACATGATAGTATACATGTTAGAATGTCATTCTCCCAAATCATCCCACCCTCTCCCTCTCCCTCTGAGTCCAAAAGTCCGTTATACACATCTGTGTCTCTTTCCCTGTCTTGCATACAGGGTCGTCATTGCCATCTTCCTAAATTCCATATATATGTGTTAGTATACTGTATTGGTGTTTGTCTTTCTGGCTTACTTCACTCTGTATAATCGGCTCCAGTTTCATCCATCTCATCAGAACTGATTCAAATGAATTCTTTTTAACGGCTGAGTAATACTCCATTGTGTATATGTACCACAGCTTTCTTATCCATTCATCTGCTGATGGACATCTAGGTTGTTTCCATGTCCTGGCTATTATAAACAGTGCTGCGATGAACATTGGGGTACATGTGTCTCTTTCAATTCTGGTTTCCTCGGTGTGTATGCCCAGAAGTGGGATTGCTGGGTCATAAGGTAGTTCTATTTGCAATTTTTTAAGGGGGAGGGAGGTGGGAGGGGGGTTCATGTTTGGGAATGCATGTAAGAATTAAAGATTTTAAAATTTAAAAAAAATAAAAAAATAAAAATAAAATGATGTATAACATAAAAAAAAATAAAAAAATAAAACCACTTTTAACAAAAAAAAAAATCATGACTGTCTCAATAGATGCAGATAAAGAATTTGACAAAATTCAACATCCTTTCATGATAAAAACTGAACAAATTGGGTATAAAAGGGATATCAGTTCAGTTCAGTTGCTCAGTTGTGTCCAACTCTTTGCGACCCCATGAATCGCAGCATGCCAGCCCTCCCTGTCCATCACCATCTCCCGGAGTTCACTCAGACTCACAAACATCGAGTCAGTGATGCCATCCAGCCATCTCATCCTCGGTCATCCCCTTCTCCTCCTGCCCCCAATCCCTCCCAGCATCAGAGTCTTTTCCAATGAGTCAACTCTTCACATGAGGTGGCCAAAGTGCTGGAGTTTCAGCTTTAGCATCATTCCTTCCAAGGAAATCCCAGGGTTGATCTCCTTCAGAATGGACTGGTTGGATCTCCTTGCATAACTCAACATAATAAATGCCATATATGAGAAGCCCACAGCTAACATCATACTCAGTGGTAAAAGGTTGACAACTTTTATTCTAAGATCAGGAACAAGACAAGGCTGCCCACTCTCACTCTTATTCAACATACTACTGAAGTTTTAGCCAAAGCAATCAGGCAATAAAAAGAAATAAAAGATGTCCAGATCAGAAAGGAAGAAGTAAAACTTTGCAGATGATATAATCTTACATACAGAAAATTCTCAAAACTCTACCAAAAAATTGATGGAACTAGTAATTCAGTAAAGTTGCAGTTATAGCATCAACATACAAAATCAGTTATGATTCTATATGCTAAGAAAACAACAAACTATCTGAAAAATAAAGAAATCCCATTATAATAGCATCAAAAATAAAATACTTGAAGAGTAAGTTTAACAAAGGAGGTGAAAATTTTGTACACTGAAAACTGTAAGACTTTGAAGAAAGAAATTAAAGATAAATAAATGGAAAGACATTCTGTGTTCATGGATCAGAAGGATTGATATTAAGATGTTTATACTACTAAGGGCTTCCTTGGTGGCTCAGATGGTAGAGAAACGTGAAGTCGCTCAGTCGTGTCCGACTCTTTACAACACTATGAACGGTAGCCTACCAGGCTCTGCAGTCCATGGGATTTTACAGGCAAGAATACTGGAGTGGGCTGCTATTTCCTTCTCCAGGGGATCTTCCCAACCCAGGTATCAAACCCGGGTCTCTTGCACTGCAGACAGACGCTTTACCATCTGAGCCACAGGATCTGCTTACAATGCAGGAGACCCAGGTTTGATCCCTGGGTTGGGAAGATCCCCTGAAGGAAGGAATGGCAACCCACTCCAGTGTTCTTGCCTGGAGAATTCCATGAACAGAGGAGCCTGGTGGGCCACAGTCCATGGGTCACAAAGAATCAGACACAATTGATCCTTTACCAGAACATGACTGTAGTAATCATACTGGGCTTCCCTAGTGGCTCAGTCAGTAAGACTCTGCCTGCAATGCAAGAGAGCACCTGCAGTGCAAGAAGCCAGGGTTAGATCCCTGGGGCAGGAAGATCCCCTGGAGAAGGAAATGGAAACCCACTCCAGTATTCTTGCTTGGGAAATCCCATGGACAGAGGAGCCTGGCAGGCCACAGTCCATGGGATGGCAAGAGTTGGACATGACTTAGTGACTAACCACCACCACTACTCAAAGCTATCTATGGATTCAATGCAATTGCTCTCAAAATTTTAATGTCATTTTTCACAGGAAGAAAAACAGAGTCCTAAAATTCATACAGAACCAAAAAAGACCCCAAAGAGACAAATAAATCTTGAGAAAGAGATCAGAGATAGAGGTACCATACTTCCTGATTTCAAACTGTATTACAAAGTTATATTATCAAAACAGTATGGTACTGACATAAAAACAGATCAATGGAACAGAATCAAGAGCCCATAAATATAGTCCCACATATATGGTCAACTAACATCTGATACGAGAGCCAAGAATACTTAATGGGGAAAGAATATTCTCAATAATAAGCACTATTGAGAAAACTGGATAACTACACGCAGAAAAATCAAACTGGACCCCATCTTACACAACTCACAAAAATTAGCTTGAAATGGATTAAAGACTTAAACACAAGATCTGAAAATGTAAAACTCCTAGAAGAAAGCATAGGGGAAAAGCTCCTTTACATTGGTCTTGGCAATGATTTTCTAGATATAACACCAATAGCACAAGCAACAAAAGTGAAAAATAAGTGGAACTACATCAAACTAAAATGCTTCTGCACAGCCAAAAGAAACAATTGACAAAAAGAACAAGCAACCTATACTGTAGGAGAAAATACCTGTAAACCACATTTTGGTAAGAGGTTAAAATTCAAAATATATAAAGAACTCATACAAATACAAAGCAAACAACTCATTTTTAAAAATGGGCAGAGGAACTGCATAGACATCTCTCTGAAGATGAAATACAAACAGCCAATAGTTGGATGAAAAGGTATTCTGTATCACTAACCATCAGAGAAATGCAAATCAAAACCACAATGAGGTATATTCTCACATCTCTCAGAATGGCTATCATCAAAAAGTGTTAGTGAGGATGCAGAGAAAAGAGAACCCTATACACTGTTGGTAGTAACCTAAATTGGTACAACAACTACCGACAGCAGTATGGATGTTCCTCAAAAAAGTAAAAAGAGAACTAGCATATGCTCCAGCATTCCCACTTCTGGGTATTTATCCAAACAAAATCAAAACAGGATCTGGAAGAGGTATCTTTATCTCCATGTTCATTGTAATATTGTTGACAAGAGTCAAGGAAGTCAGAAGTCATGAGACAGACCTTGGTAAGTGAGCCAAAAGGCAGACACTTTGGTAACCACCCAACAGCCATTCCCTTTTCTTTTCTTGAAAGAATCTGGATCCACTGATAAGAGGCTGGAAATAAAGAATACGAGCCTTTCTGGCCTCCCCAGAAACCAGGAGTGGTCAGAGCTGGGCTGCTGACCAAGTGCTGGGCAATGAGGCAGAATGGGAAATTCTTTAAGGACAGACTGTTCCATATGATAAGAAAAAAATTCAAGGGGAAAAAAAAAAAACCCAGCCTCAGTTATATGAGAACACAATGGTTGGAAAGGCAATAGCCATCTTGCAATTGTGAAGAGTGCTACAGCTCACCAAGGCTTCCCTGGTGGCTCAGTGGTACAGAATTCACCTGCAATGCAGGAGGCGCAGGAGCCACCAGTTCGATCCTTGGGTCACGAAGATCCCCTGGAGGAGGGCATGGCAACCTACTCCAGTATTCTTGCCTGGAGAATCCCACGGACAGAGGAGCCTGTCCTTAGGGTCGCAGAGAGTGGACATGACTAAAGCAGCTTAGCATGCACATCACACACTCCCAGAATAGCAGAGAAAAAGGTTGGAGAGGGCTTGGGTTCTGATGATTTTCCTGAGTTGCTTAACCAATCCTGGAATGACCTAGCTCTACACTCCTTGTCAAGTGAGGTCATAAGTGTTCCTGTTATTTAAATCACTTTCTATCAGACATTCTATTATATCCAGCCAGGGGCATCCCCATTTAGCTGCCAACCACATGCTTAGGAATGAGTTAAGGACCCAGTGAACAATCTAGCAAAAGGCTTTTTCCTTTAATCATAGCAGGAAGATAGATTCCTTGGGCATAATTGTCTATGTGATGCTCAGAATCACTTTCAATTTTTTGTTAGTAGGGGCATAACATGGATTTCATTAAGCAGCTACTCTCTGCCAAGCACTACGCTAGGCACTTTATCTTGGGTGAGTCATCGCAGCCATCTCCAGACCAGTCCCCTTTGGCCAAGAAAAGAAAGTCACATCTCTATTTTCTCCAACCTTATTTAAACAGCTTGGCATTTCCTTTCATTACAAATGCAGACCACGAAACACCAGGAGTACTCGTGACTTTGCCACCTATAGAAATCACAGATACAATAATGTCACACTGCAGTTGTTGAAGACATCTCGAAATATCACTGCCCCTCATCACTGTTGCAAACGCACCATACTCCTTAGGCCCCACTGCAAAACCACATTGAATGTGTTAATCAAGCAGCACATATGCTAGTGCATCACACGTTTTGAAAATGTTTTGGTAACTGAATGTTAAGATAATTGGCTTCCTTTGTAATCCTGTGTGTTTTATTTTCTGCATCTAAAAACGTTCTTCTCAAAAGAAGTACTGGAGGTTTTACCAGATTTACAAAGGAGTCCTTGGCACCAAAGGGGTTTTTGATTCCCTCTAAAAAGTCCTCCTGTGACCTTTCTTAATACTGTTCAATCCACTGTCTATACAGAAAACCAATCTGTATCATTGTTTTATAAGGTGAATTAGATGAAGACATTGCCCTATTTCCAACTGAAACAAATACCCAACTGCTAACTTTGCCAGACCTGCCTTTCCTCTGCTCACAGCTCCTCCCTGGCCTCTAGCCCTCTAGCCTTTGCTCACTCTTCTCCATCCGGGCCACCACCTTCCTTTTCTTGGAAATCTCCAAGCAGTTTCCTGCCTGGGGGGCTTTGTCCTTGCCATCCCCTCAGCCTGGAATGCCTGCTTTTAAGGCAGCTGCTTCATTCTCACGCTTCAGTGATGAGCCAGGACGTCACCTCCACCGAGAATCCTTCCCCGCTAATGTATGCCAGGCAGCACCCCACCCGCTCCCACCCTACCCGCACTTACTTCCTGTTTACTTCCTTCTGAGAGCACTTCTGACAACATAACTATATTGATTTTTGTTCACTGCTCAACCCTGCCATCTAGCAAGGTTCCGGGCATACGGAGAAACCTGACATTCACTGAGTGAGTGAATGACAGAATAAGCGGAGGAGGAAGCTATCATTTGTCCATTTTACAAGTGAGGAAATTCAGGCTCCAAGATGTTAAAATTATTTGTCCAAGGTCACCCAGGAGCAAAAGTTATTACTTTAACTGTGGTTCCACAGGCCTCCCCCTTAACCCCACCACCATTCTCACTTCCTTTTCCCTGCTACATTTCCACCAATCTGGAAAGCAGAACAGACCCTTGCAAGTTTTTACAGTGTGATTTCTTAAGACTTCAGTGCTCCATTTCTTAAGGATATCTGCCTAACAAACCCTCTAAGGCAGCAGTCCCCAATTTTTTGGCACCAGGGACCAGTTTCCTGGAAGACAATTTTCCCATGGATGGGGGGCAGGGATGGCTTCAGGCTGATTCAAGCACATTACATTTTCTGTGCACTTTATTTTTATTATCATCACATCAGCTCCACCTCAGATCATCAGGCATTAGATCCTGGAGACTGGGGACCCCTGCTCTAAGCTATTTCCCCGGAGTATTTCTGGGAAGGCCAAATTAACAAAAAATATATTACCTGGAGAGAATGGTTCTGTCTCTATGTCTCTCTGTCTACATACACACACTTTTTTCCATCTCTGAATCTTCTAAACAAATACAAACAATAAAATCAGATGTAAGGAAGAAAGTTCAGAAAAGGGTAAATGAAGGAAGAAAAAAAATACAGATAAACCGAATGTAAATTTTAGTATATAAGAATACAGGTGATACGGTATTGTACACAAGCTATGTGGACCACAGTTCTGACCATATGCTTCCTAGGAGCCAACATAAAGTGAGCAACATGATCAGTTATACAACTCATCCTGGAGATTTAAAACGATTCAATTCATTTCCAGGAGCACAACTCTTCCTGTTTCAAAGCCCTGACAGAAATTCCTCTTGCGGGTTGTTAAAACAAAAGTGTGGTAGGATATAGTAATCAGTATTCTAAACTACAACTTTATAAATAAATATACAAGCTTCACAAAAGAGCATCTTAATAGACGGGGCTGGTATAATGCCAAAATCCATGCAGTAATGTATTACTGCCTTGCTATTCAGAGCGTGATCCCTGGACTGTCAGCAGCACCTGACAGAAATGCAGAGTCTCAGGCCCAATACCAGGTCTGCTGAAATAGAATCTGTGTTTTATTAACATGATCTGTAGGTGATGCCTATAATGTTAAGGTTTAACAAACACTGGTCTGGTGGTTAAGCTTGGTTTGAGGTCAAATTTGTAAGAAAGTAGTGTTCATTTATTCACACATTCAAAAAATACTTACTGATACCTTGGCAGCAGGAAAGGATTCTTTAAGCTCTTACAGAAACAGGAAAGGATTATTTTAAACATAACATCAAAGACACCACCATAAAGAAAAATACTGGTAAATGGGATGCTATTAGAACTGAGTGATGAAGCAAAGCATCGAAAATATTTCCACCACAACCAAAACAAGGAGAGTTGAGAACCCACATATGTACCAGGTACAATCTTAACGCTTAAGTCCATCAATGAAATGGAAACCCTCTGCTCTTATGGAGCTATATTCTAAGTGAAGAAGACGTAAAGAAAATAAGTTAAATGAAGCAAGAAAAGGGCCTAAGTCAGGGGACAGGTGGCAGTCTTAAATCGGACTTAAATTGGATAGGGAAGGACTCACTGAGGAGATAACTCAGACAAGGTCAGGGAGCTAACTATAAAAAGAGATAGGGGGAGAGTATTCCAAGCAGAGGGAACAGTGAGTACAAACACCCTGAGAATAAATGCCTGAAACAGCAAGAAGGCCTGTGTGGTTGAAGCAGAGTGAGCAAAAAGTAGAGGAGGTAAGCTGGGGTCAGATCACATGGCGCTTTGTCAGTCATTTTAAAGATCTTGGCTTTAAATGCGAAATGAGCAGCCACTGGAGAAAAGGAAATAGGGAGCCATTGCAGGACGTTGAGCAGGGTAGTGACATAATGAAAAGTGTTTATAAGAAGCCTGGTTTCTCAGAGGTACATGGAATGGCTGGAGTGAGAGAAGCTAGCTGAGAGCACTAATCCCAGTACAGGGTGATTCACTCATTCAACTATTTATTAGGTGGCAGAGATGTGTCAAGTAGGGTGGGGAGGAGTTAAACCAGGGTGATAACCGAGGGCACTGCCAAGAGGAAAGTGAATATAAATGACATTGGAGGGAAAGAAACCCAGGGCAGAATGACAGATTATTCATAGAGAAATGACAGAAGTTCGCAATTCAATTTAATCAAGGTTTATGGATCATCTACCGAGGGCAAAGCCATATGCAGGCTAGGACATGGGGGTGGGGATGGTGCAGAAGACTTGTATTTTCCCCTCAAAGGGCTTCAAGCCTGGCATGCTTAGCCTCTGTCCTTTCATGCCTGAACTTTCTGGATGACCACAGCTGAGGCTGCCACTGAGACTAGCTGATTTGCTCAGGTTGGAGCTTTTCTTTGCTTAAGAAAAAAAAAAAAACAAAGCAGCCTTAGAACTTGTTCTGTCTCCTGGGAGCAGGGGCCAGAGCACCTCAACTTGATTAGTATAAAAAGATAGATCCAGTTTGGCAGCAGGGCACAAGAGAGGTCTTAAGAAATGTCTTTGTGGATCAGCACTGCAGACTGGCCCTGGGCCACCAGTCTTCAGGCAAGGAGTCCTTCTGATCGGTTGCCACCTGCACATGACCTGATGGTCCTCCCACTCTGCCATTCCATTCTGGAGAAAAGCACAGAAAGGGAAAGCAGCATGTGTAAGGAAAACAACTAGGGGGAGAAATCCCCATAAATTTGAAACCTGCCTGCCACCAGACTGCAAGGTCTGAGGAGTAGATGCAAATATAATGCAAATGATATGGAAATAGCCTGGCGGCCTCCTCAGAGGTTTTCTACAACTGGAAAGGCCCTTGGGAAACTGCTAGCTGGTAACAGTCACTCCGAAGCAGAGTGAACTATTTCAAGACAACTTTGTCACACAACCCTTTGCTTCCCTGCTAGCACAGTGCACAGTATTTAGTAATCTCTCACTTGAATTAACCTCATCTGCTATAAACTAAAAAAAAAAAAAAAAAAATCAAGACCGCCTCGGTAGAGGTTATCTAATTACACTTTAAAAACACTATGTACCTTTGTGTTCAAACGCTTCACTCACCCAAATGGAGCCAAGTTAAATGTGTCACTTCCTCCCTAAACAGTATTTGGCTGCAGTGGGTTATGAATGAAGTGCCTCTCTTTCAGTTCTAGTTACTATGATCCTTTGGAGGACTTTTTTTTCCTCTACACCACATAAACTGGCACTCTCTCTTCTAACATCCATGCGCTGTCTTCAAAGTGAAGCCAGGAAAAAAAAAAAAAAACAAACAAACACATAGTTGTGAAATCCAATTCAATTCAAGGAGCCCCTGGAAAGCTATTCATTAAGAAAACCTGCCCTGTCAAGTATGCTGTCGTCTTGACAATCCTAATGATTCATTTTAAAATGGGGGGGGGGGAGCACTTTCAATGACAATAGTGTAGAATTCTGTCTACATTTATGTAATTAAACGAGGACACTCCCCTCAGAGATGCGTTTTATAGGACCCGTGCAATTTACGGAATAGAAAGCAACACAGGAAGCCCATACAGACCCGGGGGTCGAAGAAACAACTTACCTTCACCTTCATGATGGAAACAATACTAGCACAGATCAGCCCACTCCCAAACTCCTATGACTTTCTAGTACTCTGACATGCGAGGGTACTTCAGCTTTTGACAGGAGGGTTTAAAGGAAGGGAAATCTCTTTCCTTTGGGATATTTAAAAAATCTCACTTGGAAGGACCTCCAGCCAACACCCGGGCAGAGGCATTTGGAGAGATGCCATGTCTCAGTAAAACACAAACAAAGAGCAAAGGCGCGTAATCCCAACCGAGAGACTGAAAGCAGTGGGGGGAGGGCGGGGCGGGGGGAGACGGACAAAAGCAAGGGATAAACCTCAAGAGCCTCAAGAAACCAGAGTGAAAAGAGTAAGAGAGATGGAGAACAGCCTGGGCACAGCTCCCAGAGCCGGGAGCCGGGTAGTTGGGCGGCACGCGCCCCCTGGCGGCCGGGGTGGCCTCTTACCTCCTGGGCGAGTTTCTGCTTGAGCACGAGCGCGGCGCACAGGTAGCCCGCGCGGCCCACGAATAGCTCGTCGGAGCCGCACTCGAGGAAGGAGACGGGCGCGCAGACGGCGCACAGAGCCCGGAACTTGCCCAGCGGCTGCACGTAGTCGGGCCGGCCCAGGGCGTGGTACACGAGCGTGGCCACGGCGTACACGCCCGCGCCCCCGAGCAGGAAGGCGGCGCGGGTGTCGGCGTCCGGCTCGCCCCACTCCTCAGCGCGGGCGCACGCGTCGATGAGGCGCTTGGCCGAGCGCAGGTAGCGCTCCCGGGCCCCGGCGAAGAGCGGGCTCTGCGAGACGTGGTAGAGCATGTAGGCCACCCCGGCCACGCCGCCGTACAGTCCCCACTGGCAGCTGCCGGCCGCGGCCGCCGCCCCCCGGCCCTCCGGGCCGCCCCCGAGCGGGGGCAGCTCCTGGAGGATGCGCTCGATGGTGGCGGTGACCAAGGGCGCCACCGCCTCCTCGCACTGGCCCGCCAGCAGGCTGCCCTGGTAGTCATCGAAGCGATTGGCAAAGCAGCGCTTGGTGTCCATGCTGCTGCCGGTGCCCCCACCAAGGCCGAGCCGGGGTCCGCTGGAGGGCGCGCCCTGCGGTCCCGCGCACCACCTCTCGCTCTTTGAGGCACTCGGATGGCGGTGGATACAGCCGGAATGGAGCGAGGAGGCTGAGACGGGAGGTGACAGGAGGAGGCGGGCGCGAGGAAGCAGCGCGGAGCGGATTGCCAAGTGGGGCACCGGACTGCCGCGAGGCTCCCGAGTGGCCCCGGCGAGCGCGGGGGATGCGCGTCGCGCGCCCCCCTCCCAGAGGCCGCGCCCTCGCCGAACCCGCCCCCTCCTGCGCCGCCGCAGCTTGGCTTCCTCGCCAAGGGGCCGAAGTGATCTCCGGCAGGACCCACGCGGGGGCCGCGCCACTCCTCCCGCTCCGCCCCCGACTCCTCCCCTCTCGGCGGAAGGCCAGGGACGCGCGGGACAGCGAGCCGGAAAGCCGAGGCTGGGCATACGCACACCTGGCCGGGAGGTGAAGCCCTCGAGTCTCTCGTGTACTCCGAGGGTCAGCAGATCAGCACCACCTGGAGCCTGTTGAAAATGCAGAGGCTCCGACTTCGCCCCCGCCCCAGTGAATCGCAGTCAGCCTGTTTAGCAAGAGCCCCAGGTGATTCGCATGCACAGGAGAGGTTGAGAAGCCGCGGAACTTGTAGAGGCTTCTGGGAAAAAATGCTGAGCGCCCTCCTGAAAGTTGTGTTTTCCTCTCGGTCATTTTGACGTTCTCAGTCTTCTGAGTGTTTCATCCCAAAGGCTGAGGGGTTTGAATGCAGCAGAACGGTGAAGTGCCCCATAGGGAAACTTTTCCTCAGCCTTGGCTGTTGGGTTGTTTTTCTTGGAATCCTCAGGAGTAGAAGTTCAGAGAACCACATCAGGATAAGGTAAGGAATGGAGATTCTGTCTTCTAGAGACCACCCCCCCAGACCTATTCAGGCACCGTGTGCACCCCATAAATGATCTGAGGTCATTAACCAGTGAAGTTAAGGGTAAATGCTGCTGAGAATCTTAATTCGGCGTTTTGAACCATTTTCTGTGTGTCCTTAGTTATTTCCTTCACTCTTTTCCTTCTTTCCCATGCTTTTTTCCTTCTGTCCCTGTACCCCCACTCGTCCCACCTCAGGCATATTTGAAGAGGAAAAGTTAAAATTTTACATAACCTCCTGCTCCTTCTGTCTCTAACTCAGCTTGCTCCTTGCAAATTCTGGATCACGTAGGTCACGTGTAGTGTCAGAAAGTGGGGACTTATAATACTAGGAACTGGAGTTTATCTCACTCACCCCTGTCCTGCTCTTTGCAATTGCCCGGCCCCTACAAACCTGCTTAATCATGCTTGTCTGTGTAAAGATCAGCGCCCCCCCCACCCGCCATCTTGACCACTGTTCCCAGGCGCGGGAAACCCCTTAGTTTAGACCAGCCTATTAGCAGCTAGTGTTGCCCACTATAGTAGGACTATAAAGACTCTGTAACCCCTTTGTTTGGGGCTCAGAGCTTGGAGTGTTAACTCCTCTGAGCCCACTGGCATAATACACCTGAGTTCTCCAGCTCTCCTGGTGTGGTGCTTGGTTTCCCGAGAAGTGGTTTCTGCAGCATTTGCAGTGTCTCCTGTGGGTCTCAAACCCTGAAAATAGATGGATAAACAAAAATAGACATGGTCCTAGATGTCGAGGAGGTTACAGTCCAGTGGCAAACACAGAGAGTGAACAATGACACAAATGAATTGCCTTTCTTTTGCTCAGCTGTTTTGAAATGACTCTTCCTTTTCCAAAGTGTTGGCCAGTGAAGGCTAAAAAGGTCATCTTTCCCAGGGGTATATGCATTTTGATAGGGACTGAGCAAGCCACAAAAGAATAAGTGACTCATGGAAAAGTTTCTGACACTCTGTGGGGAGAGCAACTGCTCCACTGGCTTGAAAGGCCAGTTTTGCTTGGAGGTAATTTTTTTCCTCAAAAGTGTTAATAGTCACAGTGATTTTGGAAGCAGAGATTAAATAGCCTGCTGCTCCGTCCTTGCTTGCTATTTTCTGGGGAGGGAGTTCAGTTGGCCAAGATGATTGCCAGGACTGACACATCCAAAGAATGGATGGTATGGTCTCCATTCTCCTGTGAGTGCCAGAACAGGTTCATTTTCGTTACAATAATAAAAAGCTAAGTCCACTTGTGGGTCTTTCCTGGTGGCTCAGAGGTTAAAGCGTCTACCAGTAGTTCGATCCCTGGGTTGGGAAGATCCCCTGGAGAAGGAAATGGCAACCCACTCCAGTATTCTTGCCTGGAGAATCCCATGGATGGAGGAGCCTGGTGGGCTACAGTCCACGGGGTTGCAAAGAGTCAGACACGACTGAGCGGCTTTAAACATTAAACAGACAAGTCCATCTGTAGGCAGGGAGTTCAGTGTTGGGCTAAGGGTGTCAAAGGAGCAACTGGAATGTTTGATTTCTTCTCCTGGCTTCTTCCTCCTCCATCAGCTGTAGTAGGCCTTAGGAGTGATTTATACCCCTTTAGGCACAGAGACATTGTTGCAGCTGCTAAGTCGCTTCAGTCGTGTCTGACTCTATGTGACCCCATAGATGGCAGCCCACCAGACTTCCCGGTCCCTGGGATTCTCCAGGCAAGAACACTGGAGTGGGTCGCCATTTCCTTCTCCAATGCGTGAAAGTGAAGTCTCTCAGTCCTGTCCAACTCTTAGTGACCCCATGGAGCAGCACACCAGGCTCCTCCATCCATGGGATTTTCCAGGCAAGAGTACTGGAGTGGGGTGCCATCGGCTTCTCAGACATTGTTGCAGGGAGGAAGCCAATTCTGACTCCATGTTGGAACTGTTTCTTTGACTTGCTTTTCGTTGCTTTTGTTATTATAATCATACAGAATGGTTTGCCTCAGGGGATCCTGCCCTTTTGCCTGACAAAGTGCCTTTGTTCAGAACCTTGTCCACCTGTGGATGGCAAAGAAAGAAATTATCACATCCCCTGCCTGAAACTTGCCATTCTAAGAGATGTTTGCAAGATTGAGTTCATTTCAGTTGCTCAATCGTGTCCGACTCTTTGCGACCCCATGAATCACAGCACGCCAGGCCTCCCTGTCCATCACCACCCCCTGGAGTTCACTCAGACTCACGTCCATCGACTCGGTGATGCCATCCAGCCATCTCATCCTGGGTCGTCCCCTTCTCCTCCTGCCCCCTATCCCTCCCAGTGTCAGAGTCTTTTCCAATGAGTCAACTCTTCGCATGAGGTGGCCAAAGTACTGGAGTTTCAGCTTTAGCATCATTCCTTCCAAAGAAATCCCAGGGCTGATCTCCTTCAGAATGGACTGGTTGGATCTCCTTGCAGTCCAAGGGACTCTCAAGAGTCTTCTCCAACACCACAGTGCAAAAACATCAATTCTTCGGTGCTCAGCTTTCTTCACAGTCCAACTGTCACATCCATACATGACCACTGGAAAAACCATAGACTTGACTAGACGGACCTTAGTCGGCAAAGTAATGTCTCTGCTTTTCAATATGCTATCTAGGTTGGTCATAACTTTTCTTCCAAGGAATAAGTGCCTTTTAATTTCATGGCTGCAGTCACCATCTGCAGTGATTTTCGAGCCCCCCAAAAATAAAGTGTGACACTGTTTCCACTGTTTCCCCATCTATTTCCCATGAAGTGATGGGACCAGATGCCATGATCTTTGTTTTCTGAATGTTGAGCTTTAAGCCAACTTTTTCACTCTCCTCTTTCACTTTCATCAAGAGGCTTTTTAGTTCCTCTTCACTTTCTGCCTTAAGGGTGGTGTCATCTGCATAAATGAGGTTATTGATATTTCTCCTAGCAATCTTGATTCCAGCTTGTGCTTCTTCCAGCCCAGCGTTTCTCATGACGTACTCTGCATAGAAGTTAAATAAGCAGGGTGACAATATACAGCCTTGACGTACTCCTTTTCCTATTTGGAACCAGTCTGTTGTAACTGTTGTTTCCTGACCTGCATATAGGTTTCTCAAGAGGAAGGTCAGGTGGTCTGGTATTCCCATCTCTTTCAGAGTTTTCCACAGTTTATCAAGATTAATGGCCTTTTTACTTTGCTTCCTCACTTTCCCTCATCTCTGACCTATAAAAGAGCCTCACATCCAGACCCCATAAGATGGTTATTTTGATGCACTTTCCTGCCATCTTCTCAGGCTGCCAGCTCCCCAATTAAAGTCTCTTCCTCACCCCAACACCTTGTCTCTTCGATTCATTGGCATATGGTGTGACAAGCAGAGCAAGCTTGGACTTAGCAACAACATCAAATGGAAACCTTCATAGGCAGAAAGGAAGCCATATTCCACTTTAACCCCTCCCCCCTTGTCATGAATCTCCAGGCAACTCTATTAATTCTGACTGATTATCCTTCCACACTGCCCGGCACCAATGTAGCGCCAAGAGCAATGACAGAGACGTGGCGGATTGCTTTCAAAATGATACTGGAAGCAGGTATCCAAGAGAAGGTGCTCTGCTTTTGTACCAGTTGTGTCCCCCTGCCACCCTTGTGCCCTGCCTTGCCCCAAAATGCTGCGTTACAAGCAACCACAAAATCTTGTGGCATAGGACGATAAGTGGATTGCTCATGGGCCTGGGATCATGGAGAGGCTCCGGGAGTGGGCTGATTGTTGCTTGGGGAGACTGGGTCGACTAGGCTCTGGTCCATGTCTGTCATCCTCAGTGCTTCAGCCCCGGCATGCCTGCCTTGTGATGGCAGAGGAGCAAGAGCCGAGGGGGAACAGGCAGGACTTCTGTAGGGCTGGTCTCAGAGCTGACACACTGTTGTCTGCCTTATTCAACTGGAAAATCACACCAGGAAATACATGGTGTCTTTATGGAACTCCACAGCTGCATGACAAAGGGTGTGTGTACAGGGTAGGGTGAAGTATTAGGGTTCCCAGGAGTTTCTTTGGGACAGTGATGCCCCCAAGTCGAACAAAGGTCATCAGATGATTGAGAAACAGTCTGGTTTTAATGCAGGAAGCGGGAGCCCCTTCCAGGGCCCAAAAGTGGGCTCTTGTTTCACACTCGGAAATGAATCGTCCGAGGAGACACATGTGCTGACAAAGCAAGAGACTATTGGGAAGAGTCACCTGGGCAGAGAGCAGTAGGGTAAGTGAACCGAGGAGAACTGCTCTGGCACGTGGCTCCCAGTCTCAGGTTTTATGGTGATGGGATTTGTTTTCGGGTTTTCTTTAGCCAGTCATTCTGACTCAGAGTCCTTCTTGGTGGTGCACGCCTTGTTCAGCCCAGATGGATACCAGCAAGAAGGATTCTGGGAGGTGGTTGGACACGTGGTGTCACTTTTTGACCTTTCCTGAACTCTCCCTGTTGGTGGTGGCTTGTTAGTTCCGTGTTCCTTACCAGGACCTCCTGTCATAAAACAACTCACACACATGGTTACTATGGTGCCTGAGCAGAGTGGGCGGTTTCAGTCAGTGTGCCTCCCCTAATAGTTTGGGAGAAGCAAGAGCTGTGAAAAGGAGAGAGGCGAAAAGGAAAGATATAAGCATCTGAATGCAGAGTTCCAAAGAATAGCAAGAAGAGATAAGAAAGCCTTCTTCAGCGATCAGTGCAAAGAAATAGAGGAAAACAACAGAATGGGAAAGACTAGAGATCTCTTCAAGAAAATTGGAGATCCCAAGGGAACATTTCACGCAAAGATGGGCTCGATAAAGGACAGAAATGGTCTGGACCTAACAGAAGCAGAAGATATTAAGAAGAGTTGGCAAGAATACACGGAAGAACTGTACAAAAAAGATCTTCACGACCCAGATAATCATGATGATGTCATCACTAATCTAGAGCCAGACATCCTGGAATGTGAAGTCAAGTGGGCCTTAGAAAGCATCACTATGAACAAAGCTAGTGGAGGTGATGGAATTCCAGTTGAGCTGTTTCAAATCCTGGAAGATGATGCTGTGAAAGTGCTGCACTCAACATGCCAGCAAGTTTGGAAAACTCAGCAGTGGCCACAGGACTGGAAAAGGTCAATTTTCATTCCAATCCCAAAGAAAGGCAATGCCAAAGAATGCTCAAACTACCGCACAATTGCACTCATCTCACACGCTAGTAATGTAATGCTCAAAATTCTCCAAGCCAGGCTTCAGTAATATGTGAACCGTGAATTCCCTGATGTTCAAGCTGGTTTTGGGAAAGGCAGAGGAACCAGAGATCAAATTGCCAACATCTGCTGGATCATGGAAAAAGCAAGAGAGTTCCAGAAAAACATCTATTTCTGCTTTATTGACTATGCCAAAGCCTTTGCCTGTGTGGATCACAATAAACTGTGGAAAATTCTGAAAGCGATGGGAATACCAGACCACCTAACCTGCCTCTTGAGAAATCTGTATGCAGGTCAGGAAGCAACAGTTAGAACTGGACATGGAACAACAGACTGGTTCCAGATAGGAAAAGGAGTATGTCAAGGTTGTATATTGTCACCCTGCTTATTTAACTTCTATGCAGAGTACATCATGAGAAATGCTGGACTGGAAGAAACACAAGCAGGAATCAAGACTGTCGGGAGAAATATCAACAACCTCATTTATGCAGATGACACCACCCTTATGGCAGAAAGTGAAGAGCTAAAAAGCCTCTTGATGAAAGTGAAAGAGGAGAGTGAAAAAGTTGGCTTAAAGCTCAACATTCAGAAAATGAAGATCATGGCATCTGGTCCCATCACTACATGTGAAATAGATGGGAAAACAGTAGAAACAGTGTCAGACTTTATTTCTTGGGGCTCCAAAATCACTGCAGATGGTGACTGCAGCCATGAAATTAAAAGGCACTTATTCCTTGGAAGAAAAGTTATGATGAACCTAGATAGCATATTCAAAAGCAGAGACATTACTTTGCCGACTAAGATCCGCCTAGTCAAGGCTGTGGTTTTTCCTGTGGTCATGTATGGATGTGAGAGTTGGACTGTAAAGAAGGCTGAGCGCCAAATAATTGATGCTTTTGAACTGTGGTGTTGGAGAAGACTCGTGAGGTTCCCTTGCACTGCAAGGAGATCCAACTAGTCCATTCTGAAGGAGATCAGCCCTGGGATTTCTTTGGAAGGAATGATGCTAAAGCTGAAACTCCAGTACTTTGGCCACCTCATGCAAAAATTCACTCATTGGAAAAGACTCTGATGCTGAGAGAGATTGGGGGCAGGAGGAGAAGGGGACGACCCAGGATGAGATGGCTGGATGGCATCACTGACTTGATGTTTGTGAGTCTGAGTGGACTCCAGGAGATGGTGATGGACAGGGAGGCGTGGCATGCTGCGATTCATGGGGTCGCAAAGAGTCGGACATGACTGAGCAACTCAACTGAAGAGATGAGTGGTATCCGGTAGCCCTCTTAAACTCACAGGACAGATGAACCCTTTTACCTCTAAACCTGTTTCTCAAAGACCTCACTTCTTGTGGCTGTTGGACAATTACCTGGCAAAACTTAGCCTAGATTATTCTTTAGGGCAGTGTTAGCTAGTTAAACCATGTGCGGCTTTGCCTCTAATGGTGATTAACTTAAATTGCAAACAGTGTTGTTTATTTTTTATTAATATGGACCCACTAGAATATACCGTCCACAAGGGTAGGACTTGTTGCTATATTTGCTTACTGATCTGTGCGAAGAACCTGGACTAGTCCCTGGCACATGTAGTAGGCACTCCCCAGAAGTTTGTGAAAGGATGAATGAATTGCCATAAGAGCACCATTGACAAAGTCAGCTGGGGTGTCGCAGGCGGAGCGAAGCCTTTATTGAATCTTGACTTGATTAAACTCCCACTGTTTTCCTGGATCCTTCTGCTCTGGTGAATGTGTGAATGTAAACATTTTGCAGTTTCTGCCTCCTTACTTTGTTTCTCCACCAAGTCTGGTGACCTCTATACTTTACCTTGAATTCAGTGACTTCACACATTCTGTTTTTAATAACTAACCCTGTGTAGCAGGTTATATTTTCCAAATATGGCCCCAGCGATATCTGCTCTGCCACATGCTCCCCTGCAACATGACCTTGACACTCCTCTCATCAGGAGGTAAGGTATGTACCCGTCCTCTTGAATCTGAGTGGGCTTGTGATTTACTTGTAACCAATGGAATGTGATCAAAATGACACAGCATGCCATACAAGGCTAGGTAGTAAAAATGATTCAGCTTCCATGTTACAAGTATTCCAAAATAATTATTCTACTTGAACTCTTTAGAAGTATCAATGACTCTGCAAGAAATATGCAGCCTATACAAACTAGCCAAAGCCATTTATTTCACCCTTACCTGCAAGATTTTTCCTGATACTTATAGAATCTCTAGTAGCATTTGCTGACAGGCAGCTCCCTACACGTGGTTTCTGTGATCTTGCTGAATTGCTCAGTTCTGAGCTCTTCCTCAGTATTTCCTTAGTAGGCAGATTATGCAAAACTACGGACAGAAAATAATTTTAGTGGGTTTATCAGGGAACTCACATAAAAATTATGCAAAGGGATCAGGAAAAATGTTAAAGGGTTCCTCTAATACAAACCCTTGCTTTCTAAGGGTGACTATGAAGACAAAAACAGTCATTGTATAGCTGTGAAACCTCGACACATAAGTTTAGTACATCTTGTGGGATAAACCATCTGAAAAATACTATCAGAGTTTTCCAAAGTGTTGCTCAAAGTGTGCATCCTGGGAATGGTTTTGATAATTGGTGCAATGTCTAGTTCTTATAGCACATTTTCTTTGGAGATGCATCTCTGATTTTTTCTAAAAATTTGCACTGTATTTGAATATGGTTTACAATGTATTTGTTTCAGGTGTACAGCAAAGTGAATCAGATATATACATATATATGTATATATATAGAGAGAGCGCACATATGTGCACGCAATATGCTTGCTAAGTTGCTTCAGTCACGTCCCACTCTTTGAGACCCCGTGGACGTAGTTCGCCAGGCTCATCTGACCATGGGATTCTCTAGGCAAGAATACTGGAGTGGGTTGTCATGCCCTTCTCCAGGGAATCTTCCCAACCCAGGGATCAAACCCATGTCTCTTATGACTCCCACATTGACAGGTGGATTCTTTACTACTAGTGCCATCTGGGAAGCCATATATGGTAATCTCCAGGTCCATGCATGTTGCTGCAAATGGCATTATTTCATTCATTTTTATGGCTGAGTAATATTCTATGGCAAATACATACAACAACTTCTTTATCCACTCATCTGTCAGTGGACATTTAGATTGGTTTTATGTGTTGGCTATTATAAACTGCACTATAGTTAACATAGGGGTGACTGTATCCTTTCGAATCATGGTTTTTTTCTGGTTATATGCCCAGGAGTGAGATTGCTGGATCATATGGTAGCCCTGCTTATAGTTTTTTAAGGAACCTCCGTGCTCTTCTTCATAGTGGCTGAACCAATTTACATTCCTGCCAACAGTGTAGGAGGGTCCCCCTTTCTCCACACACTCTCCAGAATTTGTTCATAGACTTTTTGATGATGGCTGTTCTGCTTGGTGTGAGATAATATCTCACTATAGTTTTGATTTGCATTTCTCTGATAATCAGGGATGTTGAGCATCTTTTCATGTGCTTTTTGGCTATCTGTATGTCTTTGGAGAAATGTCTATTTAGGTCTTCTGCCCATCATTTTTTGATTGGGTTGTTGTGTGGGGTTTTTTTTTTTTTTGATGTTGAGCTGCATGAGCTGTTTGTAAATTTTGAACATGAATCCCCTGTCAGTCACATCATCTGCAAATATTTCTTCCCATTCTGTGGGTTGTCTTTTCATTGTGTTTACAGTTTCCTCTGCTGTGCAAAAGCTTTTGAGTTTAATTTGATGCCATTTGTTGTTTGCTTTAATTTATGTTGCTCTAGGAGATTGAAAAATGTTGATGCAATTTATGTCAGTGCTCTGCCTATGTTTTCCTCAGAGTTTTATAGTATCTGGTCTTACATTTAGGCCTTCAATCCATTTTTAGTTTATTTTTGAATATGGTATGAGAAAATGTTCTAATTTCATTTTTTACATGTAGCTGTACCATTTTCCTAACACCATTTATTGAAGAGATTGTCTTCTCTCCATTGTTGTAGCCTTGCCTCTTTTGTCATAGATTAACTGACCAAAGATGCATGGGTTTATTTCTGGGCTTTCTCTTCTGTTCTGTTGTTCTATATTTCCTTTTTCTGCCAGTACCATACTGTTTTGATGAGTGTAGCTTTGTAGTATAGACAGGAGTCATACAGCCTGATTTCTCCAGCTCTGTTTTTCTTTCTCAAGGTTGCTTTGGCTATTAGGAGTCTTTTGTGTGTCTATAAGATGGTAAAATTTTTGTTCCAGTTCTGTGAAAATTGTCATTGGTAATTTGATAAAGACTGCATTGACTCTGTAGATTGCCTTATGCGTATATTCAGTTTGACAAGACTGATTCTTGCAATCCAAGAATGTGGTATATCTTTTCATCTGTTTGTGTCATCTTCAATTTCTTTCATCAGCATCTTATTTTCAGAGTAGAGGTCTTCTGCCTTCCTGGTTAGGTTTATTCCTAGGTATTTTATTCTATTTGATCCAATGGTAAATGAGATTCTTGCTTTAATTTCTCCTTCTGATCTCTCCTTAGTGTATAGAAATGCAGCAGCTTTCTGTGGATTAACTTTGTATCCTTCAACTTTACTGAATTCATTGAGCTCTAGTAGTTTTCTAGTAGCATCTTCAGGATTTTCAATGTATAATATCCTTGCAATCTACAAACAGTGACAGTTTTACTTATTTTACATTTTGGATTCCCCTTATTTCTTCTCTGATTGCCATGGCTAGGACTTCCACAATTATGTTGACTAGAAGTGGCAAGAGTGGACATTCTTGGCCTGCTCGTGATTTTAGAAGAATTATTTTCAGATTTTCACTGTTGAGTATGATGTTAGCTGTAGGCCTTTATTATGTTGAGGTGTGTTCCCTCTATGCCGATTTTCTGGAGAGTTTTTATCATAAGTGAGTGTTGAATTTTGTCAAAAGCTCTTTTTGCATCTATTTAGATGATCATATGGTTCTTATTCTTCAGTTTGTTAATGTGGTGTATCACTGATTGTTTTGTGTATATTGAAAAATCCTTGCATCTCTGGGATAAATCCCACTTGTTCGTGGTGTATGATCCTTTTAATGTATTGCTGGATTTGGTTGGCTAGTCTTTTTTTTTCTTTTGTTTTTAAATTGTATTTGTTTTTGGCTGTACTGGGTCTTAGTTGCTGCCTGCAGGCTTTCTCTAGTTGCGGTGAGCAGGGGCTCCTCTTCATTGTGGTACATGGGCTTCTCATTGCAGTGGCTTCTCTTGCTGCAGAGCACAGGCTCTAGGGCACATGCAGGCTCAGAATTGTGGTGTGTGGGCTCTGGTAGTTGTGGCACATGAGCATAGTTGCCCCCCTAGCATGTGGAATCTTCCCATAGCAGGGATCAAACTTGTGTCCTCTGCACTGGCAGGAGAATTCTTAACCACTGGACCATCAGGGAAGTCCAGTTTGCTGTCTTTTGTTGAGGATTTTTGAGTCTACCTTCATCAGCCTGTACTTTTTTTTAGTTGTATATTTGTCTGGTTTTGATATCAGGGTGATGGTGGCCTTATAGAAAGAGCTTGGCAGTGTTTCTTCCTCTTCGATTTTTTGGAATAGTTTCAGAAGGATATGTATTCACTCTTCTGTAAATGTTTGATAGAATTTGCCTGTGAAGACATCTGGTCTTGGACTTTGGTTCATTGGAAGTTTTTTTTTTTTTAATATATTTATAAATGTATTTATTTATTTTGGATATAGGAAAGACAGATGTTATATTTGTGTATAGTTGATTAACAATATTATATTAATTTCAAGTGTACAGAAAGTGATTCAGTTATACATACATATGTATCCATTGTTTTTCAAATTCCTTGATTCATTGGAAGTTTTTAAACCATGGTTTCAATTTCAGTCCTTGTGATTGGTATGTTCATATTTTTTATTTCTTCATGGTACATCTTGGGAGATTGTACCTTTCTCAGAATTAGTTCATTTCTTCTATGTTGTCCCTTTTGTTGGCATATGGTTGCTTGTAGCACCTTATGATCCATTGTATTTTTCTGGTATCCATCGTAACTTCTCCATTTTCATTTCTAAATTTATTGATTGGAGCCCTTTTCCTTTTTCCCCTTGATGAATCTGGCTAAGGTTTATCCATTTTGTTTATCTTTTCAAAGAAGCAGAAAAGGCTTTAGGTTTCACTGAGCTTTTCTATTTTCTATGTCTCTCTCTCATGTATTTCTGCTCTAATCTTTATGATCTCTTCTACTGGCTTTGGGTTTTGTTTGTTCTTTTTCTAGTTGCCTTAAGTGTAAGGTTAGGTTGTTAATTTGATATGTTTCTTATTTCCTGAGGTAAGATTGTGTTGCTATAAACTTGCCTCTTAGAAGTGCTTTTACTTCATCCCTTAGTATTTAGATTGTCATGCTTTCACTTTCATTAGTCTCTAGGTGTTTTTTGATTTCTTCAGTGATCCATTGGTGGTTTCCTAGCATATTGTTTAGCTTCCACATGATTTTATCACAGCTGCGCCCCTCCTACCTTCTCATTGTGGCTGCTTCTTTGTCTTCGGAGGATGTCTTTTTTTGGTAGATTTCAGCATTTCTTTTTAACTGATGGCTGTTCAGCAGGTAGTAGTGATTTTGATGATGTTTCCATGAGACAGACTGAGCTCACATCCTTCTACTCTGCGATCTTGTCTCCACTGTCAGGTCAAGTGGTTTGTTCAGATATGCATCTTCTGGCCTCCAAGAGACAAGCAGCATGATGCGGCTGCCTTGCTGGTTCTCCGTTCTCCCATAACGCACCACAGTAGCCACCTAGGACAGCTCAGCTGGGGCCTCAAGGCTGCCTCTACAAGTCCAAGCCAGATACCACATCTCTGATTTTTTTTTTTTTTTTAGCTCAGCAACCTGATTGGAAATTTCTCCTGCTTCTACTCTTTCTGTCCTCTATAGGCTGTTCTCAAAACAGCAGTTAGAGCGATGTAGGCCATATCATCTAACTGATGATGTCAGTGTTTCACAAGGTCCTTGCAAGTAACATTTGCTGTGCATTGGACGGCCTACAAGGCTCAGAGGCATCTCACCCTCATTGCCGGGAGCCAGCGTGAGGAATCCCACCCGTGACAAGGTCATGCGGCAGAGGCCTGATGGGCAAGGCTATTCAGGCCTCGGGGTTTCCCCCTGGAATTTCCTGAGCGTGTACCCCAAAAATAAGAACCTGCCTGCCTTATTGTATTGTACTTTTCCACTCTTCTGACACTCTCTGGAAAGAGTTAACTCAAGGCTTTAGTCTTCTGCATTTGAAAGGGATGTTTCAGTTCAAACCCCCTCTGATAGCTCTCTAACTTGCCTAACAGGTTCCCCTGGACTTTTTACAGCTTGTGAATCGATTACAGCCCCCCAACTGCAAGAGGCACAAAGCTTAAAGCGTCTTAAAGATACAGAGCCCTTTCTAAAGAGCTAAAAATCATATTGGTGACGGATTTCACTGTTAACTCAATGATTGCTGCCAGGCCTCCATATTCTTTATCTTTTCAGCACCTGGGAGGATGTTAATCAATGTAATTGGGATATGGAAAAAGGTATATAGTAATTTTGATGTTAGCAACACTAGACTTTTGAGTTAATTAGTTTTCTTTTGTTATAAATCACCATACTCCTTTTACTTGTTAGAAATTGTTGTATCTTTGCTATGTAAGAATGTAATTTATTTAGTGTTTTCTGAGAGTGGCACCAGATTTTGGGAAGATCAACACAAATAAGTCTTCTGGTTGACAAACCCTTATCAGAAAAAAGGCTGTAAAATGTTAATTGGCCCTTTTGGCCAAAAGATGATGTAAATTACCTAAGACAGGTATGCAGAGAGAAAAGCCTGGTTTTGATAAGAGCCTGGGCTGCTAACGCTGCATAATTTTGTATTACCCATTGATCTCTATGTACAATCAAAAAGGTATAAAAGGCCTTTCTAGGCAATAGAGGCCAGGCCAGTCATTGAAAAGACTGGTTTCCCCCGTATCTCCTCTTTACTCCTTTTCTGGCTGAATTCCCATGTGGGGCGTGAAGGCTTACCATGTCTACTTACTTGCCCCAGCTTCTAAGATCCATGTGAGAGGGAGCCCAAGGTGGGGCACCCCCTGCTATTCAAGAGGACTCCGGTGGCCTAATGTAGATGGTGCAAGCTCCTTGTCTGGAACTTTATTGGCTTTCCACGTAAACCAAGTTATTCAGCCTCTTTTCTCCTCTCAATTTTCCTACTACACTCTTTCTTCCTAATCTAATCTTATATTAATAAATAAATAAGTTTTTTCCTCGCCTACGCCGTCCCCGCTTCGAATCACCCTGGATCCACCGGGGCTGGACCCCGGCCCCTCATCACTTCCCTGACTTCTCCTCTTTTTCCTTTTCTTGCTCCTTAAGTTCCAGCGACACTGGCTGCCTTGATGTTCCTCAAACATATTAGTTATAGCCTTAACTTAGAAAGTTTCCTTTGAGGTTTCCCCTTCCTGGTATACTCTTCAAATGAAATGCTCAAGGATTTGCCCCTTCACATCTCTCTCAGTGAATACGTCTCTCCCTGACTTGTTATTTTAAGTTACAACCCTTCCCCCAACCATTAGCGTCTAGAAACTATATAGTTTCTTTTCTTTTTTGTCTGCCTGTACTAGAATGTAATCCCCATGAGGACAGGAATTTTTGTCTCCCTTGTTCCCTGTTTTATCCCCAGCATCTGGATTAATGGTGTGACACACAATATTTGCTTAACAGATACTTACTGATGTCTGTGATACCCTTCAGAATATTGAAAACTTGCACCAGTCCCTAACTGATGGCTGAGCTTTGCTGTCTGCTTTGATGACCAGTTTCCTGATTGTGCTGCTCTGCACAGGCAGCCATAAAAATGTGCGTGTTTGACATAGGGTTTGATTCTTGTCTCTCTTTCTATACCTCCAGTATTAATCTCTACTTCCAGCGTTATCAATGTGAAGCTTTTTTAAGCGATTATAAGCCAAACATAATCGTGGCAGAATCAGACACCGGGTGCAGTAAGTAAATGAACTGGTGCCCATCACTCCACTGAAGGAGGGGCAGCCCAGTTTGATCAGTCACATTGACCAAGAGCACATAATAATGCACAGCCTACTGTATTGGATGAGAGAAAAGTATATTTACTGTTTTTCTGTGGGTACTTTAATGTGTGTGTATGGATATAAGATTTGAATGTACTATAGTAAATCATTGTTGTATGACGGTGCTAAAACCGATATGCCTCTATTTTGTGTATTTTTATTTTATATGGGAGTATAGTTGATTTACAGTGTTGTGTTGGTCCCAGGTGTACAGTAAATATTTGCCTCTGTTTTAAATTGATGAATCTGTGTCATTACCTTAAATCAACAAGTGCAGATGGAAGTGTTCATTTGGTTAGAGTAAATTCTTTAGCTTGAATATTGTAAGAGTTTCCTATGTGTAGTCATTTCTAAGGTTTTCTCCAGTATTCAGAATATTAAGAGGAAAGGAGTGGTTAAGGATCTCTATGGTGCTATAGCTCAACAGCTGTCAAATAATAATATAGTAATGAATAATGCACTAATACTCCTGATTTTTCATCTCATGGTAAACGAATATTTCTACTTCTACATCTATAGTTCTCATTGTTGGAAGAAGTTTCAATATCAGAAATACAGAGTTTATTCTCTGATACAGTCAGTCTCTAGATATTTGCATGAATGAGAAGGTGATGGCACCCCACTCCAGTACTCTTGCTTGGAAAATCCCATGGACGGAGGAGCCTGGTAGGCTGCAGTCCATGGGATCGCTAAGAGTCGGACACGATTGAGCGACTTCCCTTTCACTTTTCACGTTCACGCATTGGAGAAGGAAATGGTAACCCACTCCAGTGTTCTTACCTGGAGAATCCCAGGGACGGGGGAGCCTGGTGTGCTGCTGTCTGTGGGGTCACACAGAGTCGGACACGACTGAAGTGACTTAGCAGCAGCAGTGGCAGCAACACATAGTTAAAGGATCAGATATGTCTCAAATAATTGATAATTGATTATGACTCTGAAATGTCAATGCTCACACTTTTCCAACTGTTTAAGTGTGAGATTACTTCTGAAGATAGCTTGACTCTGGGTTCCTATGAGGTACAATAAGGAGTGATACGCAGAAAGAACCTGGATCTTAGCCCATAATCCACAAGGCAGAAAAACCCATTACCAGATGGCCAAAGAAAGATAACTGCTTTAGGTTAGCAAAGATGAAAAGAATTATGGTGCTGGAAGGATCCAAGAGATAATTAATTTAATCCGTTGCTTTCACAATGAGGAAACTGAGACCTCTGGCAGTCATAAAACAGGAAGTTACTGAATAGTTTTAAAGAGGAGAGAGATGGAATCGTATCTGTGATTTAGAAAGCTTGTTTTTCTGTAAAACTGGACAATATGCTTGAAAGGAGTAAGATGTATTGGGACGCTAAGTAAAATAATCAAGAAATGAGGAAATCTGAGCTAGGTCTGTAGCAGGAAAGATGGACGGACTTAGAAGGACTCGAGATATTAACCAGATGGGATTTATAGGGTTTGATGAAGACTAGAAATGGGAGTAAAATCGGATAAGAGTCAAAGATTATGGCTGCTTTCTGCTCTGGACAACTGGGCCAGTGGGGATGCTGTACACCAAGCCAAAGGATACAGGCAGTAGAATAGGTATGCAGTAGGAGGCAAAGGAGAGTGGCTAGTACAGTTTTGAAGCTGCCAAGTATGACTTTATAGTCATTATGGGAGTGTGTGTGTGTACAAAATTTCAGCACTGGAAGACTGCTCAAGAGCTGTTCTCAGTCAATCGTGTTCTCAATGATTCCCTCAAACATGCCTCCACAACTGTTTAAGGAAGACTGGCACTCAAATTTCAGGAAGACTGGCTAAAGGAGGCTGATGGAGGTCAGCTTTGAAGATGCGATCAGATAGTGATGATACAGAAAGAGGCGTGTGGCTAGACTTCAGAATGAGGTCTGTTGTGCTTGCTAACCCAGCTTCCATTACATCCTATCAATAATATCTTGAGTTTCCTTTAAAAGACGACCATCGCCCATTCCCATAACATGTGATTTGAGAGGAGCTAAACCATTTCCATGTTCCCAAGGGGAAGCATATATCCCAGGCCTGCTCTAGGAGAAGTACTTCTGAGCTTTCTTGGCTAGAAACATTGGGAAAGCTGGGGTTACTAAACTGAAAGGATTAAACATACAGTTTCTGGTGGCCATCCTATGATGGCAAGGAGAAGGCAAGCTGAGGATCAGGCCACAAAGTGGAAAGCAGAACTGAGTAACAGATGATAAGTGTGACCTGATAACATTGTTGGCATGCCTGCACATGGCCTTTGCAGGAGAACTGTTCAGTTATCCAGCTGAGTACTTTTCTGCTTTTGCTCAAGGGGGTGACTGTCATTTTCAAAAGGAAGGTGGCCGGACTGATTTGGGTTTTTGATCACTTGAAGTACTTTGCCATGATTGTTTAGAAAAGCTGGGTCTACAGGGAGAGGAGCAAGAAAAATGTTTACAACAGTTGTGGAGGCATGTTTGAGGGAATCATTGAGAACAAGAATTGACTGAGAACAGCTCTTGAGCAATGATTTAGTGGAGGTGTTTAATTGAGACCTAATGTCAAATTCTTCACCAGATCTAACCGTGTGGCCTTGGGGAAGTTATTTAACCTCTCTGAACCTCAATTCTCTCATCTGTAAGTTGGTAATGATAATAGAATCTTTCTCACAGAATGTTTAGGGTGATACTTATAAAGGGTATAACTTGTTGTCTAACACTGAATAAATGTTAGCCTTTGTCTAAAATCAACATTTTTCTGCATGTAGTTGTTTCAAGCAATGAATTCCCATTGCCTGCTTACCACCTTCCCTTTCTCTTTTTCTAAACTGGTTCTCCTTAGAAAAGAGTCATGGAGGGAGTGGGGGAGAGGGTTTGCTTATTCTTTCCCAATGATTCCTAAATCAAATGTGTTCCATTTACGAGCCTAAATAATTTTCGTTTTTTAGTGTGACAAATTCAACTTCTAAGGTGACAAGAGAAATCATGCTGTGTTTTTCAGCTTTAATGTGATTACTGATAATAAAGAATCAAGTTGACAAATTTTGTTGTTAATGCATGATACAGAATAAAATCAGTCTTTTTCTAGGTGTCTCTGGTTCTGTAATGGTAAGAGTGGGCTGGAAAGTGAAAGCAAATGACATAAAGCCATACGGGTGAGCATGTCTGCAAAGACAGCATAGGCATGTACTGCATGAGGTGGATATTGGGCTCTGGTTTTCAGTCTCTTAAACACAATGGAAGCTTTCCATAATTTCTCTGTCCTTCATCACTGTCTCACAGTTTTGAAGAGAAAACCTGCAAGATATCTTTGGTGTGTTGGTTATTTGAGCTGCTTCTGGAAAGATAGATAGAGAAATCTAGTTTTATTAATGGCTGGAAGTTGTACAAGACAAACTTAAGAAATCAGTATATTCAGTCTCTAATTTTATTTGCTTTTTTCTATAAATTTATATTTTCTATAAATTTATTTTATTAAATTTATTAATGTAAATCATAAATTGCATTTAGTTATATAAATTTTCTATAGAGTTATTTATTTTTGCTGGATGTTGCTCTGTGTGGGGTTTCTCTAGTTGCAGCAAGCAGGGGCTACTGTCTCATTGCTGTGCACAGGCTTCTCATTGCAGTGGCTTCTCTTGTTGTGGAGCATGGGCTATAGTGTGTGTGCAGGCCTCCATAGTTGCTGCTCTTGGGCACTAGAGCACATTCTCAATAGTTGGGGCACCCAGGCCTAGCTGCTCTGAGGCATGTGGGATCTTCCTGGATCAGGGATCAAACCTGTGTCTCTTGCATTGGCAGGCAGATTCTTTGCCAGTCAGCCACTAGGGAAGCTCTGTTTTCTTTTTCAATTACGATGTCTAGAAAATCATCAATATTATCGTTCTATTGAAGGTGCAGGTAAGTGGCTCACACGTGGTCACTTGAAATTCACAGTTAGACCCTCCACATAACTGAATCTTCAGTAAAGTTGTTTTTTATTCAGATGGGGACATGAAGCCTTTTTTCCTGTCAAGAGCTTTGTGCATTTGGACTTTGAGTTTCATATTAGACATACAAAAATGGAACTCAGATATAGAATACTAGTGAATGCAGAAAAGATAAATAGGTAAGTACGTATAAATGATGAGTATAAAAGCATCTGAAAGATTGGCCTTCTATAAAAGGGAGCCTGGCAATAAGTCAATGGAATAGAACATCATGACAGTCTAATAACATCATGACAGTCTATCCTGCTGCCAGATAAATGTCATGGAAAAGCAGGGGTATTTATCTCATCCTAACACTTATTTTAAAATCTGAGGTCTGTTATCTCTCTGAATGGCTTTATTTCATTTACCAAATGGTTAAATATAAAGAAAATGAGACCATTTATTTAATACAAGCTGACGTGGGTTTCTGATGCAGACTTCATATCCAGACCAAAGAAAGATGTGTAAAAGAGACTAGCTAAGGGATTAACATCTGGATATCTGTTCTGTTCTTTCTAATTATCCAAAACAGCGTGAAAGTCATTGTTTTCCTATGGGTAAAAACAGAAGTAAATAAAAGAGGAGGACTTGCTTTACTGGGAGCTATGATTTTATGGATTTTTATTATTTATTTTTTATTAAACTATGGTTGAATTACAGTGTTGCATTAATTACTGTTTTACAGCAGAGTGATGCAGTTATATACATATATACACACACACATTCTTTTTCATATTTATTTTCCTTATGGTTTATCACAGGAGATTGAATATAGTTCCCTTTGCTATATAGTAAGACCTTGTTATTTATCCATTCTAGATATACCAGTTTGCATCTACTAATCCCAAACTCCCAATCCAACCCTCTCCCACCCACTCCCTCTTTGCAACCAGCAGCGTATTATCTATGTCCCTGATTCTGTTTCATAGATAGTTTCATTTGTGTCATATTTTAGATTCCACATATAAGTGATTTATGGTGTTTGTCTTTCTCATTCTGACTTATTTCACTTAGCATGATAATCTCTAGTTATATCCATGTTGCTGCAAATGGCATCATTCCTTGTTTGTGGCTGAGTAGTATTCCATTGTATATATTGATGGACATTTAGATTGTTTCCATGACTTGGCTATTGTGAAGACCGCTGCTGTGAACATAGGGGTGCATGTATCTTTTGAATTACAGTTGTGTCTGGATGTAGGATCCAGCACTCCTACTCTTTGCCCAAGAGTAGGAGTGCTGGATCATATGGTAATTCCATTTTTAGTTTCCTGAGAAACATTCATACTGTTTTCCACAGTAACCACACCAACTTACATTGCCATCAACAGTGTGGAAGTGTTCCCTTTTCTTCACCCTCTCCAGCATTTATTTGTAGACTGCTTAATGATGGCCATTCTGATTGGTGTGAGGTGAAATCTCATTGTAGTTTTGATTGGCATTTCTCAAATGATTAACAATGTTGAGCATCTTTTCATGGGCCCATTGGCCATCTGCGTTTCTTTTTTGGAGAAATATCATTTAGGCCTTTTGCCCATTTTTTGATTGGGTTTGTCGAGTTGTAAGAGCTGTTTGTATATTTTGGAAATTAAGCCCTAGTTGGTCACATCATCTGTGAATATTTTCTCCCATTCTGTAGATTGTCTTTTCATTTTGTTGATGGTTATCTTTGCTGTACAAAAACTTGCGAGGTTTATTAGGTCCCATTTGTTTATTTTCATTTTTATTTCTTTTACCTGGGGATCAGTTCACTTCAGTTGCTCAGTTGTGTCCAACTCTTTGCGACCTCAAGGATTTCAGCATGCCAGGCTTCCCTGTCCATCACCAACTCCTAGAGCTTGTTCAAACTCATGTCCATCGAGTCAGTGATGCCATCCAACCATCTCATCCTCTGCCATCCCTTTCTCCTCCTGCCTTCAGTCTTTCCCAGCATCATGGTCTTTTCCAGTGAGTCACTTCTTCACATCAGGTGGCCAAAGTATTGGAGTTTCAGCTTCAGCATCAGTCCTCCCAATGAATATTCAGGACTGATTTCCTTTAGGATGGACTGGTTGGATCTCCTTGCAGTCCAAGGGACTCTCAAGAGTCTTCCCCAACACCACAGTTCGAAAGCATCGATCCTCTGATGCTCAGCTTTCTTTATGGTCCAACTCTCACATCCATACATGACTACTGGAAAAACCACAGCTTTGACTAGATGGAGCTTTGTTGGCAAAGTAATGTCTCTGTTTTTAACGATGCTGTCTAGGTTGGTCATAGCTTTTCTTCCAAGGAGCAAGCATCTTTTAATTTCATGGCTGCAGTCACCATCTGCAGTGATTTTGGAGCTCAGGAAAATAAAGTGTGTTACTGTTTCCATTGTTTCCCCACCTATTTGCCATGAAGTGATGGGGCAGAATGCCATGATCTTTGTTTTTATGAATGTTGAGTTTTAAGCCAAATTTTTCACTCTCCTCTTTCACTTTCATCAAGAGGCTGTTTAGTTCTTCTTTACTTTCTGCCATAAGGGTGGTGTCATCTGCATATTTGAGGTTACTGATATTTCTCCAGGCAGTCTTGATTCCAGCTTGTGCTTTATCCAGCGTGACATTTCACATGATGTACTCCGCACGTAAGTTAAATAGACAGTATACAGCCTTGACGTACTCCTTTCCCAATTTGGAACTAGTCTGTTATTCCATGTCCGGTTCTAACTGTTGCTTCTTGACTTGCATGCAGATTTCTCAGGAGGCAGATGAGGTCTCAGGAGGTCTTATTGCCATCTCTTTCAGAATTTTCCACAGTTTGTTGTGATCCACACAGTCAAAGGCTTTGGCATAGACAATAAAGCAGAAATAGATGTTTTTCTGGAACTCTCTTGCTTTTTCTATGATACAACAGATGTTGGCAATTTGATCTCTGGTTCTTCTGCCTTTTCTAACTCCAGCTTGAACATCTGGAAGTTCTCAGTTCATGTACTGTTGAAGCCTAGCTTGGAGAATTTTGAGCATTACTTTGCTAGCATGTGAGATGAGGGCAATTGTGTGGTAGTTTGAACATTCTTTGGTATTGGCTTTCTTTGGGATTGGAATGAAAGCTGACCTTTTCCAGTCCTGTGGCCAGTGCTGAGTTTTCCAAATTTGCTGGCATATTGAGTGCAACACTTTCACAGCATCATCTTTTAGGATTTGAAATAGCTCAACTGGAATTCCGTCACCTCCACTAGCTTTGTTCATAGTGATGCTTCTTAAGACCCCCTTGACTTCACATTCCAGGATGTCTGGCTCTATGTGAGTGATCACACCATTGTGATTATCTGGGTTATTAAGATCTCTCTTGTATGGTTCTTCTGTGTATTCTTGCCACCTTTTCTTGATATCTTCTGCTTCTGTTAGGTCCATACCAATTCATTTCTGTCCTTTATTGTGCCTGTCTTTGCATGAACTGTTCCCTTGGTATGTCTACTTTTCTTGAAGAGATCTCTAGTCTTTCCCATTCTACTGTTTTCCTCTATGTCTTTGCATTGATCACTGAGGAAGGCTTTCTTATCTCTCCTTGCTGTTCTTTGGAACTCTGCATTCAGATGGGAATATCCTTTTCTCCTTTGCCTTTGGCTTCTCTTACATTGGTATAATTTACAGCAGAACATGTTTTGCTCTTTTAGGAGTTGTATGTTGTTTTGGCATATGTTTAAGTCTTTAAGCTATTTTGAGTTTATTTTTCTGTACGGTAAGAGAACATGTTCTAATTTCATTGATTTACATGTGGCTGTCCGACTTTCCCAACATTACTTGCTGAAGAAACTTTTTCCTATTGTATATTCTTGCCTCCTTTGTCAAAGATTGATTGTGGTTGTGTGGGTTTTCCTATGGGCTCTCTATTCTGTCCCATTACTCCATATATCTCTGTGCTAATACTATGCTGCTTTGATTACTATCGCTTTGTAGTAGTATCTGAAGTATGGATGATTCTTGGGCTTCCCAGGTGCACAGTGGTAAAGAATCTACCTGCCAATGCTGGAGACACAAGAGATGTGTGTTTGATCCCTGGGTTAGGAAGATTCCCTATATTAGGTTATGACAACCCATTCCCGTATTCTTGCCTGGAAAATTCCATAGGCAGAAGAGCCTGGAGGGCTAAAGTCCATGGGGTCACAAAGAGTTGGACACACCTCTTGCTTTGTTCTTTTTCTTTAGGATCACTTTGGTATATCTGGGTCTTTAATGGTTTCATATAAATTTAAGGATTATTTAGTCTAGTTCTGTGAAAAAGGTCATGGGCAATTTGATAGTGATTGTATTAAATCCATAGACTCCTTTGGGTAGTACAACCATTTTAACGTATTAATTCTTCCAGTCCAAAAGCATGGGGTGTCTTTCCATTTCTTTGAATCATCTTCAGTTTCATTTAGTAATGTTTTACAGTTCTCAGTGTATAATTCTTTCACCTCATTTGTGAGATTTATTTCTAACTAAGTATTTTATTTTTGGCGTTGTGATTTTAAAAGATTTTTTTTTCACATTACCTTTCTGATGTTTCATTGTTGGTGTAAATGATTTTTGTAACTCTTGTAACCTGCTACGTTGCTGAATTCCTTTATCAGTTCTAGTAATTTTGTGTGTAGTCTTTAGGGTTTACCATACGTGGTATCTTATCTGAATACAATGACAATTGTACCTCTTCCCTTCCAATTTGGATACCTTTTGTTTCTGTTTCTTATCTGCCTGCTATGGCTACAATTTCAAATACTTTGAAGAGCAGTGGTGAGGGTGGGCATCATTGTCTTATTCCAGATTTTAACGGGAAGGCTTTCAACTTTTCACCATTGCGTATTGACTGTGGGTTTGTCATAAATAACTGTTACTGTTTTGAGATATGTTTCCTCTGTACCCACTTTGGTAAGAACTTTTATCATGAACGGATGTTGAATGTTTTCAAATGCTTCTTCTGCATTTATTGAGATGATCATGCGGTTTTTGTCTTTTCTTTTGTTTCTGTGGTGTATCACATCGATTTGTCTATGTTGAGCCATCCTTGTGACCTTGGGATGAATCCCAGTTGGTTGTGGTGTATGATCTTTTTAATAAGTTGTTGGGTCCTGTTTGCTAACATTATTTTGAGAATTTTTGCGTCTATATTCATCAGATACATTGGCCTCTAATATTCTTTTTCAGTGATGTCTTTGTCTGGTCTTGGTATTAGGGTGATGGTGGCTTCATAGAATGTCCTTGGGAATTTCCCTTATCTTCAGTTTTTTGGAAGAGTTTGAGAAGGATTGGTGTAAGTTCTTTGTGTGTTTGGTAGAATTCACGTGTGAAACCATCTGGTCCTCCCTACTTTTGTTAGGAGGGAGTTGTTAAATTGCAGATAGTTTCAGTTCTGGTGATCAGTCTGTGCAAATTATCTATTTTTTCTTGATTCAGTTTTGGTGGGCTGTATGTTTCTAGAATCTTATCCATTTCTTGTCCATAGGTTGTAAAATTGGTTGACATGTAATTGTTCATATTATTCCCTTATTTATTTATTTATTTTTGTATTTCTGTGGTATCGGTTGTTATGTCTCCTTTTTCATTTCTGTGTTGTTTATTTAGATTTCCTTTCCTTTCTTCTTGGCAAGCCTGACCATAGGCTAGTCAATCTTATTTATTCTTTCAAAAGAAGCAGATCTTGGTTTTATTGACTTTTTCCATTTTTCTAATCTCTTTTATTTCCTCTCTAATCTTTATTATTTCCTTCCTTCTGCTGACTCTAGGTTTTGCTTGTTCTCATTTTCATCATTTCTTAAAACTTCCTTTTTTCATAAAATATTTGAGAGAAAATTAATTTGAATCTTAGATTTGTATCATCCTAGGTTTGTAAAGATTTAAGACTTCATCTAGTATTACCTACCATTAAAAGTAAGCATTTACCTGCATCCACTCAAATTATATTGCTGCTTATAAAGAGAAAATATATTAAAAAATTGTAAGTACAATAGAAGTGTGTTTCTCTCTCTATTTTTTTTAAAGGTATAGAGAGTAGTGCTAGAAAGATGGCAGAATAGTAGCCCTAGACCTTTTTCCCTCCAAAGGAAATACTGATACAAGTATGCAACCAGTCACTGTGATATCCGTAGGAAAATTTGTGACTATCTCTTGCTATAGTCTCTTTCCCTGCTACAGTGCTCTGTGACCTGGAGTAAACTCCTAGTTCCTGGCTTTTCCATGGGAAATGAGAGAAAACGCTGGACATTACTTTCAGTGTTCTGACTTTTAGGGGTCTGCCCAAGGGACTGGTTTCTGTTTCACCTATCTTAGAACACTTATGTGAACCAGCACAGTCGAGATGCCTGGAGGTTGTTGAACTGAATGGCATGCTAGAGCTGCATACCTTATGAGGCATGCAGGCTGCTTGCTAAGTCACATCAGTTGTGTCTGACTCTTTGCAACCCTATAGGTTACAGCTCTCCAGGCTCCTCTGTCCATGGGATTCCCCAGGCAAGAATACTGGAGTGGGTTTCCAAGCTCTCCTCCAGGGGATCGTCCCAACCCAGGGATTGAGCCCACCTCTCGTAACATCTCCTTCATTGGCAGGTGGGTTCTTTACCACTAGCACTACCTGGGAAGCACACTAGAGCTCCAGGGAAACCACAATACAATAGACAAAGGCTGATACGGCTTGGTGGCCTCTCTCTCAAGGGCAAAGGAGTGGAGTGTGAGTCCAACATCCTGAGTTTTGAGAGGGCCACGCAAAGGACTAGTTTCTGTCTCACCTATCTCAGCATAAATAGGAAGTGGCATTCTCTAATGTTTGGGGGCCCGCTGAGAATGAAAAGGAGCTGTCTAGCATACTGCTGCTTCAGAAGGCCTGCAGTGCAGTAGACAGACAACAGAGGGAGCAAGAGATTACAAACCACTGGGAAAAAACCCAGCAAGTCCCTCGAATGAGCAGTTTACACACACAAGTTCAGAGAAGACACATCCACAGAAAAGGTTTGAGAGGCCCCTAGAATCTTTAACTGGGTTGATTGGTAAAGGTATTTCCCTGTATTCAGTCGGTCCATAAAGACTGGAAGAGTTCACTGCTTTTTCAACTGTGCAGATACCAACACAAAGTTACAAGGAACACAAAGAAGCAGGGAAGAACAGCCCAGTCAAAGCAATAAAATAAATCTCAAGAAACTGACAATAAAGAAACAGGAGTATGGGAATTACCTGGCAAAGAATTCAAAGTAGCTATCATAAAGATGCTCAAGGATTTCAGGAAAAGTATTCATGAACATACAGGTGGTTGACAGGCCCGTGAAAAGATGCCCAAGATCAGTAATTAGAGAAATGCAAATCAAAATCACAATCATGTATCAGCTCATACCTATCAGAATGGTATCATCAAAAAATCTACAAATAACAAATATTAGTTTGCCTGCCCACAGTAAAGCCAATATAGTGACACCAGGTTATGGTGAAGAAAAGCACAGCATTTACTGTAGGGCACCAAGCAAGGAGTAAGGGCAAGTAATGCTGACAGGACTTGAACTCCCCGAAGTATTTCAGGGAAAGGTTTTAAAAGACAGTGAGAGAGGCAAGGTTGCAGACTGTGTGATCAGTTCATGGACATTCTTTTGATTGGTTGGTGATGAGGTAAGAAGGAGTCAACATCATAAGCCTTCTGGTTCCAACTCAAGTCTGTATGCTTATGCTCCTTCTTCCACCTCTTGGGGATTTCAGTAACTTCAAAACAGCTCAAAGGATTTGGCTCAGAATACTACCTGAGCTCTTGAGGAGGAGCTAAAGGTCCTTGACTTTGTTTAATGGCTGAAATATTATTTTCTCTTGTTTTCCTGTGTTACTGTATTTTCTTACTTCTCTGATTCAATTTGTTGGCATTTGGGGAAGACTAAGGGGGCTAAGTCTTTACTTTTTACTTCCATGCATTGGAGAAGGAAATGGCAACCCACTCCAGTGTTCTTGCCTGGAGAATCTCAGGGACGGCAGAGCCTGGTGGACTGCCATCTAGGGAGTCACACAGAGTTGGACACGACTGAAGCGACTTAGCAGCAGCAGCAGTAGTGGGCTGAAGTTCTTCTACAAACAAGAGGCAGGCAGAGAACACGGTCGGGAGTGTTCTTTCCCAGGAAGGCCCCATGGAGTGCTCAGTTACACAATTAAACCCCAGAATAACAAAAGGAAGGAAAGTATAAAGATTAAAG
The DNA here is from genome assembly GCF_042477335.2 of Ovis canadensis. Lineage (NCBI taxonomy): Eukaryota > Metazoa > Chordata > Mammalia > Artiodactyla > Bovidae > Ovis > Ovis canadensis. Next base: position 38,230,428 of record NC_091727.1, on the reverse strand, counting down.
CGAAAATACATGGAATGGAGAACAGAATAAAAAAAAAAAACACAAAAGTAAGATTTGGTTTTTTGAAGAGAACAACAAAATTAACAAAACTTTAGCTAGACTAAGAGAGCACTCGAAATCAGAAATTGAAGAGGAGACATTACTACCAATGCCACAGAAATGTAATGGTTTCCGAGACTAATAGCAAGTATACACTAAGAAATTGGATAACCTGGAAGCAATGGATAAATTCCCAGAAACATAATTTACCAAAAGCTGAATTATGAAGAAATAACAAAATCTGAAAAAAATTCTTAGTACAGCTAGTAAAAATGTTAAATCAGTAATCAAAAACTTCCCAACAAAGAAAAGCCCAGGATCAGATGGCTTCATGAATGAATTCTGCCAAACAATTTAAAGAATAAATAAAGCCAATCCTTGTCAACTCTTCCCAAACAATTGAACCAGAGGGAAGACTTCCAAACTCTCTTTATGAGACCAGTATTACCCTGATAACAAAGCTAGAAGAAAATACTTCAAGAAGACTATAGATCAATATCCCTGATAAACATAGATTAAAAAAAAAGTTCTCAACAAAGTACTAGCAAACTGAATTCAACAGCATATTAAAAGGATGGCACACTATGATCAGGTGGGATTTAATCCCTGGGATGGAAGGATGGTTCACCATACCCAAGTTCATAAACGTGATACATCACATTAACAGAGTTAAGGATATAAATCACATTATTATCTCAACATATGCGCAAAAAGCATTTTACAAAATACAATGCCCTTTCATGGTAAAGACTCTGAAAAAGCTACAGATAGAGAGGATGTTAACACATCAATAAGTATATATGAAAAAATTGAGGAGTTCACACTTTATAAGTTTTAGTGAGAAGCAGAGTCTACCTCCTCTTATAGAGTAGGGAAATACCACACTGATTTTTCCCAGCCTTCCTTGTAGCTAGGATGTAAGTACATAAGTATGTTGTGGTACTCAGATACACTTGTCATTCCATTCAGACTTTGGGTTGGAGCGAACTTTGCATAGCTGTGGCGATTCATCTTGGGTGGAAAGTATGGTTATGTCAAGATAGAGTTCCCAGGGCAGCAGAGACAGAATTCTAGTGGCAGTGTGTAATGTCTGACACTGTGGTAGCTATGGCACAAATTAATGGGCTTCCCTGGTGGCTCAGAGGTTAAAGTGTCTGCCTGCAATGTGGGGGACCTGGGTTCGATCCCTGGGTCGGGAAGATCCCCTGGAGAAGGAAATGGCAACCCACTCCAGTATTCTTGCCTGGAGAATCCCATGGACAGAGGAGCCTGGAGGGCTACAGTCCACGGGGTCGCAAAGAGTCGGACACGACTGAGCGACTTCACTTTCATAGTATCCACTGCAAGAGATGGTGGTAGCTGATTTCTCAATAGGCTGTTCTGCTGGGTCATTTAAGTCACTGTCCCTGCGTTTATAATCTCTGAGCTTTGCTTTCCACGTCTCTCAGAGTTGCTATGAGCTACCCAATTTCCTGTAACTAAATCACTTTGGTGTTCAAATCAGCCAAAGTTGTTTTCAGACTGACGTAACCTCCAATCTCTGTAAGTGTTCCTGGGTTCTGTTTTCTCCTAATCTTCTTTGTTCCGACACGTTCAATTTGAAAATAATTTTCCTCAGTGGAAAAGCAATAGAAGCAGAAGTGGAATCATTTTGACTTTGCTTCTATTCTCTGTTATGACCCAACAAATACTCCTACAGTTTCCTATATCTTCTTGCTGAGGAAATAGTTTTTTAGAGAAGATTGTATCTTAGTTTTGCACACTTAATGACTGTGTCTTCTTAATGCCTCCCTTAGATCTTCATGCTACTCCTCCTTCATATTTGGTTGGTTGCACTATCTTGCCTTTGTCTTTCTGAAATCTTTGTTGCTCAGCAAATACCCTATGCAACTACATTAGATCCTTTAGATGCCTAAATTAGGCAGAATTCAACTCAATCTCTCTACCTGGGTTTTGCCAAAAGGGAACTTACAGGCTCATAACCAAAATATCCTGCCTTGGCTGGAATCAAGTGCTAAAATAATGATGTCAATATATCTCCTTTCTTCCCCTCCCTCCCCATTCCTCTCCCTTAGATCTGGTGTAACGAAATAACTAAATATATATTTTTTAAACAAGGGAGAGGCTTATACAATCCTGATTATACTTACTAGAATACTTTTGGTTGCAAGTGACAGAAACCCAAATCAAACAAATTTGGACAATAAATTCAGCAATTTATTGGTTCACAAAACAGGGAGATAGTTAAAATTCTCTTCTCTCCCTGTCTCTAATCCATATGTTGGATTCCTTGTTAATTGCTTCCTCTTTCCTTATACTGACAAAATAGCCAGCATTAGACAGTGGAGACAGCCTTAAGCGATAAAAGTTAACACCCTAATGGGCTTCCCTGGTGGCTCTGATGGTTAAGAATCTGCCTGCAATGCAGGAGATATGGGTTCAGTCCCTGGGTCCGGAAGATCCACTCCAGTATTCTTGCCTGGGAAATCCCATGGACAGAGGAGCCTGGTGGCTACAGTCCGTGGGGTTGCAAAGAGTCAGACATGACTGAGCAACTAACACTTTTACTTTTCTTTAATAGTAGTGCTTCTCTCAAAGTTTTGGCTCCCTTTGGCCTGATTTGGGTCACATGCCTATTCTAGAAGAAATCTGATTGTCCAGACTTTGGTCATAAGTATGACCAAGTTGTTTATACACATTCCTATTTATTTATATATAAAATAGGGTGTTGCTGCCAAAGCAAAGGATGAGGGATGCAGGGCAAACAAAACACCCCAAACTGTCCTTAGTCTTTCACCCCCACACTTATAACACAACTGTCAAAGAGTTTACTCCTGATTTTCTCTGTGAAAAATTTGAAATCTTTGCTTATCAAAAATCTATACAGACATATCCAGGGTCATCTACTTCAGATAATTTCTAAGACAATGACGTAATATTCTTCAGATTCCTAACATTTCTGCATCACTACCATCACCACCGAATTCTTCCTTGTGGTTAGCATTAAATAAAAAACAACTGTTCCCCTTTTACCCTAACTCTCCATTGACAGAGGAAATGTTTACTGAGGCTAAACAAGAATTTATCAGATATTCTATTTTTAGTAGGATGAGATTTCTGAAAGAACCTGGTGGCCAAAACTCACCCTCCTCATTGAACCAGTTATGCTATAATAAGCTAATTGGAAAGCACTAAAGGTAGATGCAATTTCAAGGCTATCAGTCTCTCCCAAGTTTTATCTGTCCTTTTCCACCAGCAAGGGAAGCATCAATACACATTTTAGTCCTGGTTTTGCCACACACTAGCATATGACCTTAGGCAAGTGTTCTCAACCTCTATATCTCAAATTTTGCTGTCTATTTCAGAGGCTGATTTAGACTCCTTTGTGGTAAAATATCATAAAATTATTTACAGATAAGAGACTCTGAGGGACTTTGCTGGTGATCCAGTGGCTAAGACTCTGTGCTCCCAATGTAGGGGACCCTGGATCTGGTCAGGGAACTAGATTCCACATGCCGTAAATAAGAGTTTGCATGCTGAAACTAAAAGATCCTGCATTCTGCAACTTAAAGATCCCACATGAGACAACTAAGATCTGTGCAGTCAATAAACACAGTTTTGTGGGTTTTTTTAAATTATTTTTTTTAAAGGGAGCAATGCTAAGATGCTGGCCATACTTATTAGAATACATTTGGTTGCAAGGGACAGAAACCCACATCAAGCAAGGTGGGACAATAAATTCAAGTAGTATATTGGCTCACAAAGCAGGGAGATAGACCTCAGGGACAACTGAAATTAGGGGCTTGAGTATTTCCAGGACAATCTCATTCTGTCTCCGTCATTTTTCTAAACTTAGGGGAATATGGCACCCTCACAGTTGCCAATGTTCACCATCCAAGGCAACTGAGACTTAATCTTAATTCAATGTAATGAGTTTCTCCTATGTTATCAACACTATTTGAAGTGCTAGGGATACATCAGAGAACAAAACAAAGTCTCTGCTCCTCATGGAACTTCCAGTCCAGGAGCCCCAAATTTAAAATTCTAAGGAAGAGCTCTGATTGGCTCTGTTTGAGTGATAGGCTCACTCCTGGGCCAATCATTAATGGTCAAGTGGAGCTTGATAAAAGGGTGGGCCTTCTTTCTAGAAGTGGGGGTTCAAGAGGTGGATCCTGGGAATCTGCTTTTAAATAAGCCTTACCAACAGATTATGGTTTAGGTGGTTCTTCTTTTACAATGTGCTCATTTCTGCTGCACAGCACAATGACTCAGTTATATATATGTTATTTTTAGTATTTTTTTTCCATTATGGTTTATCCCAGGATATTGAATATAGTTCCTTGTGCTATACATTAGGACCTTGTTGTTTATCCACTTTATATGTAATAGTTTGCATTTACTAACCTGAAATTCCCAGTCCATCCTTCCCTAACCCCCTCTCCCCCTTGGTAACCACAAATCTGTTCTTCCTGTCTGTGAGTCTGTTTTGAAGACAGGTTCATTTGTGCCATATTTTGGATTCTGCATATAAGTCATATTGCACATTTGTCTTTCTCTCTGACTTCGCTTAGTATGATAATCTCTATTTGCATCCATACCACTGAAAATGGCATTATTCCATTCTTTTTTATCACTGAGTAGAATTCCATAAAGTTATGACCAACCTAGATAGCATATTAAAAAGCAGAGACATTACTTTGCCGACTAAGGTCTGTCTAGTCAAGGCTATGGTTTTTCCTGTGGTCATGTATGGATGTGAGAGTTGGACTGTGAGGAAGGCTGAGTGCCGAAGAATTGATGCTTTTGAACTGTGGTGTTGGAGAAGACTCTTGAGAGTCCCTTGGACTGCAAGGAGATCCAACCAGTCCATTCTGAAGGAGATCAGCCCTGGGATTTCTTTGGAAGGAATGATGCTAAAGCTGAAGCTCCAGTACTTTGGCCACCTCATGCGAAGAGTTGACTCATTGGAAAAGACTCTGATGCTGGGAGGGATTGGGGGCAGGAGGAGAAGGGGACAACAGAGGATGAGATGGCCTGATGGCATCACAGACTCGATGGACGTGAGTCTGGGTGAACTCCAGGAGTTGGTGATGGACAGGGAGGCCTGGCGTGCTGCGATTCATGGGGTTGCAAAGAGTCGGACACGACTGAGCGACTGAACTGAACCACATCTTCTGTATCTGTTGATCTGTCGATGGACATTGAGGTTGTTTCTATGTCTTGGCTCTTGTGAAGAGTGCTGCTGTGAACATAGGGGTGTATGTATCTTGTTGAATTATAGTTTTTCCCAGATTTATGCCCAAGAGTGGGATTGCTGGATCATATGGTAATTCTATTTTTAGATTTCTCAGGGAACTCCATACTATTTTCCACAGTGGCTACATCGACTTACCTGTAGGAGGGTTCCCTTCATTCCACATCCTCTTCAGCATTTGTTATTTATAGACTTCTGAATGGTGACCATTCTGACTGGTATGAGGTGGTATCTTTTGGTAGTTTTATTTCTTGAATAATTTACTGTGTTAGCGTCTTTTCATGTGTATATTGGCCATCTGTATTTCTTCTTTGGAGAAATGTCTGTTTAGGTCTTCTGCCCATTTTTTGATTGGGTTGTTTGTTTTGTTGTTGAGTTGTAAAAGCTGTTTATGTATTTTGGAAATTAAGCACTGTTGGTTGCATTGTTTGCAAATATTTTCTCCCATTCCATAGGTTATCTTTTCATGTTTTTTATGGTTTCCTTTGCTGTGCAAAAGCTTGTGTGACTAGGCCCCATTTGTTTATTTCCATTTTTATATCTGTTGCCTTGAGTGACTGACCTAAGAAAACATTGGTACAATTGATGCCAGAGAATGTTTTGCCTATGTTCTCTTCTAGGAATTTTATGGTGTCATATTTAAGTGTTTAAGCCATTTTGAGTTTATTTTTGTTCCTAGTGTGAGGGTGTGTTCTAACTTCGTTGATTTGCATGCAGTTGTCCAACTTTCCCTGCACCACTTGGTGAAGAGACTGCCTTTTCCCCCCCATATTCTATTCTTACCTCCTTTGTTGAAGATTAGTTGACCACAGATATGTGGGTTTATTTCTGGGCTCTCTATTCTGATCCATTGATCTGTATGTCTGTTTTTGTGCCAATACTACCCTGTTTTGATTCCTGTAGCTTTGTAGTAGGATCTAAAGTCTGAAAGGGTTATACCTCCTGTTTTGTTCTGTTTCCTCAGGATTGCATTGGCAATTCTGAGTCTTTTGTGGTTCATATAAATTTGAGGATTATTTGTTCTAGTTCTGTGGAAAAGGTTATGGGTGATTTGATAAGGATCACATCAAATCTATAGATTTCTTTGGATAGTATGGTCATTTTAACAATATTCTTCCATTCCAAGAGCATGGGATATGCTTGAAAGGAATTGAGAAACAGAAATTTGTCTGCACAGAGGCATCATCATTTTTGGCCTTGGCTTAGAACTTCACATCTCTACCCACATGCCCCAATGCTAGGAAGTATTCTCTGGCAACACTTACTGGTACTTTGGCAATAAGGGCCAACCATGACAATGAATGAAGAACTATAGAATTAAAATAACAACAGCTACATTGCAATAATTGTGGACTTTTGTAAAAAGCTGGCATGGGGCAGCAACTCAGTCATGGGGAAGCCCGTGGAAAAATGATTTTCTTTATTACATATGACAAGTCATGAAAAATACTCCAGTCTATGGAATTTCTGCAGCAGCTTGTATTTTTAGGCTATATGTTTAGCCAAGCTTAATTTGCATGGAAATTGGTTGAAGGTGGACATCAATTTTCTCTCTAATGAGATGACTTCTGAAATTTAATGTACAAGTGCTTGATTGAAAGATCATTCCAAGGCATTTTAGGTAACTGAGTTAAAGGAAACAGAGTGAGGAAGGGCCACTTCGCTTGTTCTGGGGACTGTCACGTCTGGGAGATGACAGGAAGGGCAGCCAGGTTGCCAAGCTCATTTGCCTGCTGGGAGGATTTTACATATGTGTGTCCCAAATGGGCTTAGCTGAAGGGTGTTAGGGAAAAGGCATTGGGTAGGAATGGATTGGATGGCAAAATAGATTTGACGACAACGTTCATCTCCTCTTTCATCTCTAATTATGAAGTTTTGAAAAATTTGTGTGAGACCATAAGTAATTTTAGTAGGCATTAATGATGTGTTCATGCATACACAGTTGGTCAGTTGTGTCCAGCTCTTTGCAACAGCGTTGCCTGTAGGTTGCCAGCAGGTTCCTCTGTCCATGGAATTCTCCAGGCAAGAATACTGGAGTGGGTTGCCATTCCGTTCTCCAGGGAATCTTCCCGACTCAGGAATTGAACTCAAGTCTCCTGTGACTCCTGCGTTGGCAGGTGGGTTCTTTACCACTGAGCCACCCGACTGAAAAGACATTATGTAGGGGTGTAATTATTATTATATTTTCCCCACTTCTTACTTAAAAACCCCTTGGATGAATTTATTTTAAGGAAAACTTCAGTTGGTTATTTACATGTTTATTTACTTTTGGCCATGCTGGGTCCTTGTTGCCGTGCCTGGGCTCTCTCTAGTTGTGGCAAGTGGGGGCTACTCTTCGTTGTGGTCCGTGGGCTTCTCATTGTGGTGCTTCTCTTGCTGGGGAGCATGGGCCCTAGGTGTGTGGCTCAGTAGTTGCAGCTCCTGGGCTCTAGAGCACAGGCTCAGTAGTTGTGGTGCACGGCCTTAGTTGCTCCAGGGCATGTGGGGTCTTCCTGGACCAGGGATCAAACCCATGTCCCCTGCAGTGGCAGGTAGAGTCTTATCCACTGGGCCACCAGGGAAGGCCCCTCAGTTGGCTATTTTCAAGTTATAAGACTTTTAAAAATATGTTCTGCCTGTCTAGAAAAATGGTCTTTTAATAACATATGGTTTAAGTTCTTTGACTCTTTTTAAGTAACGTACATGTCTATAAAGTGTATGTGTATCCTATCAGGTTTGGAAAAACACAACATTGTTGAGCACATATTCTGTATGGGTGGTCTGTGGGGTGTTGTGGGCAGTAAGGAGGGAAGAGATAAGGGGACACAGAGGGAATAAAGCATTTCACATTCTCAAGAACCCAGAGAGAGTTTGTTGTTGTTCAGTTGCTAAGTCGTGTCAGATTCTGTAAACCCGTGGACTGCAGCACACCAGCCTCCTCTGTCCTCTAATCTCTCTCGGAGTTTGCTCAAACTCATGTCCAAAGACTCAGTATGCTATCTAACCATCTTATTCTCTGCCTCCCCCTTCTCCCTTTGCCTTCAATCTTTCCCAGCCTTAGGGTGTTTTCCTTGAATTGGGTCTTCGCATCAGGTGGCTAAAGTTTTAGAACTTCAACAGTCTTTCCAGTGAATATTCAGCATTGATTTCCTTTAGGACAGAGAGAAGTACAGATATATAAATAATAGAAATGCCTAATTGATAAAGGCAGAATAAAATACATGCTAAAGAGTGCCAGCTAAAGCTGTGTGTGTGTGTGTTTATATAGAAATACAGTGTTAAAAACTGCCTTAGGTCATGAATCTCAGATGCAGACCCTGAGAGGAGGCTTTGCATGCCAGTGATTTATTAAGGACACATTGCCATGATAGAGTGGTGGCTGAAGTAGGGGAGCTGGGGGAAGGCTCTAATACTGGGAGCGGAAGGAGCAGAAAGAGAAAAGAGAGAAAGCCAAGTTCCATTTTAGGCCACATTTCATGGAGCGTAGCTTTAATGTATTTTCATGAGGGAACTCTGGAGTGTAAGTCACACATCAGTCATCCCCACCTGATGTGTTTCATACTTCCATATCCACAGTGAGTACCAAGCAGTGCCAGTAGCCTCAGGGAAGTCTCCTTCCAGAAGAAGAGCTGCAGGTATTGGCCTGGCTGTTGAAAGCCCACGAAAGTTGAGGCAGGGCCACACACAAACCCATAGAAAGGGATCATTATGCCTTCTATAGCAAGTGTGGCCTGTTTTGCCTGATAGTAAACTATACATCATCTCTGATCAGAAGACTTATGATATGATGATACTATTTCTACTTAATCCTGCTAAGGCGTGATACAGTCATATTGTTGCACCCTTCTCAGTTCAGTTCAGTTGTTCAGTTGTGTCTGACTCTTTGAGACCCCATGGACTGCAGCACGCCAGGCTTCCCTGTCCATCACTAACTCCCAGAGCTTTCTCAAACTCATGTCCATCGAGTTGGTGATGCCATCCAACCATCTCTTTCTCGGCACCCTTCTGTAGGCAGTTGAAATATATAACGCCTTGGAGTAGATATTTAAAATGACTTCTTCTTGAGTCAGTAAGGGAATGAATTAATTAGTGGACAAGGAGCAAATAAAATCCAATTTTCAAAAGGTAAAATTTTCCTGGGAAACCCTGTACATGAAATAAGAGACTATAGTTCAAGACTTAAGGAATGCAATCTTAATTTTTGCCCTTAATAAATTCCTCATGAAAAATACATCTCGTAAGCCTATCATTTTCAAAACTGGATGCTTTCTAGTGGTTTTCTTTCCTGCCTGAATAGAACCTCACCAGGCACTTGGCAAATCTCCCTGAGGAGAATGGTTCTTTCTTTTAATGATTGATTCATTAGATGCATATTTTTGGAGGGCCTGGGAGCCTTAGGAGTTCAAGGACATCTGCTCCCTCCCCTGAAGGAGCACACAGATTAGCAGGAGCTACAGCCTCACTGCAGATGAATTACAATCACAGGCCACACACAGGAGGGTCTCTTTATTTAAGGTGTTGGGGAGATGCTACAGAGAAAATGTGTGTTGGTGTTTGTATGCTAAGTTTGCATATGCCAGGTGAAGAGGGAGGGGATGGGGATTCTAGTCAGGGTTATTGCTCACATGAAGGCAAGAATAACAATGTTGTTCTGTTTAGTCGCTCAGTTGTGTCTGACTCTTTGCGATCCCATGGACGGTAGCCCTCCAGGCTCCTCTGTCCATGGGATTCTCCGGGCAAGAATACTAGAGTGCGTTGCCATTTCCTTCTCCAGGGGATCTTCCTGACCTCAGGATCAAACCCCCATCTCCTGCATTGGCAGGTGGATTCTTTACCACTGAGCCACCTGGGAAGCCCCAGGAATAATAGTAATATCTAGCTAATATTTATCGAGGGCTGCTTCTGTGCGCAACACTGTTGTTGTTCAGTCATTAAATCATGTTGGACTCTTTGCGACCCCATGGACTGAAGCACACCAGGCCTCGCTGTTTGTCATTATCTCCTGGAGTTTGCTCAAGTTCATGTCCATTGAGTACCAAGTCCAATTTACCTTGATTCATGGATATAACTTTCCAGATTCCTATGAAACATTGTTCTTCACAGCATCGGACTGTACCTTCACCACCAGACTGAGCGTCATTTCCCCTTCTGCTGGGGCACTTCATTCTTTCTGGAGGTATTAGTAATCGCCCTGTGCTCTTCCCAAGTAGCATAGTGGACACCTTCCCACCTGGGGGGGCTCCTCTTCCAGTGTCATATCTTTTTGCCTTTTTGTACTGTTCATGGGGTTCTCGCGGCAAGACTCCTGGAGTGGTTTTCCGTTTTCTCCTCCAGTGGACCATGTGTTGTCAGAATTCTTCCCTACAACCCCTCCTGTGAATCAACATACTGAAAGACTTTGGGGTCCAGCAGGAGTGTAACTGAGGAGGTAGAATCTGATTGTGAAAACTCTTGTGTGGTGAGGTTCATAAATGTTGTCAGAGTAATTAAATCATGAACTGATTTCCGGGTGTCACCAAACAAATCTGAGCACTGGGATGTATGTGAAGCCCAACAAATGAAAACGTTGGAGTTTGGAGCAGAGGAAGGTTTATTGCAGGGCCATTCAAAGAGACTGGTGACTTGTGCTCAAAAACCTTGAACTCCCTGATAGTTTGTAGAAGATTTTATAGGCAAATTTTGGGGTGAGGGCTGCAGGTACGACTTTCTTCTTGGTGGTGGTGAGGTAACAGGCGATGCTCCAGGAATCTTGTGCTCAGCCTGAAGTTATTATACCATCCTCCACCTGGATGGGGGTCTTAGTTTGGGCAGAACTCAAAGATATTGTTACCTATCTTCTTCGAGCAGGAACCGGGACCCTGCTTTAATCATTTCACTATTGTCTCTTGATTGTTCTTCCTTTGTCTCTGCATTTCCTTACTTCCCTGATTAGCAACTGTTTGAATTTGCCTTTTGGAACTCGGCAAAGGTCTGGGAGGCTGATGACATTTTCGTTCAAACTGGAAACAGGAAGAAGATAATCATTTGTACTTGGCAAGGGCTCCACAGGGTCCTGCTTGGTTTCACTGGCTTACTAAAGAAGTTTGAACAAGGAACAGAATATCGTTTACTCTGGGAGGTGATTACAATCGTGCATGTATCCATGGATACAAAAGACTATCCACGTGCAGGACCTTAACATCAGAAAATATTAAACATAAGTGCTAGGGATTACCTGTCTCAAACATAGCCTAACTGAAACAGGAGGGAAGGGAACAGGGCACAACCTTTGAAAGAATGACATAGACCAAGGGCACAACATAAACTGATTAGAACAAAATGAGTCCAAGATAGCAGACTGGTCAACTTGACTAGACCTTTCTCCTCAGTATACGCTGATTGAAACACATCAGCAAGCTAAATGACACACTCAGAGGCACCATGACAGCTCCAAGGTTGACCATCAAAGACCAAAAGGTGGGCTGTGGTCCAACCCCTGGAAATCCCCACCCCTTCCCCAAAATAGGTGGAATAAACCTCCCACTCATTCAGTTCAGTTCAGTCGCTCAGTCATGTCCAGCTCTTTGTGACCCCATGGACTGCAGCATGCCAGGCCTCCCTGTCCATCACCAGCTCCTGAAGCTTGCTCAAACTCCTGTCCATTGAGTTGATGATGCCATAGCAAACCATCTCATCCTCTGTCATCCCCTTCTCCTCCTGCCTTCAGTCTTTCCCAGCATCAGGGTCTTTTCAAATGAGTCAGTTCTTCGCATCAGGTGGCCAAAGTATTGGAGTTTCAGCTTCAGCATCAGTCCTCCCAATGAATATTCAGGAATGATTTCCTTTAGGATGGATTGGTTGGATCTCCTTGGTGTCCAAGGGACTCTCAAGAGTCTTCTCCAACACCGCAGTTCCCACTCATTAGCCTATGAAATTACCCAGCCCATAAAAGCTAACCACACCACATTTTGAGGCTGCACTCACCCTCTGTGAAGGCCCGCACTCCGTGAGGTGTTTCTCTCTGAATAAATCCACTTCTTACCCATCACTTTTTTTCTCACTGAATCCTTTCTGAGATGAGACATCAAAAACCTGAGCTTCATTATGTTCTGAAACTAAAAGGAGGAAACAGAGCAGGCTCTATCTTGAAAGCAGGACTCCAGCTCGGGCTGGACTGTGGACTTTGAGCTATATGCCCAGTACCTATGGAAATGACATACCAACTGGAAAACCAGGCCCGTGGAAGGAAGAGCCCAGGGCTCATACCTAGACTCTCTACCGCCTAAAAGAATACCCTAATTATCTGTGTAACCGAATAGAATCATACATTCTATTATGCTTATTTGCGTATGACCACAGGCCTATTGATAATTGTCCACTGTTAACTACCTAGGCTTAAGGCACATGAATCACCGGTTAACTTTCATTGTATCTTTCTTTTCCTTTGTTCAGACTAGTTTCAGGGAATTTGGGGAGGTGGGTTTGGGCACGTACCCTTAGGGTATATAAAGTTTTCGCAAAAACTGGTTGGTGTCCTTGGCTAAGAGGAGACTCTGCCTTGGGCCCACCAGTGTAATACACTGCACTCCACTATCTGCATTGTCCTTCTGAGTGAGTTTGTTTCCCGGAACACATGGCTACAACAAAACCAGGTCTGTGATCTCAGTTGGAAGACTGAATTGGGGCTGGGTTCAAGTCACAGCCATGTGGGTTAAGTCTCAAACTGAGTTTTGGCTGAGTGTGAGTTCTGACACATGGGTTCAAGTCCCAATCTGAGATATATAGTTTCAAAACTACTGAGTAGAACATGGGTCACACTCATAACCTTAGTCTTATCTCAGTCACTTGTTTGAGGACTCTAGAACAGCCCCTTCAACCTGTAACGTACCTATGAATAGTCTAAGGATCATACCTAAATACAGATTCTGAGTTAGTAGGTTTGGGGTGGAGCCAAAGATTCTATACTTCTAATAAATTCTTAAGTAATGCCAGTGCTTCTGGTCCTTGTACCACACTTCGAGTAACAAGACTAGTTCACTGCTTCTCAGCAATGACTGTACACTGCAATCACTTGGGAAATTCTTGAAACTGCTAGTACTGGATTCCACCCACATAAATTCTGATTTAATGTGTTCAGGGGGTGTGGCCTGAGCATTAGAAGCTTTTAGAATTCCCAAGGTGATTCCAATAAACAGCACAAACTGAGAACCATCCCAGTTAGATATAAATGCACTCGCAAATGACCAGGGGTTGTTTGTGACATGTAGGGGAAGTACCATTTAGAGGAAGAAAAAAAAAATGTTGAGATGATTTTGGAAAGTGTAAGAACTATTGTTTCTGGTTGGAATAGAACACTTAATGTTTTGTTCTAATGAACAAAAATTGCCAAGACATGCAAATGAAGTTTCATACTGCAGTAGTCAACCATTTAGGCTTCGTATTAATAACTTAGCAATTAGGATCGAAAGTGTATCCTTTAAACACTTACCTACATTATAATACTGAATTCTCAGTAAAAAAAAAATTCCATTTAAAAAAGCAGTATGTGCTCATGGTAGGAATTAAACCCAACACCTAAGGAGATATAACATTTTCATATATTCCTTCCATAATTTATGCATTTACACAGGTGTCTTAAATTTTTAACTGAAAGTGCTGTATTTTCTATTAAAAGTACCATAAAATATAGTTTTTTTAAAAAAATAGTGGCCCCTTAAAAAATCTTTATTATAGTATAGTTGGTATATAATGTTGTATTAGTTTCAAGTAGACAGCAAAGTGAACCAGTTATGCACGTGCACATATCCACTCTTTCTTAGATTCTTTTCCCATATAGGTTATTACAGAGTATTGAATAGAGTTCTCTGTGCTATACAGTAGGTCCTTACTAGATATCTATAATGGCTACATTCATAGACTGTTGTTTATCTAGTATTCAATTCCTTTTTCTAAATCAGCATGGGACATAATATCCTTACCCTTCTTTGACAGAGTGGTTCATCATAGTACATGTCACAGCAGAACTTAAATGTTGTTTAGTTCCTCAGTCGTATCTGACTGTTTGTGACCCCCTGGACTGTAGCCCACCAGGCTCCTCTGTCCATGGGATTTCCTAGGCAAGAATACTGGAGTGGGTTGCCATTTCCTTCTCCAGGGGATCTTCCTGACTCAGGGATGGAACCTGACTCTCCTGTATTGGCAGGCAGATTCTTACCACTGACCTCCCTGCAAAGCCCTGAACTTAAATCATTAAATTAAATAATTAAATAACTTTTACTTGACTGGCACACACTCTCTCATTTTTATTTTTTCATACTCTCTCATTTCTAAAAGCAAACACCTATAGAGAAGTCTCATATTAAAATTATGTAACTATAAATGACAACACAACTAAATTATGTTACAGAGATATTTCTGTTAATGAGTTGGATTCTCCCTTCCCTTTGAACAAATGGGGCTTAGCTTAAAAGCATACAGCAGTTTCTTATCTTTCTTGGTTATTCATACCTCTCGTTGCTAATTTGGATGTTGGGACTTCTGCCAAAGAGATGTATAGAAATTGCTCAAGACCTGACATACTTAAAATAGCTCAAGCCAACCAATGGAAACAGCCTTTGGCAGAGAAGGTGCAATCAGCTTTGCTCTGAGTTGTCTGAAGGAGGAATAGTCATCTTTCTTATTATGGCAATGATTGAACAGTAACTCTCATTATTCAGTTTTGCAGAGTGCTAGTGATGGCTTTTTACAATTTATTCAGGGGCTTCCCAGATGGCAGTAGTAAAGAACACACCTGCCAATGCAGGGGACGTAAGAGACTCGCGTTCAATCTCTAGATCGGGAAGGTTCCCTGGAGGAGGGCCCGGCAACCCATTCCAGTATGCTTGCCTAAAAAATCCCATGGACAGAGGAGTCTGGCAGGCTACATTCCATAGGGTTGCAAAGACTCAGACTCTACTGAAGTGACTTAGCACTCACACATGCAGCTAGCACTTAGTGGCTTTATTACTGAATTAAATGGCACCCCACTCCAGTACTCTTGCCTGGAAAATCCCATGGACAGAGGAGCCTGGTAGGCTGCACTCCATGGGGTCGCTGAGAGTTGGAGGCGACTCAGTGACTTAACTTTCACTTTTCACTTTGGAGAATCCCAGGGATGGCGGAGCCTGGTGGGCTGCCGTCTATGGGGTCGCACAGAGTCAGACACGACTGAAGCAACTTAGCAAAGTTCCCTGAATACTTCATGTACATAAAATAATTAGTGGTGAGACTTTGAAAATGGTATATAATCATTCTTATTTTTTTTTTATTGGATAATATTAAAACTGTATCCTTATTGGACACTATATATCCTCCCACTCTGGAGGTTACCATAATCCTAAATTTGCTATTTTTATTCATATCTTTATAGTTTATGCCCTAATACATACATACATACATACATACATATATATATATATAAAATCTATATATGTATATATTGTTCAGTTGCTAAGTTGCTTCTGACTCTTTGCAGTCCCATGGACTGCAGCATGCCAGGCTTCCCTGTCCTTCACTGTCTCCCAGAGTTTGCTTAGATTCATGTCCATTGAGTCAGTGATGCTATATAGCATTCCCTTCTTGTCCTGCCCTCAATTTTTCCCAGTATCAGGGTCTTTTCCAATGAGTCAGTTCTTCGCATCAGCTGGCCTAAGTATTGGAACTTCAGCTCCAGCACAGTCCTTCCAATGAATATTCAGGACTGATTTCCTTTAGGAGTGGTTTGATCTCCTTGCAGTCCGAGGAACTCTTAAGAGTCTTCTCCAGCACCACTGTTCAAAATTCTTTGGTGCTCAGCCTTCTTTATGGTCCAACTCTAATATCCATACATGAGTACTGGAAAAATCACAGCTTTGGCTATATAGATCTTTGTCAGCAAAGTGTTGTCTCTGCTTTTTAATGTATGTGTATATATATATGTGTGTGTGTGTTTGTATATATATATATATATAACATGTATATATACATGTTGATAAGCTATACACAAATGGTATATTGTGCATATCATTTTACCTTACTTTTCTGATCAGCATAGGGTTTTGAGGTCTATCTCTATTGATGCATGTAGTTCTAGTTTATTAATTTTCTTCATTGTATGGTATTTCATTATATGACTGTGGTATGCCATATTATACTTACCATTTTACATTGATGGATATTAGAGCTGTTTTACTCTTTTTCCTACCAAAATAATGCTGTAGACATCTAATCATTTTTATGTATGAGAGTTTCTTTAGGGAGTATACCTAGGATCTGAATTACTGGGTCATAAAATGTACATGTCATATATTTTACTAGGTAATGCCAAATTAAAAAAAACGATTGAGGCAACTTATCCTTACAAGCAGTAACTGAGAGGTTGCAGTGATTTACACTTCATCAACCCATGATATTATAAAAACTTATAATTTTTGTCAATATAATATGAAATAGTATGTCATGATTGCTGAAATATTCATCTCCCACATTGCATCATTGCTCTGTTCATTGGTCAGTGAGTCTTTCTGGCCTGTGAATTGATTGTTCATATCTTTTGCCCACTTTTGCTTGGGTTGTCTTTCTTATATTTATAGCAGCTTTTCTTCTATTCTTATTAACTCTGTGAGTAATATGTGTTCTAAAATTTTCATAATCTGTGTCTTGTCATTGTCTTGTGGTATTTTCTGATGAATAGACCTTTTTTCTTTTAATATAAACTTTTCCAACTTCTCAGTCTTTTCCAATATGGTTGATACTTTTAAAGTCTGTTTAAGAACCCCTTCCCAGGGACTTCTCTGGAAGTCCAGTGGTTAAGACTCCACTGCAGAGGGTGCAGGTTTGATCCCTGGTTGGTGAACTAAGATCACATATGTCATGTGGCCAGAAAAGAAAGAAAGAAAAAGAACCCCATCTCTACCTCAAATCAGGGTTTTCAAATGAGTCACTTCTTCCCAACCCTGATGTTGGGAAAGATTGAAGGTAGGAGGAGAAGGAGACGACAGAGGATGAGTTGATTAGATGGCATCACCGACTCAATGGACATGAGTTTGGGTAAAGTCCGGGAGTTGGTGATGGACAGGGAGACCTGGTGTGCTGCAGTTCATGGGGTCACAAAGAGTTGAACACGACTGAGCAACTGAACTGAACCTCAAAGCACAGATAAAAATTTGTTTTATTAACTTCTAATTTCCTTCTCAAAATTTTAAAGTTTTAATTATCACAATCTATCCAAATTGTTTTTTATGTATGCCATGGAGTATTGATTCAATTTTTATCTATTGCTAACCAATTACCCCACTCCACTTATTAAGCCATTTATCCTTTCTGAGTTGCAATGCCACTTCTATCACATGTAAAGTTTATATATATACACAGGTCTGTTTTCTGAGTTTTCTAGTCCATTTATCTATCTCTGCATCAGTACTACTGTGTATTAGATATTATAACTTTCTAATGAATCTTGATATCTGACAAAGCAAAGCCTTCTCTCTAGCTCTTTTCAAAGTAATTCCAGCTATTCTTGGTCCTTTGTTCTCCCATATTGATTTTAAAATCAGCTTCTAAAGTCCCAGGAAAATGTGATTGAAAATCTCATTGAAATTGAAAGAGACACATGTACCCCAATGTTCATTGCAGCACTGTTTATAATAGCCAGGACATGGAAACAACCTAGATGTCCATCAGCAGATGAATGGATAAGAAAGCTGTGGTACATATACACAATGGAGTATTACTCAGCCGTTAAAAAGAATTCATTTGAATCAGTTCTGATGAGATGGATGAAACTGGAGCCGATTATACAGAGTGAAGTAAGCCAGAAAGAAAAACACCAATACAGTATACTAACACATATATATGGAATTTAGGAAGATGGCAATGATGACCCTGTATGCAAGACAGGGAAAGAGACACAGATGTGTATAACGGACTTTTGGACTCAGAGGGAGAGGGAGAGGGTGGGATGATTTGGGAGAATGACATTCTAACATGTATACTATCATGTGAATTGAATCGTCAGTCTATGTCTGACGCAGGATGCAGCACGCTTGGGGCTGGTGCATGGGGATGACCCAGAAAGTTGTTATGGGGAGGGAGGTGGGAGGGGGGTTCATGTTTGGGAATGCATGTAAGAATTAAAGATTTTAAAATTTAAAAAATAAAAAACTAAAATTAAAAAAAAAAAAAAGAAATTGCATAGAATGTATTGATTAATATGTGGAGTGGACATCTTTAAAATATTGAGTGTTCTTATCCATTGATATGATTTATCTCTACATTTGTTTAGACCTTTATCATCTTTGAATCATTTAAAATTTTTTGGCATAGAAGTTTGCCTGAACTTTTGCTAGATTTATCCCTTCCATATATTTAAAGATATATTTTTATTGGTAATGTTTATCATCATCCATCTTGGAAATTACCTTTTCTAACTATTTATTGCTGGTGTATAAGACTGCACTTGATTTTTGGGTATTGCCCGTATATCCAGAAACATTGCTGAAGTCTTTTTTATTCATTCTAATAATATATCAAATTAGCATTTTAAGGTGTGAATAAATTTTAATCATTTTTCTGAATACTAAGTATAATATGTGGTCATTCTTTAAAAAATCAGAAAGCCCCCAAAGAAAATCCTTGTAAATGGTTTGTCTTTTTTAAATTTATTTCATGTTGGTTGTCTTCTTACCTTTCTTTATTCCTTCCTTAAAAAAAAAAAAAAGCTTTCACTACAGAAAATTACCAACATATATAAAAGTAGACAGAAGAGTATAATGAATATTCATGTTTTAATCTTCCAGTATCCACAAGTACCAACTCATGGTTTACCTTTACAGTGCATTCCCTAACCCACTCTTTGCTCTGCTTCCCAGATTATCTTGAAACAAATCTCAAATACCATATAATTACATCTGTAAATATTTCAGTATGTATCTTTGAAACAGTGATTCTCAGTTTGTGGTCCCCATATCACCAGATTCAGCATCATCTGGGAACTTGTCTTAAATGCAAATTCTTCAGTTCAGTCACTCAGTTTTGTTCAACTCTTTGTGACCCTATGGACTGCCGCACTCCAGGCCTCCCTGTCCCATCACCAACTCCCGGAGTTTACTCAAACTCATGTCCGTCGAGTCAGTGATGCCATCCAATCATCTCATCCTCTCTCGTCCCCTTCTCCCCCTGCCTCCAATCTTTCCCAGCATCAGGGTCTTTTCCAGTGAGTCAGTTCTTCGCATCAAGTGACCAGAGTATTGGAGTTTCAGCTTCAGCATCAGTCGTTCCAGTGAATATTCAGGACTGATCTTTAGGATAGACAGGTTGGATCTCCTTGCAGTCCAAGGGACTCTCAAGAGTCTTGTCCAACACCACGGATCCACCAAATCAAAAGCTCTGGGGGTGGGGTCTCAGGAATGTTTTGTTTTGTTTTATTAACTTATCTTAATTGGAGGCTAATTAATTACTTTACAATATTGTGGTGGTTTCTGCCATACATTGACATGAATCAGCCATGGGTGAACATGTGTCCCCCTGTCCCAAACCCCCCTCCTACCTCCCTCCCCATCCCATTCCTCTGGGTCATCCCAGTGCACTAGCTTTCAGTGCCCTGTTTCATGCATGGAGCTTGGACTGGTCATCTATTTCACGTATGGTAATATACATGTTTGAGCATTCTTTGGCATTGCCTTTCTTTGGTATTGGAATGAGAACTGACCTTTTCCAGTCCTGTGGCCACTGCTGAGTTTTCCAAATTTGCAGGCATATTGAGTGCCGCACTTTCACAGCATCGTCTTTCAGGATTTGAAATAGCTCAACTGGAATTCCATCACCTCCACTAGCTTTGTTTGTAGTGATGCTTTCTAAGGCCCACTTGACTTCACATTCCAGGATGTCTGGCTCTAGATGAGTGATCACAGCATCGTGATTATCTTGGTCGTGAAGATCTTTCTTGTATAGTTCTTTTGTGTATTCTTGGCACCTCTTCTTAATATCTTCTGCTTCTGTTAGGTCCATACCACTTCTGTCCTTTATCAAACCCATCTTTGCATGAAATGTTCCCTTGGTATCTCTAATTTTCTTGAAGAGATATCTAGTCTTTCCCATTCTGTTGTTTTCCTCTATTTCTTTGCATTGATCACTGAGGAAGGCTTTCTTTTTTTTTTTAACTTTTTTTTATTTTAAAATCTTTAATTCTTACATGCGTTCCCAAATATGAACCCCCCTCCCACCTCCCTCCCCATAACATCTCTCTGGGTCATCCCCATGCACCAGCCTCAAGCATGCTTTCTTATCTCTCCTTGCTATTCTTTGGAACTCTGCATTCAGATGCTTATATCTTTCCTTTTCTCCTTTGCTTTTCACTTCTCTTCTTTTCTGGGGTGTTTGTAAGGCTTCCCCAGACAGACATTTTGCTCTTTTGCATTTCTTTTCCATGGGGATGGTCTTGATCCTTGTCTCCTGTACAATGTCATGAACCTCTGTCCATAGTTCATCAGACACTCTGTCTATCAGATCTAGTCCCTTAAATCTATTTCTCACTTCCGCTGTAGAGTCAGAAGGGATTTGATTTAGGTCATACCTGAATGGTCTAGTGGTTTTCCCTACTTTCTTCAATTTAAGTCTGAATTTGGCAATAAGGAGCTCATGATCTGAGCCACAGTCAGCTCCCGGTCTTGTTTTTGCTGACTGTATAGAGCTTCTCCATCTTTGGCTGCAAAGAATATAATCAACCTGATTTTGGTGTTGACCATCTAGTGATGTCCAAGTGTAGAGTCTTCTCTTGTGTTGTTGGAAGTGAGTGTTTGCTATGACCAGTGCGTTCTCTTGGCAAAACTCTATTAGCCTTTGCTCTGCTTCATTCCATATTCCAAAGCCAGATTTGCTTGTTACCCCAGGTGTTTCTTGACTTCCTACTTTTGTATTCCAGTCCCCTGTAATGAAAAGGACATCTTTTTTGGGTGTGAGTTCTAAAAGGTCTTGTAGGTCTTCATAGAACCGTTCAACTTCAGCTTCTTCAGCGATACTGGTTGGGGCATAGGCTTGGATTACTGTGATATTGAATGGTTTGCCTTGGAAAGGAGCAGAGATCATTCTGTTGTTTTTGAGATTGTATCCAAGTCCTGCTTTTCAGACTCTTGTTGACCATGATGGCTACTCCATTTCTTCTGAGGGATTCCTGCCCACAGTAGTAGATATAATGGTCATCTGAGTTAAATTCACCCATTCCAGTCCATTTTAGTTCACTGATTCCTAGAATGTTGACATTCACTCTTGCCATCTCCTGTTTGATCACTTCCTATTTGCCTTGATTCATGGACCTAACATTCCAGGTTCCTATACAATATTGCTCTTTATAGCATCGGACCTTGCTTCTATCACCAGTCACATCCACAGGGGGGTATTGCTTTTGCTTTGGCTCCATCCCTTCATTCTTTCTGGAGTTATTTCTCCACTGATCTCCAGTAGCATATTGGGCACCTACTGACCTGTGGAGTTCCCCTTTCAGTATCCTATCATTTTGCCTTTTCATACTGTCCATGGGGTTCTCAAGGCAACAGTACTGAAGTGGTTTGCCATTCCCTTCTCCAGTGGACCACATTCTGTCAGCCCTTTCCACCATGACCCTGCACTCATCTCACATACTCAAAATTCTCCAAGCCAGGCCTCAGCAATATGTGAACCGTGAGCTTCCAGATGTTCAAACTGGGTTTAGAAAAGGCAGAGGAACCAGAGATCTAATTGCCAACATCTGCTGGATCATGGAAAAAGCAAGAGAGTTCCAGAAAAACATCTATTTCTGCTTTATTGACTATGCCAAAGCCTTTGACTGAGTGGATCACAATAAACTGTGGAAAATTCTGAAAGAGATGGGAACACCAGACCACCTGACCTGCCTCTTGAGAAACCTATATGCAGGTCAGGAAGCAACAGTTAGAACTGGACATGGAACAACAGACTGGTTCCAAATAGGAAAAGGAGTACGTCAAGGCTGTATATTGTCACCCTGCTTATTTAACTTCTATGCAGAGTATATCATGAGAAATGCTGGACTGGAAGAAACACAAGCTGGAATCAAGATTGCTGGGAGAAATATCAGTAACCTCAGATATGCAGATGACACCACCCTTATGGCAGAAAGTGAAGAGGAACTAAAAAGCCTCTTGATGAAAGTGAAAGAGGAGAGTGAAAAAGTTGGCCTAAAGCTCAACATTCAGAAAACAAAGATCATGGCATCTGGTCCCATCACTTCATGGGAATAGATGGGGAAACAGTGGAAACAGTGTCAGACTTTATTTTGGGGGGCTCGAAAATCAATGCAGATGGTGATTGCAGCCATGAAATTCAAAGACGCTTACTCCTTGGAAGGAAAGTTTTGACCAACCTAGATCTCATATTGAAAAGCAGAGACATTACTTTGCCACCAAAGGTCCGTCTAGTCAAGGCTATGGTTTTTCCTGTGGTCATGTATGGATGTGAGAGGCGGACCGTGAAGAAAGCTGAGTGCCGAAGAATTGATGCTTTTGAACTGTGGTGTTGGAGAAGACTCTTGAGAGTCCCTTGGACTGCAAGGAGATCCAACCAGTCCATCCTAAAGGAGATCAGTCCTGGATGTTCATTGGAAGGACTGATGCTAAGGTTGAAACTCCAATACTTTGGCCACCTCATGCGAAGAGTTTACTCATTGGAAAAGACCATGATGCTGGGTGGGATCAGGGGTAGGAGGAGAAGGGGACGACAGAGGATGAGATGGCTGGATGGCATCACTGACTCGATGGACGTGAGTCTGAGTGAACTCCGGGAGTTAGAGATGGACAGGAAGGCCTGGCGTGCTGCGATTCATGGGGTCGCAGAGAGACACAAGTGAGCGACTGAGTTGAATTGAATATGCATGTTTTGATGCTGTTCTCTCAAATCATCCCACTCTCACCTTCTCCCAAAGATTCCAAAACTTTGTTCTTTATGTCTCTTTTTCTGTTTTGCACATAGGTTTGTCATTACCATCTTTCTAAATTCCACCTATATGTGTTAATATACTGTATTGGTGTTTTTCTTTCTGACTTTCTTCACTCTGTATAATAGGCTCCAGTTTCATCCACCTCATTAGAACTGACTCAGATGCATTCTTTTTAATTGCAATCTGTTTTTTAAATTAACCTCCAGTTTTTTTATGAATCTTGCTGATGATGTACATTCAAGTTTGAGAACCACTCTACTAAAAGATAAGAACCCTTAAGGAACATAATCTTAATATCAATGAAATGATTAAATAACAATTCCTTTAAATCATCAGTCAGTGTTCAAATTTCTCTAAAGGTTTGTTTTGGTTAATTTGAATTTTTGGCAATACATCATATTTGGGTTGTGTACTTCCATCATCAGGCTCATAATGTTTCCTTGCTTTTTTGTGTAATTAGCAGACACTGATCATGTTCCAGATTCATTATTTTACTAGGGTCACAAAATGGTAATATTCTAACTCTATCGTTTTGTCTTCATTTATTGCTGGAGTACTTCTAAAACAGAAGACAGCTTTCAAAACAATGATTTGTTTTCCTTACATAATTTTAAACATATTTGATGTGCATTCATCATTTTTAGTCTTATTGATATCCTCTCTCTTATAATTGAGTATTTATAGCGAAGCTCTGCACAGAGTATAAAAATTCAAGCCACTTCCACATTTCCCCTTCCAATGGCAATAATTGTCAGTGATTTTTACCTAATTAGTTTTATATCTTTAAATAACGTGCTTATCACTTTCTTTGTTTTCAGTTTTCAGCCTTATCTATTGACTTCTCATTACTAACAATTTAGCTCCCTTTCATCCTTCCAGCCCCTATCATGCACTTGTACTCGTCATCCACCATCTTTATATAGTTACAGCATAATTATGGTGAATTCAGTTGACTATGTAAATTCTAGTCACAACTGAGCTCCATAAAATACTGTGGTTAGTTTTTCTAGTTTTGCACAACTGTTTATTTTACCTGGAGTGAATGATCACCAATGTTTGTTTGCTTGTTTGATTTTCTACAT
Organism: Ovis canadensis; assembly: GCF_042477335.2. Taxonomy (NCBI): domain Eukaryota; kingdom Metazoa; phylum Chordata; class Mammalia; order Artiodactyla; family Bovidae; genus Ovis; species Ovis canadensis. The sequence goes on along the minus strand of NC_091727.1, from coordinate 38,206,130 downwards.
TCGTATTTCCATTTCAACCCGACTCTCTATCTATTGTCTAAATCTCTTCTTAACAATTTTGATCCATCAGGTGTTCTCTCCATTTCAAATGTCTTAAATAATAAAGCTAAAGTCTTTTGACCACCTCCAACCTGGACTGCTGGGTCTCTCTACTCCTGGTACACAGGTGCCATTCTGTGAACCTCCCGCCCGCTTCAGCTTGTGAATTTCTGTGGCTTCTTTACTTGCATCCACTGTTGCCTGGTTCCTTACCTCCCTTTTCATTGATTTATTCATTTGTTTTGATGAAGCTCATCCTCTAGGAGTTTCTTGGGAAAGGACTTAAAAGAAGCAAACTTGGAGGGACTTAACTTGTACAAAAATATTTTCATTGCACTCTGAAACTTCATTGGTAATTAAATAGAAGTCTAGCTTGAGAGTCATTTTCCTTCAGAATCTTGAAGGCATTTTCCCATTACCTTGGTACTGTGCTATTGTTTAGAGGACTGGAGTCATTCTAATATGTGGCCTTTTGAATAGAAACAATTTATTCTGCTCTCTGGAAGCATATAGGATCATCTTTTTTTCCCCCTCGAGTTCTGAAAATTAGTTATGATATATCTTATTGTAGGTCTATTTTTATGAATTTTCCTGGGCACTTAATAGGTCCTTTAAAAACTCTTGTCCTTCATTTGTGGGGCATTTTATTGCTAGTTCTTTAAGCATTTCTTCCCCTCCATTTTCTGCTTTTCTTCAGTTCTTGTTAACTGGCTGTTGGACTATCTGGATTGGGCTGTGAGTTTTCTTATCTTTTCCATACAGTCTGTCTTTTGTCTCTGCTTTATGGAGGATTTCTTCAACTTAATATGCCACACAGTTTATTTCTCTATCATAGTTTTCATCTCTATAATACCTGTTTTTTGGGGAGTAGTTCTCTGAATATTCCTTTTACTAGCACCCTCTTCTCATCTCATGGATGCAGTATTCTCTTTTCTCTTTAAGGACATTAATGGAATGCTCTGACGTTTTCTTCTCCTTGTGAATTCAGTTCCTCCCCCACATACTCCTTTTTCTGTATGTTTTGTTCTGTTCAACTTCAGTCTTTTCAGGTTAGAGGTGTTCCTGAGAAGGTGTCTCTCTTCAGTTCATACTTGAGAATGAAGTATTTAAAAGCTGACTGGAAGTAGGTTGGTCTTGTTGAATGTGGGTGACATGGTAAAGTGGTGACATGACTGACATATTCCCGTGGCAAACGTTTGATGTCTACATCCACAAAGAAGGATTTTCCAATGACCTGCCTGGAAGGCACAAGTCTAGCTGTCATTGCAATAGGATTTGAGTGGAAGAGGGCTAAGAGAAGTAGCATATCAAATTTAGTATATACTTGTTGACTTCATCCCCTATTTTTCATACAATACTCCTGACTTCAACTGTACCTGGTGTTCTCCAGGCCAGAAGTCTCCTGTCCTGTTCTCTCCAAAGACCAACACCCCAGTTGCTGCCAGAGTAATAGATAGTGCAGTCAAATGCTGCACATAGAGACATAGGGTGTCTGGAATCTAGTCTTCACGAAAATAATTTGACCCGATCATCCTACTTTCAGGCCCACCCTCATCCCCAGCTTCCACAATTAGTTGTTACTACCAATTTATAAGCTTTCAAGGTGCTCTGGGTAGATCAGATTGGTTCTCAGCTTCCCCTGCTGCCACTTTAGGATTCAGATTCCTCAAGTTTTCTAAATCATTTACTGCTTTCCAGTTTCCAGATTTTGTTTGGAAACTTGTCAAATTGATGCCGAAAGCTCAGCTTCTCTGCACAATGGTGCTGAATCGAATCTTGGAGACAGAGTTTTGGGTGAAGTAAAAAAGAGTAGCTTTATTGCTTTGCCAGGTAAAGGGGGCCACCATAGGCCCTCAAAACCTTGTGTCCTACTTGGAGAAGATACTGAGAAGTTTTATAGTAATGGTTCAAAAGGGTGTGATCAGCTCATGGACATTCTTTTGATGGGTTAGTGCTGAGGTAAGTAGGAGTCAGTATCATCAACCTTCAGGTCCAAGTGGTCTGGGGTCTACATGCTTGTGGGCAGCATACCATTATTAATCATTAACTTCTCCCACCCGGGAGCGGGGGGTTCAGTATCTGCAGAATAGTTCAGAGATACTGTTGCGTATATCCATGAATGGGGAAACAGGACATTCAGTTCAGTTCAGTTGCTCAGTCGTGTCTGACTCTTTGCAACACCATGAATCGCAGCACGCCAAGCCTCCCTGTCCATCACCAACTCCCAGAGTTTATCCAAACCCATGTCTATTGAGTCGGTGATGCCATTCAACCACCTCATCCTCTGTTGTCCCCTTCTCCTCCTGCCCTAAATCTTTGCCAGCATCAGGGTCTTTTCCAATGAGTCAGCTCTTCATGTCAGGTGGTCACAGTATTGGAGTTTCAGCTTTGACATCAGTCCTACCAATGAACATCCAGGACTGATCTCCTTTAGGATGGACTGGTTGGATCTCCTTGCAGTCCAAGGGACTCTCAAGAGTCTTGTCCAACACCACAGTTCAAAAGCATCAATTCTTCGTGCTCAGTTTTCTTCACAGTCCAACTCTCACATCCATACATGACCACTGGAAAAACCATAGCCTTGACTAGACAGACCTTAGTCGGCAAAGTAATGTCTCTGCTTTTTAATGTTATCTAGGTTGGTCATAACTTTCCTTCCAAGGAGTAAGTGTCTTTTAATTTCATGGCTGCAGTCACCATCTGCAGTGATTTTGGAGCCCCCCAAAATAAAGTCTGACACTGTTTCCACTGTTTCCCCATCTATTCCCATGAAGTGATGGGACCAGATGCCATGATCTTCGTTTTCTGAATGTTGAGCTTTAAGCCAACTTTTTCACTCTCCTCTTTCACTTTCATCAAGAGGCTTTTTAGTTCCTCTTCATTTTCTGCCATAAGGGTGGTGTCATCTGCATATCTGAGGTTACTGATATTTCTCCCAGCAATCTTGATTCCAGCTTGTGCTTCTTCCAGCCCAGCATTTCTCATGATGCATTCTGCATATAAGTTAAATAAGCAGGGTGACAATATACAGCCTTGACGTACTCCTGTTACTTGGAGTAACAGGACATTACCCCGAGGCTGTTCTTGACTGTTTCTCCCTGGTCTCCTATCTTCTCCCTTCCCTAATTAACTGCTCTAATCTACGCATTGGAGCTCAGGGAAGGTCATGGAGGCTGAATGAAGGTGTTTTCCTAAAATCAAGGAAATGGAGGACACAAAGACCTGTGCCCAGGAGCCACACAGGGCCCTGCAGTATCATTATCTTATATTAAGACTTATCCTTTCAGGTTTCTCCATTTAGAAAATTTCCTTTCTGTTGTTCTGGTGGAGCTTTGGGAAGAAACAAAGGAAAGTCCTAGATTTTCAGCTTCAAAATTCCTTCCAAAGTAAGACCTCTTTGTTCTCTTAAGGAGATAGTTAGTCGTTGATCTTCAAGACATAAAATGATATCCCCATTTTACAGTTAGAATATTTTGGGGACAGAGAAGTCAAGTCATTTTTCCAGGATGACAGCATTCGCAGGGAGGCAGTGGCTCAGCGCATTCATGTTGAAGGAAAAAACAGTGGTGTGACTAGGCAGTTGTCACTTTCCTGACATGTTACGCTGTCCTGCCTGCTCAGTGCTTTGCAGTTGACCTCTAGCAATGTCACCACCACCAATAAAAGCCAGAGTTAGTTGCTGAATACAAAATGACCAGGCTAAACAGCCACACGTTACTCTTCTGCAAAAAATGGAGCTAACATGACCTAGTATTTTTCATGATAATGACTATAATTAACTAGCCAAGCTGAACGAGCCTTGGAATTCATCTGGAAAAAAGCCTACCATTGCCAATTTTCTGAAACTGAAGAGCTGACAGATTTGTGAGTTGGGTGTTTTAGAGACAGGAAAAAAAAAAAAAAAGCTGAGGCCATCTAAAATTGAATTTAGTACCTGAAAGTAGGTCTCAAAATGAATATCATGCTTTACCCTTTGCAGGCAGAGTTTTCTGGATCCTTACGCCTCCCAAAGTGATTTACTGCATGGATTTCTGTTATATCAGCAGGTTGGTTACCCCAAGTTTAAACCAAGAACATTTTGTAATCAATTTTTGCTCAGATTCATTACTCATATAACTGACTGTCAGGCTTATATTGTATCAGTAAGCATCAGACTAATATTTCTAGCAGATAATGTCATAATCTGTTGATGAGACTATTCATTTTTTTGGTCATTGCTTTATTTACTTGAGACACCAACTGTATCTTCCCTGTTAAAATGTGTCCAATTAGCTGACTTTTATATACCTCAATTATGTTCTCTTGACTCAATGGATGAAGTGAACCTATACCAAAAACCCAGGGTTACTCTAAAAGAATGCCTCTGAGTTAATCATACTGCCTGTGAGTGCACTTCTATTTAAAAATGCATCAAATTGCATTTGCAGACCATTTATATCAAAACTGGTTACTGTTGCCGGTTTGTGGCTTTGCTTTCAGGAAGAAGGCTGCTATATTTAAAGGAATCAATAGAGAATAAATATACTCAAGTTTATGATGTGGTATTGTTAGAGGGAAGATGTGGAGAGAGGAGTCTTGGGAAGTGTGAGAAGAACTCATCCTGTAGATTATCTCGAGCAGCTCTTTCATTTTATAGAAAACTGAATCATGAAGGGATTTAGTGCCTTTCTCCCAAAATGCTTAGTTTTTTATTGGTAGAACTCTGAGTAATGAGTACTCAGGGTGTCCAGGCTCATTCTCTTTCCACTTTACTGTGGCATCAAGGTATTTAATTTTTTTTTCTCTGTCTTATTTATTTTTAATAAAAGAATCATAAAGTGGGCCTTTAAAACTTTATATTGAGAAAATCTTACAACTTACAGAAGAATAGCATATATCATACACATACCTCGCTAACTTTAATTTTGTTTATTAACTTTTGGCTGTGCTGGGTTTTCATTGCTGCACAGGCTTTTCTCTAGTTGCAGCGAGTGGAGGCTATTCTCTACTGAGAGTGCACGGGCTCTAGGTACGCGGCTTCAGCAGTTGTGGTTCCTAGGCTCTAGAGCACAGGCTCAGTAGTTGTGGCACATGGGTTTAGTTGCTCCTTGGCCTGTGGAAACTTCCTGGATCAGGGATTGAACCCATGTCTCCTGCATGGGCAGGCAGATTCTTTACCACAGCCACCAGGGAATCCCCCTAACTTTACCTTTTATCTAGATATGTCAATTGTTAACATTTTTCATGTGGTATATGTCCATATATACACATATATACATATATATGTCCGTATATATATGCTTATTTATTTCAAGTTGAGGCAGATGGCTGCAGCTAACACCACTTCATTTAGCTTAAGAACAAGCAGTTCTCTTAGAAAATTATAGGGACTTCCCTGGGGCTACAGCAGTTGACTCCGTGCTTCCAATGCAAGGGATGTGAGTTTGATCTCTGCTTAGGGAAATAGGATCCCACATGCTGCAGGGCCGCCCCCCCCCCCCAAAAAAAAATAAATGAAATTAAAAACAAAATTATACTGTAAGTATTCACATTTCTACTGAGTGGCTAAGCAGTGCACACAGTACATACTATATAATATAGCCTGCATTCAGTTTTCACCAAGTGAAAGTTGTGCAGCTGTATCTGACTCTCTGCGACCCTATGGACTAGTCCATGGAATTCTCCAGGCCAGAGTCCTGGAGTGGGTAGCCTTTCCCTTCTCCTGGGGATCTTCCCAACCCGGGATTGAACCCAGGTCTCCCGCATTGCAGGCAGATTCTTTATCAGCTGAGCCACAAGGGAAGCTCAAGAAAACTGGAGTGGGTTGCCTATGCCTTCTTCAGGGGATCTTCATGACCCAGGAATCGAACTGGGGTCTCCTGAATTGCAGGCTGGTTCTTTACCAACTGAGCTATCAGGGAAGCCCATACTATATAGTCTGCATTCAGTTTTCACCAGTTGTCACAACAATGTTATCCTGGCAATTTTTTTCCCCCTAGATCTAATCCTGGTATATGTGTTTTCTTTCTTTCTTTTTTTTTTTTCCTTTGGCCTCGCTGCATGGCATGAGGGATCTTAGTTCCTCAACCAGGGATTGAATCCATGTCCTCTGCATTGGAAGGCAAAGTCTTAACCCCTGGACCACCAGGGAAATCCCTAACCTCCTTTGACGTGGGCCAGCTCTTAGCCTGTCTTTGTCATTCATGACACAGATATTCTTAGGATTACATGCTAGCTGTTGTGGAGGAGTCTCTCAGTTTGGGTTTGTCTGATGTTTCCTCATGAATAGACTTGGTTCATGTGCTCTTCTGGCAGAAACACTACATAAATGAGTTTGTGTCCTTAGAGCACCATGTCAGGAAGCATATGATGTTACTTTATCTGCTGTTGGTAATAACATCTTTGACATTTGGTTAAGTGGGGGTCTTTGAGTTGCATTAGCAGGGTATCTTCAGCACAGCATGATAAGGAAGTTGTGGTGCATATACACAATGGGATATTACTCAGCTATAAAAAGGAACACATTTGAGTCAGTTCTAATGAGGTAGATGAACCTGATGCCTATTATACAGAGTGAAGTAAGTCAGAAAGAGAAAGGCAAATACTGTATATAATTGCATACACATGGAGTTTAGAAAGATGGTACCAATAATCCTACATGAAGGGCAGCAAAGGAGACACAGGCATAAAGAACAGACTTTTGGGCTCAGTGTGAGAAGGTGCTGCTGCTGCTGCTAAGTTGCTTCAGTCGTGTCCGATTCTGTGCGACCCCATAGACAGCAGCCCACAAGGCTTCCCCGTCCCTGGGATTCTCCAGGCAAGAACACTGGAGTGGGTTGCCATTTCCTTCTCCAATGCATGAAAGTGAAAAGTGAAAGTGAAGTCGCTCAGTCAAGCCCGACTCTTAGGGACCCCATGGAATGCAGCCTACCAGGCTCCTCTGTTCATGGGATTTTCCAGGCAAGAGTACTGGAGTGGGGTGCCATTGCCTTCTCCGGTGAGAAGATGAGGCTGGGATGATTTGAGAGGATTGCTTAGAAGCATGTACATTACCATATGTAAAAAGATGACCATGTGAGTTTGATGCATGATGCAGGGCACCCAGAGCTGATGCTCCTGGACAACCTAGAGGGATGGGGTGGGTGGGAGGTAGGAAAGAAAGTCTGCACAGCAGGAGGTACCTAAAATCCCTCTGTGACCTGGACTAGATACAAACTTGGCAAGAGTTAGGGTTAAATATGGTTCCTTGTGGTGCTGGCCATTGTGGTTTAGTCCTGCAGCTGAGGGACCTCACCAAAGATCCCAGCTTACATAGTTTCTCCAGACCTCCTTTTGCCAAACCTACCATCTGCAATTCTAACACGCTCACCCCTGAGGGGGCCTGCTGAGTCTCTTTCCTAGAAAGGCACACTATGTATATAGCTCTTTAGAGGAAGGGAACTCATAAAGCATTCTCTCAAAATCCAAAACTACACTAGCTGAAAACCATGGTCTTCAGAACCTGAGTCCTATATTGATTGGTTGCAGAGAGGTTTGGTTTAACAAGCCTGACTTTATCTATTTGGACTTACTTCTGAACTAGGCAGTGATAAGGACCCCAAGGAACGTATTTCTCAAAGCTGACTGTGGTTGCAGGGACCTTCTTTCCCCACTCAATCCCTAACTTCAGAATGATTTAACAACCAGCTGCCATTGGGCCTGGAGCTTCTACAACATCTTCTAGAATGTGATGGTTTAAAAGGACTGCTGTTTATGATGAATGTGCTGGTGACCTCAGCTTCTTCATTGCAAATGAGAATAACCTGATCTGAGGAGGCATATTGGGAGCAAGCTTGAAGTTACTTGGCCTTCTGGTTGAGTCAAGGTTGTTTAACCTGCAAGGAACAGAAACAGACTTAGCCGGGCAGCAGGCGACCTCATGGACGTGGCACTGAGCCTCAAGGGAGCTGAAACCCGAGAGGGCTTCTGTAATCTGGTTGAGGCCTTTCCGGAAACCATCACTGCAGGAATTCCTGGTCCTTCACATGGAAGCTCCACAGTTCCTGTGATTTGACCACTCTCACCATGTCTGCTGCTTCCTGTTTTCTCACCAACTCGCTCGCTCTTCTAATTTCCTGGAGAAAGTCTGATAGGCTCTAGGGGTGTCTGAGTTTGCATCTTCCTCCAGAATATATACTAAGAAAAGGGTTGAATGCAAGCAGCGTAGTTTTGGAGTGAAAACAGGAAGCACAGAGAGGGAAAAGTGAAAGGGTGGAAGTTCAGTAAAAGAGGAAGTAAGTTACTGCTGTGGAGCTTGATTCTCCAAAGGACCCTCTGAGAGAATGGGGATCATGCTGCAGAAGTGTCCTTCCAAGAGGGTGAGGAAACTGGGGATGTACCCAGTTCCACCTGTCACCCTGCTAAATATTCATCACCTTTTAAGATCATGCCTTTGAATTTTAAAAATATTTATTTTATTTGTTTGACTGCTGGGTCTTAGTTGTGCTATGTGGAATCTAGTTCCCTGACCAGGGGTCGAACCTGGGGCCCCCTGTGTTGGGAGTGCAGAGTCTTAACCACTGAACTACCAGGGAAGTCCCTGATGAGCTTTTTTTTTTTTTTTTTGGCTGTCTGAGAATTTCTTTATTTCTCCTTACATTTTATTTTTTTCTTTTCCTGGTGAACTTTTTTTTTAATGAACTCATTACAAAAGAGTAGAAATACCCTATATGGCCTCCAGGAAATCATTCACATATTCCAATTACATGTAAGAGGGTTTTCTTTTTGTTTTCCTATTCATGCTGGAGTTGAAAATAAATCATCTCTGTGTCCCTCCTTGAGCCCCAAACCAATTGTGACATGAGGCAGAAGTATCAAATGGATGAGATAAAAATATCAGCTCTGTCTCTCTTAAGACTGAATTATAGAATGAAACTGAATGTATGGCCATAAGGAGTCTCCCAGAACCTCCCTTCCTGACAAGGCTTGAGAAAATGTAGCCTCTCACTTGTGGGGGAAAGTCTTTCCTGGTGAACTTGCCACATGGAGTTTGTGAAGGGGCAGGGGCAGATACAGACAGACAGAGACAGTGAGAGACACACACACAGATACACAGAAAGAGAGTCACACATACACACAGAGAAACACAGAGACAGACACACAGACACAGACACACAGAGAGACACAGAGAAACAGGAGGGAAGGAGGGATGGGGCAGGGGTAAAGCTGGGTCTTCTGAGAGGCAGACTCAGAGACCCAGGAGTACAAAAATTTTGTTGAGAGTTTAAGTTTTGAAAGATGAAAAAGGAATAAAGCACAATAGGGCAGGAGAGCCTGGGATGTCAATGCACATTTGACAAAGCCCCTGCTAACCCATGGGGACCTCCAAAGCACACCTTGTCTCTTAAAGGGGTACCACCTTAGGCAGAAATGGCCAGGCCTTGGCACTCCCACTGTGTTTAGTCATGGGTTGGGGCTGCCCAAGGAGAAGAACATGGTTTTCAAAATCTGGAGGCTGTCAACTAACTTGACTTGTTGCAACTCACTGGCAAGTTCTTTCTTGAAGGCGGATCTGAGCGGCAGCCCTCCAGGGCTGCTACGTAGACCTATTGTGTTTGTTTGCTTAGTGTCTTTGTTTAGAAAAGTTATTCCTTCACCCTTGAAGAGAAGTGGACCAGGGAGCAGAGAGAAGCAAGAAATGGTGCTCCCATGTGCTTCTTTCTCGAGGAATGAAGTGGAAACCCAGAAAGAAATAGCAATGAAGGAGAAGTCCTTGAGACATAAGAAATAATTCCCTCTGCTTCTTGCAACTAATACCATATAACCCCACTTGCCTTCTCCAAAGGTCCTGTTACCTGGTGAAGTTTTTATGTTGCTGAACTGGAGATCTGGAGGGGACTCAGCAGTGTAGCAAGATAGAAGAGAAAATAAATGGGGATAAGGTTGACAAGAATGGAGTCAGTGATGCTGGACACTGTATGAAGGACAGAGAAGATCGTTATATCAAGGAAGGCTAAGAAGAGATTTGGGAGACGATAAATGTCAGAGATACTAACATTGATAACTTTGGGTGGCATGATACGGATTCCTTCTTGATTTCTACCGTGGAATCTCAAGTCTACATTGGCCTCAAATGCTATTGTGAGAGTGCATTCTTCAGAGGGTCCTCGAAGAGTTATGGACATGTATGTCTGGATGGATATACCATGCAGCAGCACTGAGTAGCTGAGACATGGTCAATATCAGGTCTGCATGATGCCAAAACCTACACGCTCAACTGCTAGGCTTAGTGTTGTTGGTTGACTTCCAAAGAGGGTGGCAGTGGTTCACAAAGTCAGTGAAACAGCCTGGAAATTGTTTTGTCCCAAATACGCCAGAACTGTGGAGGTCCTTCTTTCATGGGCTTCCCTAGTAGCTCGGCTGGTAAAGAATATGCTTGCAATGCAGGAGACCCTGGTTCAATTCTTGGGTCGGGAAGATCCACTGGAGAAGGGATAGGCTACCCATTCCAGTATTCTCAGGCTTCCCTGGTGGCTCAGCTGCTAAAGAATCTGCCTGCAGTGTGGGAGACCTGGGTTCGATCCCTGGGTTGGGAAGATCCCCTGGAGAAGGGAAAGGCTACCCACTCCAGTATTCTGGCCTGGAGAATTTCATGGACTACGTAGTCCATGGGGTCGCAAAGAGTCGGATGCAACTGAGCGATTTTCACTTTCTTTTATAGGCTTGTGTTCCAAAACACGGGGTGTGGACCCAGAAAGTATAGACCCACGCTTGTTCTCCATAGTTGCTCCAGAGTAACTCCCTGGTTAGTCAACCCCTGAGGGTTCACATGACCTGACAAAGAGGACAGCCATGATTGTCCATATCCTTGCATTCAGCTGTTACTATTGTGTTGATCCTGGATCCCCTGAGATAGGTTACAGGTGATCAGAAGCAGTGACTCTGGGTGGAACTGCAAGCCCAAACAGCCAAACCAGAAGAAAATGCAGTCTCTGGTGAAGAGCAATGGAGAGAAGTGGAAAGCACAAATGCTGGATACCTAAGATGAATACTCGCAAACCCTCCCATCACCACCGCTATTACTACTAGTAACAGATTGATCTTAGGGGTCAGAAGAGGTCTGTTTCTATCTCTTCCTTTGCCCCTAGGCTGCAGTGATTATTGCTCACCCTACTTCTGTCTAAACTCCACTGCTTCTGGTTCTCTCTGGTCCTCGTCCTCTGGCCTCATTGCCCACTATCTTCTTCCACTGCTAGTCCACTTTCTGCTCTTCCAGAGGCCAGCCTTTGGTCTCCTCTTATAATAACCATGGCAGTACAGGGCACATAGTGTCCTGAACCGCTGTAGACAGAAGCAAAACAAGAATGGGACAAGTGTTGACCTCACCTCAGGTTAGCAAGCCCCATGTTTCCTTTTTTTCCTTATATACATATATATATTTAATTCTTGTATAATATATGCATATATATTGCTGATTTACAGGGTTTTGATTTCTGCTGTGCATACATACATTCTTTTTAAAGTGTTCTTTTCCATTATGATTGATTATAAAAATTGAATATAGTTCCCTGTGCTATACAGTAGGACCTTGTTATTTATCTATTCTATGTATAAAATTTACATCTGCTAACCTTAACCTTCCCTCCACTCCTTCCCCACCCCTTCCCCTTGGCAACCAGCAGTCTGTTGTCTATGTCCCCGATTCTGTTTCTATTTCATAGATAGGTTCCTTTGTATCATATTTTAGATTCCACATTTAAATAACATCATATGCTATTTGTCTTTCTCTGTCTGACTTACTTCACTCAGTATGACAATCTCTAGGTCCATTCCTGTTGCTGCAAATGGCATTATTTTGTTCCTTCTATGGCTGAGTAATACTCCATGGTACATGCATCTTCTTTACTCATTCATCTGTCAATCAGTGGACATTTATGTTGCTTCCATGCCTTGGCTATTGTGAATAGTGCTGCAATGAACACTGGGGTGCGTGTATCTTTCTGAATTACAATTCGAGGTGTGTTCTATCAAGAAGTTGCTCTTAGTGATCCTTCTCATTTATGCAGATTTTACTGGCTTTCTTCCCTTCCCTGCTTTACTTTTGTGCTTCCTTACTAGTAGTTCTAGGGATTATCTGCCAAGTAAACACTTGCATTTAAACCTTTTTCTCAGGGTCACTTCTGGAAGAAGAAAACCCTAGAAAACTGTTTAACTTGCCTGACTCACTGCTTACTAAGCAGTCTTTTGATTTGTATTTAGTTAACCTTAATGGCTAATTTCTGGTAGGATGTTCTTTGCAGATGATCTGTCTTGGTTATATGTGAGTCTTATCTGGCTGATTAGTGACTCTTTGAAATCTTGTTGGTATAAGTCAGTCTTCTAGAACAGGGATTGGCAAAGGACAACCTGTGCGTCGAATGTGACCAGCCACTTGTTCTTCATAAAGTTTTATTGGGACTACAGCCACACGTACATATTCTCTGTGGCTGCTTTCTAGATTACAGTAAGAGTTGAGGAGCTGTGACAAAGGCCATAAGTCTGTAAATTCTAAAATATATTTGCCTTACAGGAAAAGGTTGCCGACCCCTCACAGAAACTGTTCATCTTTCTCAGTGGGTTCACTGAGAAAAAGGAAGCCATGAATTATATTTGTCAGTACAAGGGCCAGAACGTGGACCAATCATATTTCACTAAGCGGTAACATCCTAGCCTAAAAGCCAGGCTGATCAGCACCCACTCAGTTTGCCCCAGTGTTTGGTTATATCATGTCCAGAATCATGTCTTGAGAATTCACAAGTAAACATGAGTAGGAGGGCATGGGTTAGAAGGGAATGCTGAGAAAGTGTCTTAAAATGAGGTTCATAAGTGCACTTAAACATTTCTCTCTGAAAGATGTTCTTTCTTGACTGACCTGAGCTTGCTTATCATCCCATTGCACTGCACCCTCTTGATTCGTACAGGCTCAGCATTAATTATTAATCAGTTTGAAAATGGTTGATGGAGGTCCTCTGTATGTGATGCTACTTCTTGGATGCCATGATTCTAGCTATCTTGAGCTCCTTCCGCATGGAGATACTTTCTATTCTTTGTTGTCAATGGTCTAGCCTCCAACAATTGATGAAATATATATAATAAATGCTCAGTAGAGATTATCTCATAGCCATCACACACAGACTCCTACCCTTGAACCAACATGGTAATAAAACTGGAATCATTTGCCAAATTCAAAATAATTGTGCACAATAGGTGAGTGATAAGGACCATAGGCTTCAAAAATGCAAACACAGTGGGTGAAATCCTTCATTCTGGCCATCCAGAATGGCCATCCATTCTGGCCATTCATATTTTCAGACATTCAAAAGGAACAGATTGCCAAGCCACAAAACTTTAAACTTGAACCCCTCCTGAGTAGGTAATGATGAAACTAGCAAAGAAAGAAAGAAAGAATGATACATCTTACCCCATTGGGAAATTACCAGATTGCATAAACTTTGTCTTGTTATGAAATCCTTTTGATAAGAGACTAATTACTAAAAACTTGTTTTTGCTCTATCATCCACAGTCTAGTAGAAGGATGAAAATAGGTAAGCCAATAGTGACATTTAGACATTAGGCAGAATAGCCTACCTTTATTGTCTCCACTATCTCATTTCTATTCATTTTTCAATTCACTGTGATTTGGCCTTTATTTTCAATTAAGTTCAACTTACTGTTTTTTAAGGTTTCCATTACATGTATGCAAGGGTTTAAGGAGACGGGGAAAAAAGATGTAATCCTTGCACTCAAGGATTCTAAAGTCTATTAAGCAATATAGGCATGTGAAGAAAAAAATTGTCATAAGAGTGGTAAACGTCATTAAAAGAAGTAGGAGTTGTGTTGTTTAAGGGTGGATTTTTAGGTTGAGTTTCCTGTAAACAGAGCTGGAGACAGGGATTTATTGAAGGAGTACACTCAGAGGAAAACTGTGCAGAAGGAAGGGAGGCCGAATAGAGCAGGAGAAAGAATCAAGGATGTGATCTCAGGCTGAGTCTAGCACGACAGATTTTGGAGCGCAAGTCTCACTGCAGAGGTGGGGCAAAACGGTCCAGGCTTTTGTGTACCTGTCATTGGCTCTTCCGGTTAGCCAAGGGCAATGCTGAGAACATCAGAGACATAAGCTGTCAGCTTCAGTACTCACAAGCGATTGGGGCATTAGCTGTCCTGGCTGGTCAAGTTGATGTGGGCAGAGCACCAGTAACGTCTGCTAAAAGAGGGTTAGAAAAAGCTAGATGATACGTTTATCACTTTGGGCAGCCCAACATCTGAGTGCCCTTTCTGTTGAGGGAGAAATGTCAAGACAGATGGAAGACGGGGCTCCACTCCATGTGATGCTTTGCATTTTCTCAGCAGAGTTCTCTGTCCTTCCCCAGAGGCCACTAGACATCCTTCTAAAAATGCCTTTTCTGTTTTGATTAGCCAGAGTCTAGCATTGTGGTTTGCCACCAAGGACCCTGACAGGTTCAGAGATGATGGAAGTTGTTAGGTCCTAGATGACTAGAGCCTGAAAAAGATGGGGGTATCCGGTACGAGAAGAGCCCAAGGAGAGGAGAGAGACATTTCAGACTGAGTAAGAGCCAGAGGCCTAGGGTTGACTCTGAATTTTTTTACTTGCGAGACTACGAGAAGGCATGGCACAACTAGAAGGAGTTTAGAGAAGGGACAGAGGGTTCGTTTGTGGACTTGTTGAGTCTGAGTTTTTTGGGGGCATTCAGAAGGAGATGTTTCACAGATGACTGTGCAAATTTCATGGTCAAGAAGAGTGTCTGGGAGGAGAAAGAGACAGACAGACAAAGATCAGCTCATGGATGTGGCTGAATTGAAGAGGAAATATGTGTAGAACAAGAGTTGAAGAGGCCGACAGCAGAATCCAGGGAATGGTTAGGTCTATATACTTCTCTATAAACAAACCTTAGATAACCATGAAAAGACAAGGGAGGTAAGGAAAAAAGGACACTATTAAGAACGACAGAGTGATCAAGCAGGACAGGTGCTGAAGAGAGACCCCTGGTAATGTGGAGTAGAAAGCCAGTGGTTACCTTTGAGAGAAGAGTTTTGGTAGAGTTCCTTTAAGGGAAAAACTTCCCCATCTCCTGTGTCAACGTAAATCCTCCACCTCCCCTCTCTTCTCTGGATCTTCTTTTGTTAACTCTATCCCAGACCACTCCTGAATTTGTAACCTTGCCCTCTCTATTGGCTCCTCTGCAGCAAATAAACGTCATTAAAATATCCTTCCCTCTCTTTTCCACTTGTAGGGCTCCAGTTCCTCTTTGAAGACCCAATGTCACCTTAGTGGATGTATCCTACGAGCCAGGTAAGATTCAGACCTTTTTCCTCTCATGCATTCACTTTGTACCTTGTAAGCCTCCTCTTTTATTTATTTATTTTTTAATATTTTTCTCTACTGCTTTGGCTGCACCGGAATTCAGCTGCATCATGTGGAACCTTTAGTTGCGACATATGAACCCTTAGTTGCGGCATGTGGGATCTAGTTCCCTGACTAGGGATTGAACCTGGGCCCACTGCATTGGGAACGTGAAGTCTTAGCCACTGAACCACCAGGGAAGTCCCAAGCCGCCTCTTTTAGATCCTACTCGAATAGACTTGAGGTATCTCCCTCAAGATGGAAAAGACGTCCATCTTTTCCACCTTACCTGGGAGCAGTAACTGTACCCTGCTGCTGCTGCTACGTTGCTTCAGTCGTGTCCGACTCTATGTGACCCCCTGCTGCTGCCGCTGCTGCTGCTAAGTCGCTTCGGTCCTGTCCAACTCTCTGCGACCCCATAGACATCTTATGTTCTTAGTGCCACGCATAGCGAAGAACACTTCACAGAATCCAGGATCATTTGTTGAAAGAACTGGCTACTTAGTTACAAATTTGCCAAGCTGCATGAATGCTCCCTCCTAGAATGCTTTATTTTAGGTTTATTTTTTGAATTATGATTCTAAAAATATTTTACAATGGAACTTTTACTTCTCCATGAACTTTGTGGGAAAACTAAACTTTGGGGAGAAAAAAGTCGTGCCCAGGGAATTATTCCACAGGAAAAAAAGAAAACAAATCTCCTTGTTGCACATGGTATAGTTAATATCAGATATAATGCATTGTAAACCAGAAGAAATGTGACTAAAAAATAAACATTAAAATACCCATGAAAGAGAAGAAGTCTATTCTTCCTCAGGCAGAGCAGTAGCTTTGCATATTCATGAAATTTAAATGTCTCACAGTAAGAAAAGTGATTGGAATAGACTGCTATTGGAATAGACTGCAATAACTTAAAAATGAGTGCACTTTAAACAGCATCTGTGATGAATGTGTGATTACGGAGAATCAGTCAAAAAGGCTAGTCCCACTCTAATGCTCCCAGAAGAGAGATGACTGATGGCCCTCAATCAACAAAGCTACAGTATGGGCCTAGGGAAACTGAAGACAAAGAAAGTCAACAGGTTGACTTGCTGAGATACACAAAGATGTCAGTCTGGAAGGTGGCCATGACAATTCTGGGCAGTGTGAGGGTTAGGGACGTGTAAAAAGTATTATAAACAGCAAAGCCATTCTAGTATAGTCATTGAAAGTGAGGAAAAATGAAACAAGAAAAGCCAAAGAGCTGCACAAAGACTGGAGACAAGTTTAAAATATGTGGCAGCTTGAGATGACTTCAGGGCTTGTGGCCAATTACTGTCAAACATGGGTTGGCAGAGATTTCCTGTAAACGTTCTAGGCTTTGTGGGCCATAGGGTCTCTGTTGCAGTGACTAACTCTGCTGTGGTAGGTGGATGCGGCCTCAGACAATAGGTAATTGAATGGGTGTGGCTGTGTTCCAGTAAAACTGTTTCAAAACCAGCTGGGGCCAGACTTGGCTTGCAGACTGTAGTTGGCCAACCCATACTCGAAAAACACCATTTGGAGACAAAACAGTAGATTGTGCAGAAGCCACTATTTAAATATGTGTATGTGATCAATAATTGTTGGTTCACTTATTGTTGTTGGAGTTTTTATTGTGCTTGGTATGTTTTTATTGTTCTTGGTCCAGTACTTGCATGAGAGTATGACTGAGTGAGTTGGTTAAATCGAACCATGGGTATTACTTTCCAGCGCCCCAGGCGATTCCAAGATGCCGGCATGTTTGGCAAATAGGATGCTAAAGACTGCTACTCAACATTGGAACATATATATTATCACATGTAAAATAGATAGCCAGTAGGAATTTGAGGTGGGGAACTTAAATCCGTGCTCTGTGACAACCTGAAAGAGTGGGATAGGGTGGGAGGTGGAGGGAGGTTCAAGAGGGAGGGGACATGTGTATACTAATGGCTGATTCGTGTTGATGTGTGGCAGAAACCAACACAGTACTGTAAAGCAATTATCCTCCAATTAAAAATAAATAAGTTTATTAAAAAAAAGAATGCTACTCAAAATTCAGTGTGCATGTGTATCACCTAGGATCTTGTTAAAATGCAGATTCTGATTCAGTAGGTCTGAGGTTGAGCTTGGGATTTGGCATTTCTAACAAGCTGTCAGATGGCACTGACCTGTTGGTCCATGGACCACATTTTGCATAGCAAGATGCTTTCACTAGTTTTCAATGCCTGGGATGTCTAGGGCCTGCCCCCAACACTGATATAATTGGTCTGGGAGGTGGCCTGGGCATTGGGAACTCTAAAAGCTCCACAGGTGATGCTAAGGTGCAGCACAGCTTGAGAACCTCTGTGCTAGATCAAGTGTGTCAGTTTCACTGCCTGTGTTATCAGGAGCCCTTGTGCCCATCTCCCCTTTCACTCCATCCATTCCCCTCCTTTTCAGACCCAAACATCCAGAAAACAGTGGGTTCAGGCTTAGCTCTTCATCCTTTCCATCTTCCCCGCCTCTGAGGAGTGGACTGTAGTTCAGGAAGGAAAGAGGAGGCTCAGGGAACCTGAGTTGGGAAGGAGAAGCAAAAACTTGTTCTAGGGGCCGATTTAAAGGGAAGGCTGATTGAGACGAATGGGGGATTACCAGAGAGAGTTGCCACAGCAAAAGTCAGCTCCAGGCTTGGGCCCGAGTTTGGGGCACTGGAAATAGCAATCTACTCTCCTGAAGCCTGGCAGCAACTGACAGCCAAGCAGTTAGGGAGGCTTTCTCCTTCTTGATATGCAGAGTGACCCAGTTGGTAGAAATGCAAGAGAGACCCCCAGTGGCAAAGTATAGATGTGAAATCCTTTCATAAACAAATCATAAACACCTCAGAGGGACTTAGAGATTAAGTGAGTGATGATGATGATAATGATGAGAAATGATGGCTTACAAGTAATATATGTACTATATGTGCCAGGCACTGTTGTGAGCATTTAAAAATATTAACTCATTTATTCTTCTCTGCAACCCAGTGGGGTTGACACTTCTTTAAAAAATTGAAGTATAGTTGATTTACAATATGTTAGTTTCTGGTATCCAGCAAAGCAGTTCATTTATAAACAGATATGTTCTTGTTCATACTCTTTTTTATTATTAATTACAAGATATTGAATATAGTTGTACCATCCAGTAGGATGTTGTTTATTCTATTTATAGTGGTATGTATCCACTGATCCCAAACTCGTAATCTATTCCTTCCTCACTTCCCTTTACCTTTGGTAACCATAAGTTTGTTTTCTATATCTTTGAGCCTTTTTCTGTTTTGTAAGTAAGTTCATTTGTGTCATATTTTAGATTCCACATATGATATCATATGATGTTTATTATTCTCTGATTTATTTCACTCAGTATGATAATCTCTAGGTCCACCCGTGTTGCTGCAAATGGCATTCTTTCATTCTTTCTATGGCTAATAGTCCACTTTGTGTGTATGTGTATCCCCCATATTCTTTGTCCATTCATCTGTCAATGGATACTTAGGTTGCTTCCATGTCTTGGCTGTTGTAAAGAGTGTTGCTGTGAGCATTGAGGTGCATGTATTCTTTCTGAATTTTAGTTTTGATGGGTATATACCAGGGAGTGGGATTGCTAGATCATGTGGTAGTTCTGTGTTTAGTGTTTTAAGGAACCTTCCATACTGTTCTCCATAGTGGCTATACCAATTTACATTCCCACCAACAGTGTAGGAGGGTTCCCTTTTTTCTGCACCCTCTCGAGCACTTATTCTTTGTAGATTTTTTGATGATGGCCATTCTGATCAATATGAGGTGATACCTCATTGTAGTTTTGATTTGCTTTTCTCTAATTAGTGATCTTGAGCATCTTTTCTTGTAATTTTTGGCCATCTGTAACTTATAGGCAGAGTTCATCATGAGAAACGCTGGGCTGGAAGAAGCACAAGCTGGAATCAAGATTGCCAGGAGAGATATCAATAACCTCAGATATGCAGATGATACCACCCTTATGGCAGAAAGTGAAGAGGAACTAAAAAGCCTCTTGGTGAAAGTGAAAGAGGGGAGTGAAAAAGTTGGCTTAAAGCTCAACATTCAGAAAACTAAGATTGTGGCATCTGGTCCTGTCACTTCATGGGAAACAGCTGGGGAAACAGTGGAAACAATGTCAGACTTTATTTTTGGGGGGCTCCTAAATCACTGCAGATGTTGATTTCAGCCATGAAATTAAAAGATGCTTGCTCCTTGGAAGGAAAGTTATGACCAACCTAGGGAGCATATTAAAACGCAGACACATTTATTTGCCAACAAAGGTCCATCTAGTCAAGGCTATGGTTTTTCCAGTAGTCATGTATGAATGTGAGAGTTGGACTGTGAAGAAAGCTCAGCGCTGAAGAATGGATGCTTTTGAACTGTGGTGTTGGAGAAGACTCTTGCGAGTCCGTTGGACTGCAAGGAGATCCAAGCAGTCCATCCTAAAGGAGATCAGTCCTGGATGTTCATCGGAAGGACTGATGCTAAAGCTGAAACTCCAATACTTTGGCCACCTCATGCGAAGAGTTGACTCATTGGAAAAGACCCTGATGCTGGGAGGGATTGGGGGCAGGAGGAGAAGGGTACGACAGAGGATGAGATGGCTGGATGGCATCACCGACTCGATGGACATGAGTCTGAGTGAACTCCGGGAGTCCTGGCGTGCTGCGATTCATGGGGTCGCAAAGAGTCAGACACAACTGAGCGACTGAACTGAACTGAATGTCTTCGTTGGAGAAATGTCTGTTTAGGTCTTCTGCCCGTTTTTTGATTGGGTTTTGTTGTTGTTGTTGTTGTTGTTGTTATTCATGTGTATATGCTGTGTATTTTGGAAATTAAGCCCTTGTGTGTGATTTACAAATATTTTCTCTGGTGGGGCTGATGCTTTTATTATCCCTATTTTACATGCAAGGCCAGAAAAATAAAATAACTTTCCCAAGTTCCCCCAATTTTGTAAGTATTTTAACTGGCATTTGAACTCAGAGCATCTGTGTTCAAGAATCCATGACAGTAAACTGCTACTCCAAAATAAGAGAAGAAGGGTTTATATTATAGTTACAGACAAACAGCTGCTCATCCTGTGCTTCTTCATATCTAGAGGAGAACATGAATATATATATATATATATATATATGTATGTATGTGTGTGTGTATATATATATATATATATGTATGTATGTATATATATATATAGGCTTCCCAGGTGGCTCAGGGTAAAGAATTTACCTGCCAGTGAAGGAGACCTGGGTTCAATCCCTGGGCCTGGAAGATCCCCTGGAGGAGGAATTGGGAACCCACTCCAATATTCTTGCCTGGAGAATCCTATGGACAGAGGAGCCTGGCGAGTTACAGTCCATGGAGTTGAAAAGAGTTGGACACGACTTAATGACTAAACAACAGCTATGTATGTGTGTGTGTATATATATTAACCTCAAATATATGTACATATATATATGTGTGTATATATATATATGTTTCACTAAACATATTTGAACAAATTTGACTAAAAAGAGTAAAAGGTAAATACCATTCACTACCATTTTCTGGAAACTAAAAGGCCTATAATCTTCATTTTTAAGAAAGTATTAAAGCACAATTCTGAGAAAGTATAGAAAGAAAGGACTGTTTAGCTAAACTTTTTCATACTTTAGTGCATGTTAAAAGCAATCTATTATCTCAAAAATGGCTCAAGCTATCTATGTGGCTTTGAAAATAGGATACAAAGTCTGCAAAATTCTAACTGTGATCTTTGAACGCCGTACATGACACAGAAGAAATAATACTGTATGTTCTGAATATTTTTTCTCAGACACAGACAGCCTTAGGGTTTACATGGGAACAGATTTTATCTGGTAAATAAGAACACATTGAAAGAACGGAAGAGTTTTAAAAGGAGAACAGAAAAAAAGAAAAACAACAGAAAATCAGGTCAACTCTTTCCTTGGGAAACCTTTTTGCTGGGAAATAATGTCTACCCACTGTCAAGAAGATAAGGTAATAGGGTCGCACCTCTCCACATCTACAGAGGAGGAGCCAGCGGCCACACTGAGGTCAGGAAGAAGCTGATTTTGAGATCAACTGAGTAGACATAGGTGGCCACAGTCTGGAATGAGGTAACCATCCAGATGGGCCCAGCAGCCCTCTAGGTGTTTCAGCACCTCATCCCATCCTCTGAAGGTTGGGGCTGCCTATGCGCCGAAGAATTGATGCTTTTGAACTGTGGTGCTGGAGAAGACTCTTGAGAGTCCCTTGGACTGCAAGGAGATCCAACTAGTCCATTCTGAAGGACATCAACCCTGGGATTTCTTTGGAAGGAATGATGCTAAAGCTGAAACTCCAGTACTTTGGCCACCTCATGCAAAGAGTTGACTCATTGGAAAAGACTCTGACTCTGGGAGGGATTGAGGGCAGGAGGAGAAGGGGACGACAGAGGATGAGATGGCTGGATGGCATCATGGACTCGATGGACGTGAGTCTGAGTGAACTCCCGGAGTTGGTGATGGACAGGGAGGCCTGGCTTGCTGCAATTCATGGGGTCACAAAGAGTCGGACACGACTCAGCAACTGAACTGATGCTGTAATCTCCCAACTTCCTTTCTGGTCAGCTTAATCTACTCCATGACCTCAACCCGTCTATGTATACGCTAATATATCCCATATGTGTATTTCCAAACCTGATCTCCCACCTGAGCATCAGATTCATTTCTCTGGCTGCCTGCATGACAGTTCCACTTGGGTATCTAATAGGCATCCCAGATTTTACATGACACGTCTTCCCAGCTCCTCGAGTCCCCCTGAAGACACCCCCAGCTTCATAAATCGCACGACCATCAGGCAGGGTGTTCAAATCCAAACTGGATCCTAGGTTACTTTCACCATTTCCCATCCGTCACCTCTGGTCCATAAAGCAAACATTATAGACTGATGCAATTCATCTGAAATTTGTCTACATCTCTTCCTCTGCCAGCGCCACGGTTCAAGCCACCATTGTTTCTCAAGGCCTGCTACAGAGTCTCTAAATTGGTCTTCCAGCTTCAACTCTCTTCACTCTCTGCATTCTTCAAAGCAGCCAGAGTCAGAATCTTAACATTCAGAGAGATTCATGCTGCTTGATATTCAATACTACAAATTGACCTTCAATCTTGGCCTTATGGTTTTCAGTCCTTTTGAGGTAATTTGGGGCTTGGGGTGCCATGAAACCTTAATGGAAGGCAGTGCACAATAAAAATACTTGTGCATGTTTTGTAAGGACAACATGCATGTCCAGCATGGTGACCTAGGGAGTCACCCCTTTGTCTGTGGACAGTCCAGCCTAAGGTTCAGTTACCTTTGTCACCGTGGCCCAGGGTGAGCTTGTCAAAGAGGGTCTCCACCAGTCTGGTGTCTGTGATCTCCATCCTGCTTCCCAGAATCAACGAACACTAACATTTATATATTTTAGCAAACTCAGAGTTTTCAAGTAAAACTTAGGAACCCTTTATTTTAATCCATGACCCATCCCATTCCCTTCATTCTTCCTCCAGAGGCACCATTATTGTGATTTTCATACTTCTGCTCTTCACGGGCACCCACATTCACCAGCGCCTCACCTCACCGCCCCCCCCATATACCACATTGCTTATTAGGGGGAAATGGATTTTGTATTTTCCAGGTCCCATGGAACCCCTTCTCCCTCCCTCTGTGGAAATCCCAACCTGTCTGTGGACAGGGCATTGGAAGCTGGAGAGACTCCTGGATACATGTTTTAAAACTTGAGAAGTTAGGAGTTTGCACACACACATCAACCAGAGACCTTTATTTCTTTAGGAACCAATCACTTTATTGCAAGGAACGGCAAAATTGAAAGAAGAAAAACTTCAGTGAACTTTTCTGCAAGGGCAGTACTGGGGACTGCATAGCAGACAGAGTGACCTTGTGCAATCACCCCTGACTCTGGGAAAAGTCCACTTTTGGACTTAGAGTCCAGGTATCAGTCTTTCTTGTCACCGTCACCCAGGGTAAGCTTGTCAAAGAGGTACTCTGCCAGGCCGTCTTCCGCGGACCCCGTCTTCCTCAGGATGCTGACATGGCCCGCCAGCTCCTTGATGAACTCCACCTGCTGGTTCAGGTAGCCGGTCTCCAGGAAGTGGCACAGATGGGGGTCACGCTTTTCAGTGGCCAGCTGGTGCAGGTCGAGCAGGCTCTGGTTGATGTGCTCCTCCACGTTCAGAGCATCTTGCATGGCTTTGAGACCACTCTCCCACTCTTGGGTCTCCGGCTTCCTGATGTTATGGAAGGAGACGCGGCCCCCACGCCGGTTCTGCAGGGACATCAGGCTCTCAGCCCTCTTGCTATGCTCGTGGGAGTGGAGCAGGAAGAAGCGGGAGAAGTGCTTTAAGCCCACATCATCACGGTCGAGGTAGAAGGCCACTGCCAGGCACTGGAAGGAGGCGTGGAGCTCCAGGGCAGCGTGGCTGTTGAGCGCGGCCTCACACTCTGGGTGGTAGTCCTGGCGCACCTGCGAGGGCGGTGCGGGCAGCCTGACTCGCGCCGCAGGTGTGCCAGGTGAGAAGGCTAGAGTGACGGTGAAGCCACGGCGCCGGCCCAGGTGGCCTGGGAGAGTACCCAGGGTGGACTGTGAAGGTGGCCTGAGACAGGCGGCTCAAATCAGGGCGGCAGCTCTGGGATGAACTGGAAGTGGGTTCCGTTACCAGGTTTACGAGGGGGACGGAAGTTCCATTTCTGTTGGAGACGGGGCGTGCTGGTGGGCGGAGCTCGAGCCCAGTGTTCCAGGTTCCACCAGAGCCTGGGTGGGGCAGAGACTGAGCTGAGCACCTGGCATCTATTACACTTTAAATTTTGCTGTAATCATCCATTTCATCAACATGCATCTCCTTTGTATGGTAGGGGGTGTGTGTCAGTTCCTTTGGGTGTATGTGACGTAAAACTTCTAAGATAATATAGGGACCCTTCCAAATGCTAAAAGCATGGCATTTCTCTAACATCAGAAAACTTACGTGGATCGCTCTTCAGATAGATGTGTCCCTCTGTTTTGCCTCATGTCTGCTCGGAGAAGGCAATGGCACCCCACTCCAGTACTCTTGCCTGGAAAATCCCATGGACGGAGGAGCCTGGTAGGCTGCAGTCCATGGGGTCGCGGAGAGTCGGACACGACTGAGAGACTTCACATTCACTTTTCACTTTCATGCACTGGAGAAGGAAATGGCAGCCCGCTCCGGTGTTCTTGCCTGGAGAATCCCAGGAACAGCGGAGCCTGGTGGGCTGCCGTCTATGGGGTCGCACAGAGTCGGACACGACTGAAGTGACTTAGCAGCAGCAACAGCAGCTGCTCTAATTTGGGTTCCTTTCCTGGTCAAGTAATTCACTGTCTTTGGGGTGAAGTTTTGGGAGATTAAGCTGATCAAATGCCACTTTGGCTTTGTCCAAGGTAAGGAAGATTGGGGTAGGGTCAGAGCTTGGGTGTGGCAAACAGAACTGTTGTTCAGAGAGGTGCTCTTCAACCTCACAGTCCACCAGGACCTTCTGCACTGCTTGGATTTCATCAACTCTGTTCTTGAACTTTCTTTGAATGTGCTTAGCTTTCTACTACAGGCATATTATTTTTCTTTTTTTTTTTAATGAAGAATGGTTGATTTATACTATGTTAGTTTCAGGTGTACAACTTAGTGATTCAGTATCTCTATAGACTATACTCTGTTCAAAGTTACTATAAAAATAATTGGTTCTATTCCCTGTGCTATATAACATATCTTAGTAGCTTATTTATTTTATGCAGAGTAGTTTGTTTCTCTCAATCCGCTACTTCTGTCTTGTACCTCTTCCTTTCTTTCTCCTTCTCCCTTCTCCCTTCCTGTCTCCCCTTCCCTACGAGTAGAACTTGTTAACCACTAGTTTGTTATCTAAATGTGTAAATCTATTTGTTTTGTTACATTCATTTGCTCTATTTTTTAGATTCAAAATATAAGTGATAGCATACAGTATATGTCTTTCTCTGACTTATTTCATGAAACGTAATATCCTCCAGGTACGTTCGTGTTGTTGCAAGTGGCAGATTTTGTCTTTTTATGGCTGAATAGTATTCCATTATACTATTCTGTACAGCACAGCTTTATCCATTCATCTGTTGATGGATACTTGGGCTACTGTAAATAATGTTGCTATGAACGTTGGGTTCCACGCATCTTTTCAAATTAGTGTTTTTATTTTATTTTCTTTGGATATATGCCCAGGAGTGGAATTGCTGGGTCATACGGTAGTCCTATTTTTCATTTTTTGAGAATTCTCCATACTGTTTTCTATAGTAGCTGCACCAATTTACATTCCCACCAAGAGAGTACTAGGGTTCTCTTTTCTTCACATCCTTGCCAACACTTGCTATTTGTGGTCTTCTTGATGATAGCCATTCTGACAGGTATGAGGAGATTTCTCAAGTGGTTTTGATTTGCATTTCTCTAATTAGTGATGTTGAATATCTTTTCATGTGCCTGTTGGCCATCTGTATGTCCTCCCCGGAAAAATGTCCACTCATGTGTTCTGCCTATTTTTCAGTTGGGTTGTTTGGGTTCTTTTTTCTTTTTTTTATTGAGTTGTACGAGCTGGTTACATATATTTCATATTAACCCCTTATCATTCATATCATTTGAAAATGTTTTCTCCCATTCAGTTGGTTGTCTTTTTGTTTTGTTGATGGCTTCCTTTGACGTGCAAAAGTTTTAAATTTACTTATGTCCCATTTGTTTATTTTTTCTTTTATTTCCTTTGCTTAGGAGACAGGTCCAAAATACTGCTGCCTTTCATGTCAAATAGTGTTTTTTCTTCTAGGAGTTCTATGGTTTCTGGTCTAACATGTAGGTCTTTAATCCAGTTTTAATTTGTTTTTGTATATGGTGTGGAAATGTTCTAATCTCATTCTTTTACATGTAGCTGTCCAGTTTTCCCAGCACCACTCATTGAAGAGACTGTCTTTGTTCTGTTGTATATTCTTGCTTTCCTTTGTGGTGGATTAGTTGACCATAATGTACATGGCTTTATTTCTGCGCACTCTATTCTGTTCCACTGATCTGTGCATCTGTTTTGTGCCTTTTTTAGCTACTGTTTTGATACTATAGCTTTGTAGCATAGTCTGAAATCACAGTGCATGATAGCTCCAGCTTTGTTCTTTTTTTCTTAAGATTGCTTTGTCTGTGTGGTTCCATATGAATTTTAGGATTATTTGTTCTAAGTTTTGTGGAAAACGTCATGGGTATTTTGAGAGGCATTGTATTAAATCTGTAGATTGCATTGGACAATATGGACATTTTAACAGTATTCTTCTCATCCATGAAGGTGCCATAGCTTTCCC
Source organism: Ovis canadensis (assembly GCF_042477335.2). NCBI lineage: Eukaryota > Metazoa > Chordata > Mammalia > Artiodactyla > Bovidae > Ovis > Ovis canadensis. The sequence goes on along the minus strand of NC_091727.1, from coordinate 38,179,378 downwards.
CTTCTTTGTATCATCTTCAGTTTCCTTCAGGAGTGTTTTATAGTTTTCAGAGTATAAGTCTTTCACGTCCTTGGTTAAGTTTATTCCTATGTATGTTTTGATGTGATTTGAAACGAGGTTGTTTTCTTGCTTTCCCTTTCTGATAGTTCATTTATTACTAATTGAACTTTACTGCTAGTAAACAGTCTGTTCAGATTTTTTGTTTCTTCCAGATTCAGTCTTGGAAATTGTTGTATTTATAGAAATTTATTCATTTTTTCTAGGTTGTCCAATTTGTTGGCATATAACTGTTTGAAATATTCTTTTATGATTTTTGTACCTTTGTGATATTAAATATAGTTTCTCCTCTTTCATTTCTTATTTGGTTTCCTTTGGTCCTCTCTCTTTTTTTCTTTAGGCTTTTGGGTTTGTTTATCTTAGATTTTCTTCCTTTTAATTTTTAGTTGGATGATAATTAAATATTGTGATAGCTTCCGCCATCCATCAACATGAATCAGCCATAGGTGTACCTATGTCCCCTCCCTCTCAAACCTCCCACCCCACCCCCTATGTTGTCACAGAGCACTGGTTTTGGGTTCCCTGCATCATACAGCAAATTCCCGTTGGCTATCTATTTTACGTATGGTAATGTATGTTTCAGTACTACTTTCTCAGGTCATCTCACCCTCTCCCTCCCGCTCTGTGACCCTAAGTCTGTTCTTTATGTCTGTGTCTCCTTTGCTGCCCTGCAAATAGGATCATCAGTACCATCTTTCTGGATTCCATATATGTGCATTAATATATGATATTTGTCTTCTCTTTTTAACTTAGCTTCAGCTTGTGCAATGGGCTCTAGGTTCATCTTCCTCATTAGAACTGATTCAGATGTGTTCTTTTTTATGGCTGAGTAATATTCCATTGCTTACATATACCACTATTTCTTTATCCATTCATCTGCCCATGGAGATCTAGGTTGCTTCCATGTCGTAGCTATTGTACCTAGTGCTGCAATGAACATTGGGGTACGTGTGTCTTTTTCAATTATGCTTTCCTCAGAGTACATGCCCAGTGGTGAGATTGCTGGGTCATATGATAGTCTTAATCCTAGTTTTTGGTTGTGTTTTTAAGGAATCTCCATACTGTTCTCCATAGTGGCTGTATCAATTTGCATTCCTACCAGCAGTGTAGGAGGGTTCCCTTTTCTCCACACCTTCTCCAGCATTTATTATTTGTAGACTTTTTGACCATGGTGATTCTGACCAGTGTAAGGTGATACCTTGTTGTAGTTTTTATTTGCATGTCTCTGATAATGAGTGATGTTGAGCATCTTTTCTTGTGTTTATTAGCCATCTGTATGTCTTCTTTGGAGAAATGTCTGTTTAGGTCTGCCCACTTTTTGACTGGGTTGTTTGTTTTTCTGGTATTGAGCTGCATGAGCTGCTTGTATATTTTGGAGATTAATCCTTTGTCAGTTGTTTCATTTGCTATTACTTTCTCCCATTCTGAGAGTTGTCTTTTCATCTTACTTCTAGTTTCCTTCATTGTTCCAAAGCTTTTAAGTTTAATTAGGTCCCACTTGTTTATTTGTGTTTTTATTTTCTTTACTATAGGAGATAGGTCATAGAAGATCTTGCTGTGCTTTATGTCAGAGTGTTCTGCCTATGTTTTCCTCTAAGAGTTTTACAGTTTCTGGTCTTACATTTAGGTCTTTAATCCATTTTAAGTTTTTATTTGTGTGTGTGTGTGTGTGTGTGTGTGTGTGTATGTATGGTGTTAGGGAAAGCTCTAATTCCATTCTTTTCCATGTAGCTGACCAATTTTCCCAGCACCATTTATTGAAGAGACTGTCTTTTCTCTGGTGTGTATTTTTGCCTCCTTTGTTGAAGGTGCCCATAGGTGCATGGATTTATCTCTGGGCTTTCTATCTATACAAATGTAGACCAATGGAACACATTGGTCCCTATTGCTGTTTTTGTGCCAGTACCATAGTGTCTTAATGCCTCTAGCTTTATAATGTGATCTGAAGTCAGGGAAGTTGATTCCTCCAACTCCATTCTTCTTAAGATTGCTTTGGCTGTTTGGGGACTTTTGTGTTTCCATACAAAATTTGAAATTATTTGTTCTCGTTCTGTGAAGAATACCATTGGTAGTTTCATCGGGATCACACTGAATCTACAGATTGCTTTGAGTAATATGGTCATTTAAGACAAGGGTGCCCACACTCACCACTGTTATTCAACATAGTTTGGGCAGTCCTAGCCATAGCAATCCGAGAAGAAAAAGAAATAAAAGGACTCCAGATTGGAAAAGAAGAAGTAAAACTCTCACTGTTGGCATATAACATGATTCTTTCATAGAAAACTCTAAAGATGACACCAGAAAATTACTAGCCCTAATCATTGAGTATAGCAAAGTGGCAGAGTATAGAATTAATACAAAGAAATCCTTTGCGCCCCTATACACTAACAAAGAAAAGTCAGAAAGTGAAATTAAGAAAACAATCCCATTCACCATTGCAACAAAAATAATAAAATACTTAGGAATAAGTTTACCTAAAGAGAGTTTACAAAAGACCTGTATGCAGAAAACTATAAGACACTGATGAAAGAAATTAAAGATGACACAAACAGAGAGGTATACCACATTCTTGGATTGGAATAATCAATATTGTGGTTTTATCTTTTCAAAAAAAGAGAAAAAGCTCTTGGTTTCATTGATCTTTTCTCTTGGTTTATGAGTCTCTCTTATTTTCTCTCTGCTGTTTATAATTTCCTTCCTTCTACTAACTGTGCTCTTATTTTTCTAATTCCCATAGATGGCAGGTTAGGTTGTTTAAAGTTTTTGTCTCTTGTGGTATGCTTGTATCACTATAATGTTCCCTCTTAGAACTGCTGTGGTTGCGACTCATAGATTTTGGGTTTATTCTGTGGGTGTTTGTTTGTGTTGTTTTTTTTTTTTTTTTGGCGGTGGTAGTGGTTGTTTGGAGAGGGGACCATACCATACAGCATGTGAGATCTTACTAGTAGTTCCCCAACCAGATTTGAACCTATACCTCCTGCATTGGAAGGGCAGAGTCTTAACCACTGAACTGCCAGAGAAGTCCCCTTATCTCATAGATTTTGGAAAGTTGTGTTTCCACTGCCATTTGTCTTGAGGTATTTTCTAATATCCTCTTTGATTTCTTCATTGACCCACTGGTTTTTGTAGTGTTTTCCCATTTTTCTTCCTGTAATTAGCTTCTGGTTTTATACCATTGTGGTCTGAAAAAATGCTTGATATACTTTCTATCCTCTTAAATTTGTTGAGACTGGTTTTTTGGCCTTAGTATGTGATCCAACCTGGAGAATATTCCATGTACACTTGAATATGCATCCTGCTGTTTTGGGATAGAATGTCTTCTAGGTATCTATGAAGTCCAACTGGTATATTGTGTCATTTAAGACTACTGTTTCCTTGTTTGATTTTCTGTCTGGATGATCTGTCCATTGATATAAGTGAGGTGTTAATGTTCCCTACTATTATTGTATTATTGTCTGTTTCTCCTGTTATGTCTGATCTATTTGCTTTATATATTTAGATGTTCCTATAATAGATGCATATATGATAACAAATGTTATATCCTCTTCTGGTATTGATCCCTTTATCGTTATATGATGCTCTTCTTTGTCTTTTGTTATAGACTTTGTTTTAAAGTCTGTTTTGTCTACTATGAGTATTGCCACCTCTGCTTTTATGTCATTTTTATTTGCATGAGAAATCTTTTCCCATCCTTTCACTTTAAGCCTATGCTTGTCTTTAGCTCTTAAATAAGTCTCTTGTAGGTGGCATATAGATGGTCGTTTTTTTTTCTATCCAGTAATTTTTTTTTCTATCCAGTCATTCACCTTTTTTCTGCAGATTGGATCATTAAGTCCATTGAACTTTAAAGTGATCATTGATGTGTATGTACTTATTACCAGTTTATTATTTGTTTTCTGGTTGTTTCTGTAGTGACCCTCTGTTCTGTTCTTTTCATTTCTTCCCTGATGATTGGATGATTTTCTTTAGCGGCATAGTTGTGTTCCTTTCTCTCTAGTTTTTGTAAATCTGTAGGTTTTTGATTTGTGGTTACCTTGGGATTCAGATATGGTGACTTATAACTATAATTGTTTTTAACTGGTAGTCATTTAAATTCAAACATATTGTAAAAGGTCTTCATTATTTTAGCTCCCTTCCTTCACATTTTGTGTTTTTGATGTCATACTTTACATCTTCATATTGATGCCTTAACTGTTATTGTATTTATAGTTGATTTTTCAGTTTTTTATCTTTTAATATCTATACTAGCTTATTTAAGTGGTTACTCCATAGCTTTTACTATATATTTGCCTTTACTAGTGGGGTTTTTCCTTTTCTGTACATTCTTAGTTCTTGTTGTAGCCTTTGATTTTCTATGCAGAGGAGATTCTTAACCATTTTCTTTAGGATTGATTTATTATTGATGGCCTCTTAGTTTTTGGTTCTCTGCAAAGTTCCTTATTTCTTTTCCAATTCTGAATGATAATTTTGCTGGGTAGGGTATCTTAGGTTATAGAGTTTTCCCTTTAATCACTTTAAAATACCATGCCTCTACCTTCTGGCTTGCAAAGTTTCTGCTATCAGTCAGCTGATAGCATTATGGGTGTTCCCTTGTATATGATTCTATTTTTCTCTTGTTGCCTTTAGAATTCTGTTTAATTTTTGCCATTTTAATTATGATACATTCTGGTGTAGGTCTTTTTTCTTTCATTTTATTTTGGACCTTCTTTGCTTTCTATGCCTGGATAACAGTTTCCTTCAGGTTTGGGAAGTTTTCATCCATAAATCTATCAAATTTATTTTTGACCTCTGTTTTTTTCTGATTAACTATACTCCTTTATGACTTCTATAATACAAATGTTAGTATTATTTGATGTTGTCCTAGAGGTCCCTTCAGTTCTCATTTTTTGAACTGGATTTTTTTTTTCTGTTCTGATTGAGTGGTTTTCATTATCTTTCAGATCTCTTATGCATGCTTCTGTATCACTTAGTCTGCTGTTAATCCCTTGTAGTGTTTTTTTTTTCCATTTAACTTATTGTATTCTTCAGCTCTGATTGGTTCTTTTTTATATTTTCTAGTTCCTTGTTAAAATTCTTGCTATATTCATCTATTTTTACCCTAGTGCACTTAGCATTCTTATTACTAAACTCTTTATCTGGTCAATTAATTATCTGTTTCGGTATTTTTTCATTTTTCAGAGTTTTTTCTCGTGTGTGTGTGTGAAATAAATTCCTTCATCTTCTCATTTTGTTTAACTTTGTCTGTCTCTCTGAAATTAGGTAAAACAGCAACCAATCCCATTCTTGAAGGCGTGTCCTTTTGTGGGAGCATCCTTATACAATTTGTGTGTGCCCAGTAGCTTTGGTGGTAGAGCTGAATCTGAATGAGCATGAATCATATCTTCGCCAAGGATTTCCTGGCAGCTATCACCTTGGTGGGCAGTAGGGCTGGAGTTGGAGGAGCTAGAGTCAGAGCCACGTATGAGATGGGGCTTCTCCTATGCTGAGTGGCAAATGCCACTCTATTTGGGGTGGGATTGAGTCCCAAAGTGCTGGAGCAGAAGCCTAGAGGGTTGGGTCTAAGCTGGTTATGTTTCCTCTAAATGTATGTTCTCCCTTCTCCCAGCATCAACATTTTGACCGTGGAAGGGAGCAGCGCTGGAGCAAGAGGGGCAGAGTGGGTTCCGTGTGTGGGTCTGGGCTTGTGCTTGGTTCGTCCCAGCACCCAGTCTGAGTTCCAGATATTCCTGACCTGCTGCCTCCCTAGAGTGCCATCATTGGCTGCCCTTGCCCCATTTAGATGTAGTGCTGGGTCTGAGCCAGCTCCATACCCCACAACTGCGCGCTCTCTTCAGCAATGGCAGCCTTTGCCTTAGTGGGGAGCTGTGTGATGGAGCAAGACGGGCCAGAGCATGCACTTGGAGTAGACTGGGGTATGCCCTAGGGTGGTTGCAGGAAACTGGATGGAGTCCCAGTCAGTCTCAATCTTCTTCCTCTGCCTTGTTTTAACAGCCAGCAGGTGTGTACATGAGTGGTGTCTAGGTTTCTCACAGCACCCTTGCCAGTGCTATTGGTCTTCAAGCCAGTCAAGGGGACTCATCTTCCCCGGATCAGACCCCAGGTCTGGGGTGCCCAGTATGTGGTTTGAACCACTCACTCCCCAGGGAAGATCCCAAGCACATGTGATCTCCCTCGTCTGTGTTCCCTGCTAGGAGCACAGGTCCCAGTCCTATTGCTTCTCCTCCCTCCCTCCCTCCCTCCCTTCCTTCCTATGTGTATCCTTCTTCCTGTCTTCATTGTAGAATAGAAGAGGCTTCCTGTCAGTCTCCATTTTGTTTTCAGTGATGAATTACTCCACGTGTAGATGTAGTTTTGATCTGTTCATGAGGGGAGGTAAGCTCAGCGTCCTCCTCCTTTGCTATCTTGATCTCCCAGTAGTCTGCTGCAGTTACTTTTAATCCTCTGGTTTTATAATTGTGAAAGCATATCATGGTTTTATCTTTCAGGCATGCCTCAAAATCTCTGGTTTGCTAACTATATCCTTTCTCATTTAGAGAATTGTTTTTGTTTCTAGCCTGCCAGTATGCATCAAGTATCACTTTTTACTATTTCAAAATAAAATGCTTGTTTTTTAAAAAGTTAATACATGTTCATGGCTTAAAAACCACATAGTTTTCTCTCTGTAGTCAATCAGTGGAATATTACTTACTAGAATAAGGAGAAGAAAGAGGAAGAAAAAGAAATAATACGCATGTGAAGAAAAATAGACAGATAAGAGAGGAATCTTTAGAAACCTATTCTTTAGAATCATGTCACTTTTGAGTATACATGGAGCAATTACTGAGACAGACTAAATTCTGGGCCACACAACAGGTCTCTGTAAATTTTAACAGATTTAAATCATGCAAGATATGTTCTCTGACCACAGTGGGATTGAACTAGAAATCATTAACAGTAAGATATTTGATAAATCCCCCAATATTTGAAAGCTAATAATACAATATACTTCTAAATAATCCAAAAGTCAAAGAATAATGGGTGTATCAAAATTATTTGGAATGGATCCATGGGCAGAGGAGCCTGGAGGGCTACAGTCCATAGGGTCACAAAGAGTCAGATGTGACTGGAGTGACTTGGCAGGCAGTAAGTAAAATCCAGCATATCAACATTTGTGAGATGTGGCTAAATCAGCGCTTAGATGGGAAAGTATAAGAACCAAACGCGTATATTAAAAAACAAAAAGAAGTCTGAAATTATCGAACTTCCCACCTTAAGAAATGGAAAGAATGAGGAACAAAAGAAATCTAAATCAAGCAGAGGGAAGAGTTTGTTGCAAGTCAAGCAGTGTCTTGTAACCTGGGACAAAGCTAAGATGTTGAGGAGCATGGCTGCCATTATTGGGGGCTGGCCCCAGGGAGAGACCAGTGGGTCAACTTTAGGGTCTGTGGTTGAACTGGCCATTTGGAATAGACGTCTAAGTGAGAACTCTTTCTACTGTGTGATGATGAAAGATACTGAAACAAAGACCTGGGACAGACTGAGAGTTCCTTTTAGGCTCTGCTGCTAAGTCACTTCAGTCATGTCCAACTCTGTGCGACCCCATAGAAGGCAGCCCACCAGGCTCCCCCATCCCTGGGATTCTCCAGGCAAGAACACTGGAGTGGGTTGCCATTTCCTTCTCCAGAGTATGAAAGTGAAAAGTGAAAGTGAAGTCGTTCAGTCCTGTCCGGCTGTTCGTGACCCCATGGACTGCAGCCTACCAGGCTCCCCCGTTCTGGGCTGAGGTACATTGAGGTGACTACCTAAGGCTTGGTCCTTTGAATGACCTTTGTGCCTGGAAGCAAGTGACTGGACAAAAAGAGCCAATTCAGAATCATATGTCCTTCTTGTCAGTTATCTAACTTCCTGCCCCTAGGGAAAAAGATGGAAATCCAACCTACATGCTAAGATTGACCTTGAAGCATGATACATCACCTTTCTAGATTTTCCTTGGTATGTTTTAAAAATTTTATTTTAATCTGTATCAAAAGGCTGTATATGGCACAGTTCCATTTATGTGAAATGTCTAGAATGGACAAACCTATAGAGAAAAAATGTAGATTAGTATTTGCCAGGGGCTGGAGGGAAGGGGAATGGGGAGTGACTGCTAATGGGTATGAATGGGTACATGGCTTCTCTGGGGGATAATGAAAATGCCTTGAAATGATGTAGTCGTGTGATTGTTGCATTACTCTTCGAATGTACTAAAAAACATTGAGTGGTATACTTGGAACCGTATGGTATGCAATCATATCTTGATAAGGCTGTTTTTTTTTTTTTAAAGGAGCAGTGTGTCAGCCAAAGATCAGACTGTGCAACAGAGATGAAATTCAGAGTAGGCTGTGCAGCTCATTTGTCATGAAATGTTACTACTTTCATCACTTGGCAATATTGAAGGAAGCAAATTTTCACGTTAATGATGGCTTCTTTTCTACCACCCAGCAGTAGAATAAGATGAATAAAACATTCAGAAAAAAAAAGGATTGAATACTCCTTATGGGAAAAGGAAACTGGTAAAGTTGAATCCATCAATGAAATGAAGGGAAGTGAAGTCGCTCAGTCGTGTCTGACTCTTCACAACACCATGGGCTGTAGCCTACCAGGCTCCTCTGCCCATGGGATTTTCCAGGCAAGAGTAGTGGAGTGGGCTGCCATTTCCCTTCTCCAAGGGATCCTCCCAACCCAGGGGTCGAACCTGGGTCCCCCACATTGCAGACAGATGCTTTACCATCTGAGCCACCAGGGAAGCCATGTACCCATTCATACCCATTAGCAGACCCTTCCCAATCCCCTTCCCTCCAGCCCCTGGCAAATACTAAGCCCTATTATTGAATCCATCAATAATTACTTGTTAATTTCTGTGTGTGCATCAATAATTACTTGTTAATTTCTGTGTGTGAAACTGTTCTAGGTATACTACAGAAGATAGAAATCCTTGAGAAACAAGTTCCTGGCCTATAAATACTCTGTCTTTTAACATCCATTGAATTTGACTTTTCAGCCTCACCCATACTAAATGTATAGGGCATTTTTGTTTGTTTTCACTTTTGGTCTGCCTTTAACATGCTTTAATCAGCATCCATCTTGAGCAGATGCTCTTGTTGGCCACCAGATGGAAGCCTAACAACATCTACATTTTCAAATGCTTGCTTTTTGCAATCACTTGATTTATTCAAACTGGATTTGTGGCATGAACAAAAGATGTCACCAGATTTTTCTTTAAGCTGTTGTTGGTTTTTAAAGTCTGAATTGTCATCTGTGTTTATTGCACAGTTGCCCAGTCTGAGTAATTTACTGATGTTGCTGTCAGTCATTACAGTCATCCAAACCATGTCAGTCTAGCCTGCCACCTGTTTAGAGACCCAAGATGGACTGAGATTGGACTCTTACCATTCACCTTCTCTCTGCCACTCCGAGAATTCCCTTTCCTTGTGGTAGATTGCATTATTGACTCAAAATTCTTTCTTCCCTCCCTGTCCTAATCATGGCTTCATTGATGGTGGTAAATACTCCTCTCTTCCCTGACTTGGGGTGTTCCAAGCCAATTGTTTTGGTCAATGATATATGAGAAGACCTAAGGTTTGTCAAGTTTGACCAAAAGATGTAAGTGTGCTTGCATGGTTGGGCATGGCCTCTTATGTTTCTTCCATCCACCATTTGAAGAACATGTCCTAGGCAGGTTGCAGAGAAATGAGACATATAGAACAGAAGGGAATCTAGCTCAACCAAACTCAACCTAAAGCCAAGCCTAGCAGGTAGAAGCTGACTCCTGCAAATGTCATTCTGCAGACCTGCAATGTGATTTTGAGGTTGCTTGTTAGACAGCTTTACTGCAGCAAAATTTGCGTAGGGAGTTGCCTTAGGCAGAGTTTCATACCTAGGTATTTTATAAATGTGGTTCCCCTGTATGGAATGATAGCAGCCAGAATTTGGTTACTGTCAGTTATAAACATAGTAGCTGTGAGCCATTGCAAATCGATAGCTGTTAAAATCACTTTTCTTGTCCCAATTCACTTCAGCAAGTCCTTGAATGCAAATCTGTTGAAGAGGATAAGTTTACCTTTATGTAGTGTCTTAAGACTCAGTTACCATGAAAACCAGTAAACTCAAGGAGCAGCATGACCCTGTATTCTACATGCAAAGAAAGAAGTATTTCCTAGGTGCCAGTTATTTGGCTTTGGTTCTTTACAGAGGAGGTACGATAAGTTTCTTTTATAAAGTAGCATATGGTGGAGATGGCTGACAGGTACAGAAAAAGATGCTCAACATCATTAATCATCAGGGAGATGCAGAGCAAAACCACAATGAGTTATCACCTCAAGCCTGACATCAAAAAGAACACAAATAATAAATGTTGGAGAGGATGTGGAGGAAAGAGACCCCTTTTTTACACTGTTGGTTGGAATGGAAATTGGTGAAGCCACTCTGGAAAACAGTATGGAGGTTTCTCAGAGAACTAAAAATAGAGCTACCATATGACCAAGCAATTCCACTTTTCAGTGTATATCGGGGAAAGAAAAATAAAAACACCACTTTGAAGAGATATATGCACCCCATTGTTCATAGTAGCATTACTTATGATAGCCAAGATACCAAAGCAACTCAAGTGCCCATCAACAGATGAAGGCGTAAAGAAGATGTAATATACGAGTGCAGCAGTGCAGGGGACCTTTTGAAGGAGGTTGCCATTTTCTTCATTACCTCCACCATAGTTTGGTCTCAGGTCAGACAACAGGGAGGAAACACAGCCCCACCCATCACCAGAAAATTGGATTAAAGATGTACTGAGCATGGCCCCGCCCATCAGAACAAGACCCAGTTTCCCCCAGTCACACTATTCCATCAGGAAGCTTACAGAAGCCTCTTACCTTATCCATTAGAGGGCAGACAGACTGAAAACCACAGTCACAGAAAACTAATCAAACTGATCACACAGACCCCGACCTTATCTAACTCAATGAAACTATGAGCCATGCTGTGTAGGGCTGCCCAAGATGGACGGGTCATGGCGGAGAGTTCTGACAAAATGTGGTCCACTGGAGAAGGGGATGGCAAATCACTTCAGTATTCTTGCCTTGAGAACCCCATGAAAGGAATGAAAAGGCAAAAAGATAGGACACTGAAAGATGAACTCCCCAGTTCGGTAGGTAGGTGCCCAATATGTTACTGGAGAAGAGTGGAGAAATAACTCCAGAAAGAATGAAGAGGCAGAGCCAAAGCAAGAACACCACCCAGTTGTGGATGTGACTGGTGATGGAAGTAAACTCTGATGCTGGAAAGAACAGTATTGCATAGGAACCTGGAATGTTAGATCCATGAATCAAGGTAAATTGGAAGTGGTCAAACAGGAGATGGCAAGAGTGAACATCGACTAAAATGGACTGGAATGGGAGAATTTAATTCAGATGACCATTATATCTAGTACTGTGGGCAAGAATCCTTAAGAAGAAATGGAGTAGCCCTCAGAGTCAACAAGAGAGTCCAACATGCAGTTCTTGGGTGCAATCTCAAAAATGACAGAATGATCTCTGTTTGTTTCCAAGGCAAACCATTCAATATCACAGTAATCCAAGTCTGTGCCACAACCAGGGATGGTGAAGTAGCTGAAGTTGAACTGTTCTGTGAAGACCTACAAGACCTTCTCAAACAAACACCCAAAAAATGTCCTTTTCATTACAGGGGACTGGAATGCAAAAGGAGGAAGTTAAGAGCTACCTGGAGTAACAGGCAAATTTGGCCTTGGAGTACAAAATGAAGCAGGGCAAAGGCTAATAGAATGTTGCCAAGAGAACACACTGGTCATAGCAAGCACCCTCTTCCAACAACACGAGAGAAGACTCTACACATGGACATCACCAGATGGTCAATAGTGAAATCTGATTGATTATATTCTTTGCAGCCAAAGATGGAGAAGGTCTATACAGTCAGAAAAAAACAAGACCAGGAGCTGACTGTGGCTCAGATCATGACTGCTTATTGCAAAATTCAGACTTCAGTTGAAAAAAGGAGGGAAAACCACTAGACCATCCAGGTATGACCTAAGTCAAATCCCTTACAATTTTACAATAGAAGTGAGAAATAGATTCAAGGGATTAGATCTGATAGAGTGCCTGAAGAACTATGGATGGAGGTTCATGACATTGGACAGGAGGCAGGGATCAAGACCATCCCCAAGAAAAAGAAATGCAAAAAGGCAAAATGGCTATCTGAGGAGGCCTTACAAATTGCTTAGAAAATAAGAGAAGCTAAAGGCAAAGGAGAAAAGGAAAGATATACCCATCTGAATGCAGAGTTCCAGAGAATAGCAAGGAGAGATAACAAAGCCTTCCTCAGTGATCAATGCAAGGAAATATAGGAAAACAACAGAATGAGAAAGACTAGAGCTCTCTTCAAGAAAATTAGAGATACCAAGGAAACATTTCATGCAAAGATGGGCACAGTAAAGGACAGGAACGAATTGGTATGGACCTAACAGAAGCAGTAGATATTAAGAAGAGGTGGCAAGAATACACAGAAGAACTATACAAAAAAGATCTTCATGACCCAGATAACCACAATGGTGTGATCACTCACCTAGAGCCAGTCGTCCTGGAATGTGAAGTCCAGTGAGCCTTAGGAAGCATCACTATGAACAAAGCTAGTGGAGGTGATGGAATTCCAGCTGAGCTCTTTCAAATCCTAAAAGATGATGCTGTGAAAGTGCTGCACTCAATAGGCCAGCAAATTTGGAAAACTCAGCAGTGGCCATAGGACTGGAAAAGGTTAGTTTTCATTCCAATCCCAAAGAGAGGCCATGCCAAAGAGTGTTCAAACTACCACACAATTTTACTCATCTCACACTCTAGCAAAGTAATCCTCAAAATTCTCCAAGCCAGAGCTCCCAGATGTTCAAACTGGATTTACATGTTTTTCAGTGTTAGCCAAATTAAATTTCCTTTTAGGAAGAGAAAGACTATGCATATTGTGATTGCCATGAGGGCACAGTCACCATTGTACCAACAATACCCCAACCAGGCATGGCAGACAGTAATTATTAGATTATTATTTTTACAAAATGAATGATTTAACAACCAACCAATGAGTGCAATCATATGCTCTGGTTTTGTGGCTACAGAGTACAGGTGGAACATTAGCAGTGCTGGAAACATTTTCAGTGATAGCAGTTTATATAGTTGAGGGCTGGAGAACTTTACTGAGGGAAATTTTTTAGGAAAGAACTCTTCAGTCTTCAAAAGCAGATACTAACAAGAATGTGAGATTGAAGTGTATAAAATCTGAATGTATATAGACAAAATTAATGTAAATTTGTCTTTTAAAATTCCAGGATGCATAGTCACTCTTTGGAGGTTGAAAAAGTAGTTTAGGTCAAATTAAAGACACCGGTGCCTACGTTACAAAGCAGAGACTGGAGGTGAAGGACATGTTTCACCAATAGGGTGTATAGCCTCAACATATTGATGAGGTTAATAAAGTATTAGATGAACTCATGGAATATAAGAGTTTGCAAGACAATTAAGAGGGGGTTTCTGGCATGATCTTTAGCTTTTAAAGTCAGCAAAGAGAGAAAAGTACCAAATAGGATAAGAATCAATTTGGTTCTATTAATGTCATCTGAAATACTGATTGGACAGTGGGTGGTATTTCATATGTTACATTGTTGTGTTCTGATGAAAGTGAGTAATAATATACACTGTTTTGAAAACATACAAAAGACTGTGAACAGTATGTAAAGACTGAGCTAATGAAGGGCTTGTGTGAAAGTAGCTGTAAATCTGTGCTGGGCCCAGGGTTCTGGAAGTGAGCCACACTAATGGATCATATACCAAAGCCTTGGTATCAACTGCCCCCACTCTCTTCAGTCATCACCATCAAACTGGGCTGTAGAATCCTAAGTTCTGGTCTGGGATTATGTGGGGAAATGTCGCATGAGTGCATCTGCTGGGGGAGAGGAAGGGATGGAGGAGATGGTGGCGCTGGTGGTTGAGGGCCCTGAGTAATAATACTGTCTCTGAAGAGAGAAGAGATACTTACATGGGAGAAAAACTGTTTAGGGTCTGAAGTCATGATTCACATGTTATCATTTGGATCCCTTAATCATATTTACAGTTCAGAAACAACACATTTTGTAGACTCCTCCATGTTAGGAAACAAGCTTCAAATCATATTTCAATGTTTCCAAAATCGATGCTAATCCTTTTAATCAGGGGTGCTGAATAAACGTGTTGCTTTGTTAAACTGGGAAATAGTTCAAGTGGCCATGACCTACACATTAGATTAGTTCTTCAATGTAATAACTTGTAAAGCTACATTTTGTAAATGGGACATCAAATCATTGCCTTTTATCTGCTTTTGAAATCTTAATTGCCAAAGGGAATTTTTTTGAGTAAAGTTAATTTTGGAAGTTAAATATAAATTTTTCACATTGTGAATCAACAATTTCAAAAAAAGCATAACCATATGTTTCTTATACATAAAAACAAAACTACATGTTGTCCTATTTTCTTCATATCTCTTCGCATGCAGTGAAAGATTTATGCATTGGTTTTGTCAGGAGTGAAAAATATTTTCTCAAGTTATCCAAGAATATTGGTATATAAATACTAAAAAATGTTACCACAGAAGGTTCTAGAATATATTATAAAAATGGTATAAATACTGAAAACTCATCTCTTATGAGATATATGAATGTGAAGGAGAACTAACTAGATTTTATTCAAGTTATTTTGGTTATTATTATAAACGAGATTTACCTTAAAACAGTGTTGTAAATTTCACATTAAACCATTAAAATACTGTTTTTGCAATACTTTGTAACAAAACTATACTGGTGTGCTTTGGAAGGTATGAGTTATCTCTAGATTGTGGTCAGTTTCAAATGTATACAAAAGTAGACAGAGTATTACAATAAATTCCCATATTCCCATTGTTACCAATCCAAACTTGGGTCCACTCACCCTCATTCGGTAAAGCTAATCTATTGACTCTGCGTTTTGGTGCAAAGAAATGCAGCATTTACTGCAGGGAACCAAGCAAGGAATTCAGGATAGCTAATGCTCAAAACACCCAAACTCCCTGATAGGTTTCAAAAGTATTTTGAAAGGCAAGTTGAGGAAGGGGCATCTCAGGGTATGTGATCAGCTTGTGCATAGTTCTTTGATTGATTGATGGTAAGGTACCAGGGCGATGTCACCGGGGTCAACATTATCAATCCTTAGGCACCAGTAAGTCTGGAGGGAGGTACATGCTCAGATCATCAAGTAGTTAAATTTCTTCCGTTTGGTGGTGTTAAATTTTACAAAAAAACATTATTTTGACCGTGCCATGTGGCTTGAGGGATCTTAGTTCTCCGACCAGGTGACCAGGGCTTGGACCTGGGCCCCTGGCAATAAAAGCCCCAAGTCCTAACCATTGGCCTGCCAGAGAATTCTCTGGTGATGGTTTTAACATCTGTAAAACAACTCAGGAAATGTACATAAAGGTATTATTACTTAGGTACTTCAGAGAGGAGCTAAGGCAGAGGATATGGGGCAGGGGTCTTTCCTAGAAAGGACCCACAGTGTTCTGCTCAGTTATACCATCTCCCACCTTCAACAGTTACTGACTCCTGGCAATATTTCCTCACCCATTATTATTTTGAAGAAATGCTAAGATATTTTATGCATAAATATTTCAGTGTGCATCTATATAACAGAACTCTTTGTTAAATCAAATAATACCACACTACCTTTAAATGTGCTTTGAATAGTTTTGTATTTATAACTGGAAAGGCAAAGCAGTTTCAAAGATGAGAACTTTGCTCTCAAAGTGTCTTGCATTGTAGGAGTGAATGTCGCCAAGGGACCATTTCATGTAAATTGGCAGTTATGTGAGCTATAGCTCTGAAGAACAGTGCACTTCAGTCAACAAAAGTTGATGAGCTATGCTTTCCCCATCTGACTGGAAAAATAAAACTGCAGAATTACATACCAGCAAATATGGAGGTACTGAAGTGCTTTCTCAAGTCTTAGGTTTACTATGTTAGAAGTTGAAAAAAAAAGATACTTGTTGGTCCCGTTTGTAATATTAAGAGGCATCTTGCAAACCTGCTCCAGTCATAAATATAACCTGGGAAGACTGGTTTTTAAAAATTTCATATTTCCAGCCCAGGTACACTAGAGGTTTATAAGAGTGATTCCTAACAGTCTGTGCTTTGTGAAAAAAGTACTGTGAAGAAGTCAGTTCTTTATTTTTCTTGAGATGGTCATACTTAAAGTATGATGATTGGCAATGCTATTTCATAATTATTCTTAGGTATTTGACATACTGTATGTAATGTATGAATATGTTGAGAAAGGAATGTTTCCTGCCATATCAATGAATCAGACATTTTTTATATCATATTTTTCAGCCCTTCCATTGAGGTAAATTTTGAGTGGTATCATGCTACTTTATCGCAGGGTGGTACGGTTCAAGTAAAAAAATCACACATGGATGTTTTGTAAGGGCAGCATCCATGGTCAACAGTGGTGACCACAGGAAGTGTGTCTCTAGGAAAGCCAGCCCTGCTGCACTTAGATCGTCACTGAAGCCCAGGGTGAGCTTGTCAGAGAGGGACTCTGCTATGTCAGCATCCAGGGCCCCCATCTTGCTACCCAGAAGTCTGCTTCAAACAAAATGAAGACCCCTTGATTTCATTCCCCTCCCAATCCCTTTCCCTTCACTATTTCTGGAGATCAACCCCAGTCATGATGTTCAGGCCATATTTTTACGTCTCGTCTACTCACAGGCACCCACATTCACCAGGGCCTCACCTGACCCACGCCCACCCCATATACCACATTGTTTATTAGGGGAAGGTACATTTTGTATTGTTCAGGGTCCCATGGGTCGCCTTCTTCCCTCCCTCTGTGCAGATCTTGAGCGGCCTGTGGACAGGGCATTGGTAGCTCAAGCGACTCCTGGATACCTGTTTTAAAACCTGAAAGGTTAAGGGTTTGCATGTATGAATCAACAAGGGACCTTTGTTTCTTTCGGAAGCGATTTATTGGAAGAACTGGCAACACTGAAAGAAGGAAAACTTAAATGAACTTATTCTGCAAGGGCAATACTGCAGTCTGCATGGCAGGACTCGGGGGAAAGTCCAGTCCAGGCTCAGTCCTTCTTGTCGCCGTCACCCAGGCTGAGCTTGTCAAAGAAGTACTCTGCCAGGGCACATTCTGGGACCCCCACGTTGCTCAGGTTGCCGAGTTGGTTCCCCAGCTCCTTCATGGACTCGACCTGCTGGTCCAGGGAGCCGGTCCCCAGGAAGTGGCACAGGTGGGTGTCACTGCTGTTGGTGGCCAGCTGGTGCAGGTCGAGCAGGCTCTGGTTGACGCTCTTCTCCAGGTGCAGGGTGTCTTGGATGGCCTGGAGTGTGCTCTCCCACTGTTGAGTCTCAGGCTTTCTGATGTCAACGAAGCAGATGCGGCCCCCACGCTGGATCTGCAGGAACATCAGGCTCTGGGCTGTCTTGCTGTGCTCGAGGGAGCGGAGCAGGAAGAAGCGGGAGAAACGCTTCAAGGCCACATCATCATGGTCGAGGTAGAAGGCCACGGCCAGGCACTGGAAGGAGGCGTGGAACTCGAGGGTGGCGAGGCTGTTGAGTGCGGCCTCACACTCGGGGCGGTAGTTCTGACGCACCTGTGAGGGCGATGTGGGAAGCATGGCGGGCCACTCCCCATCCCAGGGAATGGCGGCTGGGACCAGGTGTTTATGGGGCAGGAATCGGCGGGGGCGGGGGCAGGGGCGCGGGCGCCAGCGGTCTTCTCGGAACCTTCCCATGGCGGACGCGATGTGGGCGGCCGGATGCGGGCTCTGGGCCAAATGGCAGGCATTCTGGGTGCGGGCTCTGGAATGGGCAGATAATGGGGTCTGTTGGGCGGGGTCAGCGCCTGGGCTTGTGATTGGTTAAGGAAGAGGTCACGTGTGTGGGTGGGATCTGTGGGCAGGGCGAGACCACTGTTTATCAAAGCCAGGGTGAGGCAGAGCCACTTTGAGCTGAGTAGTTCACATCCACAAAGTTTTATTTATTTATTTTAATATAAGTTTATTTAATTGGAGGCTATTTGCTTTACAGTACTGTATTGGTTTTGCCATACATCGACATGAATCTGCCACGAGTGTACTCCTGTTCCCCATCCTCAATCCCCCTCCCACCTCTCTCCCTATACCCTCCATCTGGGTCATCCCAGTGCACCAGCCCTGAGCATCCTGTATCATGCTTCCAACCTGGACTGGCAATCTGTTTCACATATGATAATATATATGCTTCAATACCATTCTCCCAAATCATCCCACCCTTGCCCTCTCCCACAGAGTCCAAAAGAATGTTCTATACATCTGTGTCTCTCTTGCTGTCTCGCACACAGGGTTATCATTGCCATCTTTCTACATGCCATATATATGCATTAGTATACTGTATTGGTGTTTTTCTTTCTGGCCTACTTCACTCTGTATAATAGGCTCCAGTTTCATCCACCTCATTAGAACTGATAAAAATGTATTCTTTTTAATGGCAGAGTTATACTCCATTGTGTATATGTACCACAGCTTTCTTATCTGTTCGTCTGTTGATGGACATCTAGGTTGCTATTGTAAACGGTTCTGCGATGAACACTGGGGTACACGTGTGTCTTTCAATTCTGGTTTCCTTGGTGTGTATGCCCAGCAGTGGGATTGCTGGGTCATAAGGCAGTTCTATTTCTAATTTTTTTAAGGAATCTCCACACTGTTCTCCATAGTGGCTGTACTAGTTTGCATTCCCACCCAACAGTGTAAGAGGGTTCCCTTTTCTCCACACCCTCTCCAGCATTTATTGCTTGTGGACTTTTGGATAGCAGGCATTCTGACTGGTGTGAAATGGTACCTCATTGTGGTTTTGATTTGCATTTCTCTGATAATGAGTGATGTTGACCATCTTTTCATGTGTTTGCTAGCCATCTGTATGTCTTCTTTGGAGAAATATCTGTTTAGTTCTTTGGCCCATTTTTTGATTGGGTCGTTTATTTTTCTGGAATTGAGCTGCAGGAGTTGCTTGCATATTTTTGAGACTAATTCTTTGTCAGTTGCTTCATTTGCTATTATTTTCTCCCATTCTGAAGGGTGCCTTTCACCTTGCTTATAGTTTCCTTTGTTGTGAAGAACCTTTTAATTTTAATTAGGTCCCATCTGTTTATTTTTGCTTTTATTTCCAATATTCTGGGAGGTGAGTCATAGAGGATCCTGCTGTGATTTATGTTGGAGAGTGTTTTGCCTATGTTCTCCTCTAGGAGTTTTATAGTTTCTGGTCTTACATTTAGATCTTTAATCCACTTTGAGTTTATTTTCGTGTATGGTGTTAGAAAGTGTTCTAGTTTCATCTTTTACAAGTGGTTGACCAGTTTTCCCAGCACCACTTGTTAAAGAGATTCTCTTTTCTCCATTGTATATTCTTGCCTCCTTTGTCAAAGATAAGGTGTCCATAGGTGCGTGGACTTATCTCTGGGCTTTCTATTTTGTTCCATTGATCTATATTTCTGTCTTTGTGCCAGTACCATACTGTCTTGATGACTGTTGCTCTGTAGTAGAGCCTGAAGTCAGGCAGGTTAACTCCTCCAGTTCCATTCTTCTTTCTCAAGATTGCTTTGGCTATTTGAGGTTTTTTGGATTTCCATACAATTTGTGAAATTATTTGTTCTAGCTTGGTGAAAAATACCATTGGTAGCTTGATAGGGGTTGCATTGAATCTATAGATTGCTTTGGGTAGTATACTCACTTTCACTGTATTGTTTCTTCCAATCCATGAACACAGTATATTTCTCCATCTATTAGCATCCTCTTTGATTTCTTTCACCAGTGTTTTATAGTTTTCTATATATAGGTCTTTTGTTTTTAGGTAGATATATCCCTTAAGTATTTTATTCTTTTCGTTGCAATGGTGAATGGAATTGTTTCCTTTATTTCTCTTTCTGTTTTCTCATTGTTAGTGTATAGGAATACAAGGGATTTCTGTGTGTTGATTTTATATAGTGCAAATTTACTATATTCATTGGTTCGCTCTAGGAATTTTCTGGTGGAGTCTTTAGGGTTTTCTATGTAGAGGATCATGTCCTCTGCAAACAGTGAGAGCTTTACTTCTTCTTTTCCAATCTGGATTCCTTTTATTTCTTTTTCTGCTCTGATTGCTGTGGCCAAAACTTCCAAAACTATGTTGAATAGTAGTGGTGAGAGTGGGCACCCTTGTCTTGGTCCTGACTTAAGGGGAAATGCTTTCAATTTTTCATCATTGAGGATAATGTTTGCTGTGGGTTTGTCATATATAGCTTTTATTATGTTGAGGTATGTTCCTTTTATTACTGCTTTCTGGAGGGTTTTTATCATAAATGGATGTTGAATTTTGTCCAAGGCTTTCACCGCATCTATTGAGATAATCATATGGCTTTTATTTTTCAATTTTTTAATTGTGTGTTACATTGATTTGGGCTTCCTTGGTGGCTCAGAGGTTAAAGCATCTGCCTGCAATATGGGAGACCTTGGTTCGTTCCCTGGTTCGGGAAGATCCTGTGGAGAAGAAAATAGCAACCCACTCCAGTATTCTTGCCTGGAGAATCCCATGGTTGGAGGAGCCTGGTAGGGTGCAGTCCATGGGGTCGCAAAGAGTTGGACACAACTGAGCAGCTTCCCTCATTCACTCACTCACATTGATTCATTTGTGGAATTTGAAGAATCCTTGCATCCTTGGGATAAGGCCCACTTGGTCATGATGTATGATCTTTTTAATGTGTTGTTAGATTCTGATTGCTAGAATTTTGTTAAGGATTTTTGCATCTGTGTTCATCAGTGATATTGGCCTGTAGTTTCCTTTTTCTGTGGCATCTTTGTCAGGTTTTGGTATTAGGGTGATGGTGGCCTCATAGAATGAGTTTGGAAGTTGACCTTCCTCTGCAATTTTCTGGAAGAGTTTGAATAGCATAGGTGTTAGCTCTTTAGTTTTTGGTAGAATTCAGCTGTGAACCCATCTGGACATAGGCTTTTGTTTGCTGGAAGCTTTCTGATTACAGTTTCAATTTCTGTGCTTGTGATGGGTCTGTTCAGATTTTTTATTTCTTCCTGGTTCAGTTTTGGAAAGTTGTACTTTCCTAAGAATTTGCCCATTTCTTCCAAGTTGTCCATTTTATTGGCATATAATTGCTGATAGTAGTCTCTTATGATCCTTTGTATTTCTGTGTTGTCTGTTGTGATCTCTCCATTTTCATTTCTAATTTTATTGATTTGATTTTTCTCCCCTTTTTTCCTTGATGAGTCTGATTAATGGTTTGTCAATTTTATTTATCCTCTCAAAGAACCAGCTTTTGGCTTTGTTGATTTTTGCTATGGTTTCTTTTTTTTTTTTCTTTTGCATTTATTTCTGCCCTAATTTTTAAGATTTCTTTCCTTCTAGTAACCCTGGGGTTCTTCATTTTTTCCTTTTCTAGTTGCTTTAGGTGTAGAGTTAGGTGATTTATTTGACTTTTTTCTTGTTTCTAAAGGTATGCCTGTATTGCTATGAACCTTCCCCTGAGCACTGCTTTTACAGTGTCCCACAGGTTTTGGGTTGTTGTGTTTTCATTTTCATTCGTTTCTATGCATATTTTGATTTCTTTTATGATTTGTTGGTTATTCAGCAGCGTGTTTTTCAGCCTCCATTTGTTGGAATTTTTAATAGTTTTTCTCCTGTAATTGAGATCTAATCTTACTGCATTGTGGTCAGAAAAGATGCTTGGAATGATTTCAATTTTTTTTTAATTTACCAAAGCTATATTTATTGCCCAGGATGAGATCTATCCTGGAGAAGGTTCCGTGTGCGCTTGGGAAAAAGGTGAAATTCATTGTTTTGGGGTGAAATGTCCTATGGATATCAATTCTGGTCTATTGTATCACTTAAAGTTTGTGTTTCCTTGTTAATTTTCTGTTTAGTTGATCTATCCATAGGTGTGAGTGGAGTATTAAAGTCTCCCACCATTATTGTGTTATTGTTAATTTCCCCTTTCATACTTGTTAGCATTTATCTTACATATTGTGGTGCTCCTATGTTGTTCAGTTCAGTTCAGTCACTCAGTCGGGTCTGACTCTTTGCGACCCCATGAATCACAGCACGCCAGACCTCCCTGTCCATCACCAACTCCCAGAGTTCACACAGACTCACATCCATCGAGTCCGTGATGCCATCCAGCCATCTCATCCTCAGTCGTCCACTTCTCTTACTGCCCCCAATCCCTCCCAGCATCAGAGTCTTTTCCAATGAGTCAATGCTTCGCATGAATTAGCCAAAATACTGGAGTTTCAGCTTTAGCATCATTCCTTCCAAAGAAATCCCAGGGTTGATCTCCTTCAGAATGGACTGGTTGGATCTCCTTGCAGTCCAAGGGACTCTCTTGAGTCTTCTCCAACACCACAGTTCAAAAGCATCAATTATTTGGCACTCAGCCTTCTTCACAGTCCAACTCTCACATCCATACATGACCACTGGAAAAACCATAGCCTTGACTAGGCGGACCTTAGTCGGCAAAGTAACGTCTCTGCTTTTGAATATACTGTCTAGGTTGGTCATAACCTTTCTTCCAAGGAGTAAGCATCTTTTAATTTCATGGCTGCAGTCACCATCTGCAGTGATTTTGGAGCCCCCCAAAATAAAGTGTGACACTGTTTCCACTGTTTCCCCATCTATTTCCCATGAAGTGATGGGACTTGATGCCATGATCTTTGTTTTCTGAATGTTGAGCTTTAAGCCAACTTTTCGCTCTCCTCTTTCACTTTCATCAAGAGGCTTTTTAGCTCCTCTTCACTTTCTGCCATAAGGGTGGTGTCATCTGCATATCTGAGGTTATTGATATTTCTCCCGGCAATCTTGATTCCAGCTTGTGTTTCTTCCAGTCCAGCGTTTCTCATGATGTACCCTGCATAGAAATTAAATAAGCAGGGTGACAATATACAGCCTCACGTACTCCTTTTCCTATTTGGAACCAGTCTGTTGTTCCATGTCCAGTTCTAACTGTTGCTTCCCGACCTGCATATATATTTATAATTGATATATCTTTTTCTAGGATTGATCCTTTGATCATTATGTAGTGTTCTTCTTTTTCTCTTTTCACAGCCTTTGTTTTAAAGTCTATTTTA
Organism: Ovis canadensis; assembly: GCF_042477335.2. NCBI lineage: Eukaryota > Metazoa > Chordata > Mammalia > Artiodactyla > Bovidae > Ovis > Ovis canadensis. The sequence continues at coordinate 38,156,152 of NC_091727.1, read as the reverse complement.
TCTGAGTATTGCTACTCCTGCTTTCTTTTGGTCTATTTGTGTGGAATAGCTTTTTCCAGCCCTTCACTTTCAGTCTGTATGTGTCCCTTGTTTCGAGGTGGATCTCTTGTAGAGAACATATATATGGGTCTTGTTTTTGTATCCAATCAGCCAGTCTTTGTCTGTTGGTTGGAGCTTTCAACCCATTTACATTTAAGGTAATTATTGATAAGTATGATCCTGTTGCCATTTACTTTATTGTTTTGGGTTCGAGTTTGTACACCCTTTCTGTGTTTCCTGTCTAGAGAAGATCCTTTAGCATTTGTTGGATAGCTGGTTTCGTGGTGCTGAATTCTCTCAGCTTTTGCTTGTCTGTAAAGATTTTGATTTCTCCCTCATACGTGAATGAGATCCTTCCTGGGTACAGTAATCTGGGCTGTAGGTTATTTTCTTTTATCACTTTAAGTATGTCCTGCCATTCCCTCCTGGCCTGAAGAGTTTCTATTGAAAGATTAGCTGTTATCCTTATGGGAATCCCCTTGTGTGTTATTGGTTGTTTTTCCCTTGCTGCTTTTAATATTTATTCTTTGTTAATTTGATTAATATGTGTCTTGAGGTGTTTTGCCTTGGGTTTATCCTGTTTGGGACTCACTGGGTTTCTTCGACTTGGTTGATTATTTCCTTCCCCATTTTAGGGAAGTTTTCAACTATTATCTCAAGTATTTTCTCATAGTCTTTCTTTTTGTCTTCTTCATCTGGGATTCCTATGATTCGAATATTGGGGCATTTAACATTGTCCCAGAGTCTCTGAGATTGTGCTCATTTCTTTTAATTCGTTTTTCTTTTTTCCTCTCTTGTTTCATTTATTTCTACCATTCTATCTTCTACCTCACCAATCCTATCTTCTGCCTCCGTTATTCTACTGTTGGTTGCCTCCAGAGTGTTTTTTATCTCATTTATTGCATTTTTCATTATATATTGACTCTTTTTTATTTCTTCTAGGTCATTGTTAAACTTTTCTTGCATCTTCTCAATCCTTGTCTCCAGGCTATTTATCTGTAACTCCATTTTGTTTTCAAGATTTTGGATCATTTTCACTATCATTATTTGGAATTCTTTATCTGATAGATTCCCTATCTCTTCCTCTTTGGTTTTGTTTGGTTTGGTGGGCATTCATCCTGTTCCTTTACCTGCTGGGTATTCTGCCTCTTCATCTTGTTTATATTGCTGTGTTTGGGGTGGACTTTCCGTATTCTGGCAGTTTGTGGAGTTTCCTTGCTGTGCGTGCGGTTGGACAGGTGGCTTGTCAAGGTTTCCTGGTTAGTGAAGCTTGTGTCAGTGTTCTGGTGGTTGGAGCTGGATTTCTTCTCCCTGGAGTGCAATGAAGTGTCTAGTAATGAGTTATGAGATGTTAGTGGGTTTAGCGTGTCTTTGGGCTGCCTGTAAATTGAAGCTCAGGGCTACGTTCCTGTGTTGCTGGAGAATTTGCATGGTATATCTTGCTCTGGATCTTGTTGGCCCTTGGGTGGTGCTTGGTTTCAGTGTAGGTATGGAGGCTTTTGATGAGCTCCTATCGATTAATGTTCCCTGGAGTCAGGAGTTCTCTGGTATTCTCAGGATTTGGACTTAGCCCCCTGCCTCTGGTTTTCAGTCTTATTCCTACAGTAACCTGAAGACTTCTCCATCTGTCACTTCCAGGGTGGTTCCTTCTGTTTTAGGTTCTGCTGTTTGCTGGTCTCTTCAGTGTCTAATTTCCGCCCTGACACAAGGGGGCCATGCTAGACACTTTTTTAGGGTCACTTGTTCAGTCGTGCCGTGGGAAGGGAGGAATGCTGCAAACAAATAACCCTGGCGTCTGTGGGGAGTGCTCCCAGTGTCTCAGGCACACTGGGTTTGCCCCCACTCACAGCATGTGTGCTTTCCCTGTCTACACTGCTTAGGCTCGAGGTTGCTCTGTCAGGAACTGTCTGAGGCCAGCCCTGGGTTATATGCACATCCCAGGTCTAAGCCACTCAGCTTCGGGTACTCCTCACAGGCGCAGACTTGGTTGGCTTGTGTTTTGTGTCCTTCCCAGGTCCGAGCAGCTTGGGCGACCAGGTGTTTGGCGAGGGTTGTCACTGTGACTTATCGCCTCCCCTGGTCCCTATGCTCAGTTTTCTGGGTGTACAACCAGCGCACCTTCTCAGGCAGATGTTGACCGTCCAGAATCGAAAGAAGTCTTGGTTAGCAATGAAGCCTGCTTTCAGTTTGGTAGATAATGCCTCTCTGGGGGCACAGTTGCCCCCTTCAGGATCTGGGAGCCCTCACTTGCCTGTCTGTGGTGGGGAACGGGCCAGTCCGCAGCCGGCTATCTCTGCTAAGTCTTTTATTCTGTGAGCAGGCCTGGCATTGTCTTTCAGTTCAGTTCAGTTGCTCAGTCGTGTCCGACTCTTTGCGACCCCATGAATTGTAGCAAGCCAGGCCTCCCTGTCCATCACCACCTCCTGGAGTTCACTCAGACTCGCGTCCATCGAGTCAGTGATGCCATCCAGCCATCTCATCCTGGATCATCCCCTTCTCCTACCGCCCCCAATCCCTCCCAGCATCAGAGTCTTTTCCAATGAGTCAACACTTCGCATGAGGTGGCCAAAGTACTGGAGTTTCAGCTTTAGCATCATTCCTTCCAAAGAAATCCCAGGGTTGATCTCCTTCAGAATGGACTGGTTGGATCTCCTTGCAGTCCAAGGGATTCTCAAGAGTCTTCTCTGACACCACAGTTCAAAAGCATCAATTATTTGGTGCTCAGCCTTCTTCACAGTCCAACTCTCACATCCATACATGACCACTGGAAAAACCATAGCCTTGACTAGACGGACCTTAGTCGGCAAAGTAATGTCTCTGCTTTTGAATATGCTATCTAGGTTCGTCATAACCTTTCTTCCAAGGAGTAAGTGTCTTTTAATTTCATGGCTGTAATCACCATCTGTAGTAATTTTGGAGCCCAAAAAGATAAAGTGTGACACTGTTTCCACTGTTTCCCCATCTATTTCCCATGAAGTGATGGGACCAGATGCCATGATCTTTGTTTTCTGAATGTTGAGCTTTAAGCCAACTTGTTCACTCTCCTCTTTCACTTTCATCAAGAGGCTTTTTAGCTCCTCTTCACTTTCTGCCATAAGGATGGTGTCATCTGCATATCTGAGGTTATTGATATTTCTCGCGACAGTCTTGATTCCAGCTTGTGTTTCTTCCAGTCCAGCGTTTCTCATGATGTACTCTGCATAGAAGTTAAATAAGCAGGGTGACAATATACAGCCTTGATGTACTCCTTTTCCTATTTGGAACCAGTCTGTTGTTCCATGTCCAGTTCTAACTGTTGCTTCCTGACCTGCATACAGATTTCTCAAGAGGCAGGTTAGGTGGTGTGTTATTCCCAACTCTTTCAGAATTTTCCACAGTTTATTGTGATCCACATAGTCAAAGGCTTTGGCATAGTCAATAAAGCAGAAAGAGATGTTTTTCTGGAACTCTCTTGCTTTTTCGATGATCCAGCGGATGTTGGCAATTTGATCTCTGGTTCCTCTGCCTTTTCTAAAACCAGCTTGAACATCAGGGAGTTCACGGTTCACATATTGCTGAAGCCTGGCTTAGAGAATTTTGAGCATTACATTACTAGCGTGTGAGATGAGTGCAATTGTGTGGTAGCTTGAGCATTCTTTGGCATTGCCTTTCTTTGGAATTGGAATGAAAACTTACCTTTTCCAGTCCTGTGGGCAGTGCTGAATTTTCCAAATTTGCTGGCATATTGAGTGCAGCACTTTCACAGCATCATCTTTCAGGAATTGAAATAGCTCCACTGGAATGCCATCACCTCCACTAGCTTTGTTCATAGTGATGCTTTCTACGGCCCACTTGACTTTACATTCCAGGATGTCTGGCTCTAGATTAGTGATCACATCATCATGGTTATCTGGGTCATGAAGATCTTTTCTGTACAGTTCTTCTGTGTATTCTTGCCACCTCTTCTTAATATCTTCTGCTTCTGTTAGGTCCATACGATTTCTGTCCTTTATCGAGCCCATCTTTGCGAGAAATGTTCCCTTGGTATCTCTAATTTTTTTGAAGAGATCTCTAGTCTTTCCCATTCTGTTCTTTCCCTCTATTTCTTTGCATTGATCACTGAAGAAGGCTTTCTTATCTCTTCTTGCTATTCTCTGGAACTCTGCATTCAGATGCTTATATCTTTCCTTTTCTCCTCTGCTTTTTGCCTTTATTCTTTTCACAGCTATTTGTAAGGCCTCCCCAGACAGCCATTTTGCTTTTTTGCATTTCTTTTCCATGGGGATGGTCTTGATCCTTGTCTCCTGTACAATGTCACGAACCTCCGTCCATAGTTCATCAGGCACTGTATGTATCAGATCTAAGCCCTTAAATCTATTTCTCACTTCCACTGTGGAGTTATAAGGGATATGATTTAGGTCATACCTGAATGGTCTAGCGGTTTTCCCTACTTTCTTCAATTTGAGTCTGAATTTAGCAATAAGGAGTTCATGATCTGAGCCACAGTCAGCTCCTGGTCTTATTTTTGTTGACTGTATAGAGCTTCTCCATCTTTGGCTGGAAAGAATATAATCAATCTAATTTCGGTGTTGACCAGCTGGTGATGTCCATGTGTAGAGTCTTCTCTTGTGTTGTTTGAAGAGGGTGTTTGCTATGACCAGTGCATTTTCTTGGCAAAACTCTATTATTCTTTGCCCTGCTTCATTCCACATTCCAAGGCCAAATTTTCCTGTTACTCCAGGTGTTTCTTGACTTCCTACTTTTGCATTTCAGTCCCCTATAATGAAAAGGACATCTTTTTTGGGCGTGAGTTCTAAAAGGTCTTGTAGGCCTTCATAAAACCGTTCAACTTCAGCTTCTTCAGCATTACTGGTTGGGGCATAGACTTGGATTACTGTGATATTGAATGGTTTGCCCTGGGGACGAACAGAGATCATTCTGTCATTTTTGAGATTGCATCCAAGTACTGCATTTCAGACTCTTTTGTTGACCATGATGGCTACTCCATTTCTTCTGAGGGATTCCTGCCCACAGTAGTAGATATAATGGTCATCTGAGTTAAATTCACCTATTCCAGTCCATTTTAGTTTGCTGATTCCTAGAATGTTGACGTTCAGTCTTGCCATCTCTTATTTGACCACTTCCAATTTGCCTTGATTCATGGACCTGACATTCCAGGTTCCTATGCAATATTGCTCTTTACAGCATCGGACCTTGCTTCTATCACCAGTCACATCCACAGCTGGGTATTGTTTTTGCTTTGGCTCCATCCCTTCATTCTTTCTGGAGTTATTTCTCCACTGATCTCCAGTAGCATATTGGGCACCTACTGACCTGGGGAGTTCCTCTTTCAGTATCCTATCATTTTGCCTTGTCATACTGTTCATGGGGTTCTCAAGGCAAGAATACTGAAGTGGTTTGCCATTCCTTTCTCCAGTGGACCACATTCTGTCAGACCTCTCCACCATGACCCACCCGTCTTGCGTTGCCCCACGGGCATGGTTGGTTTCATTGAGTTAGACAAGGCTGTGGTCCTAGTGTGATTAAATTGACTAGTTTTCTGTGAGTATGGTTTCAGTGTGTCTGCCCTCTGACGCCCTCTTGCAACACCTACCATCTTGCTTGGGTTTCTCTCACCTTGGGCATGGGGTATCTCTTCATGGCTGCTCCAGCAAAGCACAGCCACTGCTCCTTACCTTGGACGAGGGGTATCTATCTCCTTATCGCCATCCTTCTTGACCTTCAACGTGGAATGGCATTGTCTTAGGTTAGGGCTTTTCACCAGGTAGCTATCCCACAGTCTGGTTTGCTATCTCAAGTTAGTTCCCTCAGATTGCCCTCTGGGCATTCAGGTCTGGTCCTCACTCTAAGCAATGCAGCCCACGCCTTCCTGCCCAGCCCCCGCTTGCTAGTGGCGAATGCAAGCATCTGAGCTGCTTCTCTGCTGGGAGTTAATGTTGGGCATGGAATCTGTGGGTTTTCATTATTTATTTACTTTTCCTCCCGGTTATGTTGCCCTCTGTGGTTCCAGGGCTCGCCACAGACTTGCCAGTGAGAGTGTGTTTCCTGGTGTTTGGAAACTTCTCTGTTTTTTAAGACTCTCTTCCTGGGACAGATCTCCATCCCTACCTCTTTTGTCTCTCTTTTTATCTTTTATATTTTTTCCTATCTCCTTTTGAAAACAATGGGCTGCTTTTCTAGGTGCCTGATGTCCTCTGCTGGCATTCAGAAGTTGTTTTGTGGAATTTACTCAGCATTCAAATGTTCTTTTGATGAATTTGTGGTGGAGAAAGTGTTCTCCCCATCTTGTTCCTCCGCCATTTTAGGACCGCCTCCCACAAAGTTTTAAATTTTGCTGTAATACTTTTTTTCCCAAGGACTTTCTCTTATTCTCTAACTGATCCCTTTTATAGCACCCTGTTCCCATTTTATAAACCCACTGTCATTTTTACAGTTCTGAGAATATGAATTTGGACTTTTTGTAATGTTCTCTTCTGTTTCCTGTAGTATATGTCTTTATCTCCAGAAATCGTTCTGTTTATTCATCATGATCTCTTTCACTTCCATCAAATATCTGGTAAACATTTGTCCATCCATATTTGGGAGTAAAGGACTCAGGTTCAATCCCTGCATCTGAAAGATCCTCTGGAGAAGGGAATGGCTACCCAATCCAGTATTCTTGTCTGGAGAATCCCATGGACAGAGCAGCCTAGCGAGCTACAGTCCATAAGGTCACAAAGAGTCAGACAGGACTGAGTGACTAACAGTACACTCCTAAGTTTGGATTACTTGGCATTTAATAAAGGTGGTTCTCAGAGGCTTTCTACTTCACATGCCTCTTTAAAGCTATTGCTTTTTCAGTTCCGATACTTGGCACTGGGCTGGAGTCTTCCTCCTACTGGGTCAGTGGTCTTGGCTCTTCCTGGCCTCCCCTCAAGCATCTGCTCTTACCTTTTGTAGAATTTCTTCAGGGATTTCTGGTTGAAGTTTGTCTCTCCATTGTCATAGCACAACTTGGAGGGTGCAGGCTTTGACCTAGGAGTACTTTAGCATCTACTTTTTCTGGTGAGAAAATCACTTGGGCATTTAAGTTTAAATCTTCCCACAGTAAGGAAATAGAGCATTCAGGCAGATACAGAAAGCTGTGCCATATGTATGCTTTTTTTCCCTCAATTATATAAGATCTGAGGTAGAAAATGTAGAGTGTATATGTACGAATGCCCTGGGTTGACTGTGATCATCTATCTGCTCCTGGAACTTGTTTCAGTGGGTATTTCCCTGCCTGTGGCTGAGGACCCCCTGTGTCAAATTTAGTACCCTGGTGGGTTCAAGGATGGGGAGACCAATCCTTTTGGCCTCTCTGGTGAGGCAGGGTACAGGGGCATGGGTGAATTTGTGGCCTTCAGAGGAGTGTTGATGGAAGCTCTGAACTTTGTGGAGGGCTTCTCACTTTTTATGGTGGGGGAAGCATGGGAATCACTGAAGGAGGAGCCAGATGGATTCAGACAGGATCATCATTAAGCTCTGACCCAAGTGAGGCAGGCATTTTCTGAGGTTTAGTCTTCTCCCTGAACCATACCTTCCTTCTCTTCTGCAAATTTGTATTCTTCTGAATAACTTAGAAAAACCGGTTGAGGTCAGATATTGTGAACCCACTCCTTGTACCTGCCTACTCTTGATCTGAGGGGAGTTGATAACGCCAGTGCCAGGCAGAGCTAATGGGAGGACCACCAAGAGTTCTCCATCTGGGGGTACGTCCTCTGAAGAAAGGCAGGCCCTTCGTGAAGCCAGAGCTCATAGGTTGGCGGACCATTTCCACCACTGTATGGCTCAAGCTAGTTGACTTTTATGCCAGCAAAACCACGAAGGGCTGCCCACAAGTGCCAGTAGGAAATGCCTGCCTCCTCTTCCCAACCTTCATGGATGGGGCTCAACCTGCAGTCTTCTGAGAAATGTGAGGTCTGGGTGATGTGGGAAATTTGGTGGCTCCTGGAGAAACATTGCTTTCATGGGTGCTGCAGGGAAGCAGCAGGGTTTGCCAGTCTTGGCTCACAGTACACTTTGTCTCTTGGTAGGAAAAATCAAGGCACACGAGAGACTTGCCCAACCGCTCTCCACTTTTGTGCTGGTTCTGAAGGGTTAGCCAGCCCCTCTGAGAATGGATGTTTTCAGGGACAGAGACCAGACAACGCCAAAGTCAAAGGCTTAGTCAGTATCCCAGGTTTCACACCCAAGAGCTGAGAACAGTCTATGGAGTGTCCTGTCTTAAAAAAATGGCCTCCTTCATTCCCTGCCCCCACCCTAAACAGTCTAAGAGGTTTAAGAGAGGAAGCCAGAGCCTAGTTTAATTTCTGGAGCAAAAGCAGCAGTGACTGTGCACAGTTTGGCTGTAAGAACTTCCTGGAGAAGCCACGGAGGAGAATGGACCATCTCCAGGATGACCAGCTTGGGTTTGAGGGTTCACTTAAGAAATACAGAAAAAGAAGCCATCCCTTAGAGATAGTTGGCACAAATGGTAGCTTGAAAGCCGCACGTGGCACCCAGATGCCAAGGAAGCTGTCCCAGCAGTTCCAAGACTGGAGCCCTTTTGGTCAGAGGCTCCTAATAGTTTTTCCCCTGGTGCTGAGTGGCATGCCTGCCTATCACCGAGGGGCCTGTGAGAGTCCAGGCTCCATCTCACGTGCCACCTTGAAGAACTTACCCAATGAGGAGGAAGGTGAAAGAGGTGATTGTATCACCTGGGAAAAAGTGAAGTGCAGAAGCTCTGATAAAACACAATGGTTAAAGTGTGCGGGTGTCTGTTGGTGTGTCTGTGTCACCGTGTGTGAAACATCAAATGCAAGAAGAGGCTTCCAAGGCCCTTTGCATAACTGCTGTGGAAGACACATTAAGTTTTTACTGTGTTCGCTCCAGTCCTAACACGAGGGTATGCTGAGTTCATTTCGAGGCGTCAGCAGTATTTTCCGGTGCCGCAGGTGATTCCAAGGTGGAGCCATGTTTGACAACTAGGATGCTAAATAATGCTTCTCAAAATCCTGTGTGCAAATTCATTACCTGGGACCTTGTTAAAATGTCAGCTCTGCTTCAGGAAGCCTGGGGTAGCGCTTAAGACTTAGGACTAAAAGTGAAAGTGAAGTTGCTCAGTCGTGTCTGACTCTTTGCGACCCCATGGACTGTAGCCCACCATGCTCCTCCGTCCATGGGATTCTCCAGGCAAGAATATGGAGTGGGTTGCTATTTCCTTCTCCAGGGGAATCTTCCTGACCCAGTGATTGAACCCAGGTCTCCCACATTGCAGGCAGACGCTTTAACCTCTGAGCCACCAGGGAATCCCCCAAAACTTAGGACTACTGAGTATCTAACAGGCTGTCAGGAGAGGTGGCCAGTGCTGATTCCTACAGCACAGTTTGAGGAGGAAGGTGCTCATGCTGGCTGTAGTTGCCTGGGATGTCTGGGTCCTGCCCCTGGGACTCACGTAATTGGTCTGGGATGTGTCTGGGGCAGCCAGCATTTTAAAAGCTCTATAGGCAATTCCAATGTACAGCAAAGCTTGTGACCTCGATGGCAAAGTGCATGGTGATTTATCAAGTTTAATTATTATTTTATCAGCCCTAAGGTGGTCTTCTCTTCCCATTCCACACAGCCTGATTTATTCCTCGTGGGATCAGGGTTACTTCTACATCCCTTCCTATGCTTCCTACCTGTGATGGAAAGAGGAGGCTCAGGCAACCTGAGTTCCAGAAGAAGAGGCAAAAAGGGTTCTGGAGGCTGATTTAATGGAAAAGCTAGTTGAAACAAAATGTCACAGAGGCATTGCCAATAAAACTTGTCACCCGGAAACTTGACTTCAGTCTTGGGCCTGAGTCTGCAGCAGTGAAAAGAGCAATCTGTTCTCCTGATTCCTGATAATCAAGCAGTTATAAAGGATATTTCCCTTTTAATTAGAAGGGTGACAGGATTGGTCAAAATGCAAGAGACTCCCAGTGGTAAAGGAAAGATTAAAAAAAATTTTGCCCAAAGTATACACACCAAAAAGGAACTTAGAACTAGTGTATGATGATGACGATGGTCATGATGAGAAAAGTTGCTTACACAAAGTACTTATTATGTTCCAGCCACTGTTCTAAGCATTAATATATACTAAATGATCTAATCTTTTAAGCAATAGTTTTATGATTCCTATTTTACATCTAAGAAAACTGAGGCACAGAGAATGTAATTAACATGCCCCAATGCCCTCAATTTAGTAAATGGTTAGACTGGGATTTGAACCCAGGCCATCTGTGGGGAAGAATCCATGACACCAAACTGTTTCTCCAAAACAGGAGAGTAAGAAGTACCTTCAGGCTTCCCTGATGACTCAGGGGTAAAGAATCCTTCTGCCAAAGCAGGAGACCTGGGTTTGATCCCTGATACAGGAATATCTCACATTTCGCAGAGCACCTCAGCCTGCGCATCACTACTGAACTGTGCTCTAGAGCTGGCGGACCACAACTGCTGAGCCCATATGCCATAACTACTGAAGTGCCTAAGCTTGCTTGTGGTCAAATTTGTAAGAAAGTAGTGCTCATTTATTCACACATTCAACAAATACTTACTGATACCTTGACAGTAGGAAAGGATTTTTAAGCTCTTAGGGAAACAGGAAAGGATTATTTTAAACATAACATCAAAGACACCACCATAAAGGAAAATACTGGTAAATGGGATGCTATTAGAACTGAGTGATGAAGCAAAGCATCGAAAATATTTCCACCACAACCAAAACAAGGAAAGGTGAGAACCCACATATGTACCAGGTACAATCTTAATGCTTAAGTCCATCAATGAAATGGAAACCCTCTGCTCTTATGGAGTTACTTGTAAGTGAAAAAGACGTAAAGAAAATGAGTTAAATGAAGCAAGAAAAAGGCCTAAGTCAGGGGACAGGTGGCAGTCTTAAATCAAGTGGATAGGGAAGGACTCACTGAGGAGATAACTCAGACAAGGTCAGGGAGCTAACTATAAAAAGAGATAGGGGGAGAGTATTCCAAGCAGAGGGAACAGTGAGTACAAACACCCTGAGAATAAATGCCTGAAACAGCAAGAAGGCCTGTGTGGTTGAAGCAGAGTGAGCAAAAAGTAGAGGAGGTAAGCTGGGGTCAGATCACATGGCGCTTTGTCAGTCATTTTAAAGATCTTGGCTTTAAATGCGAAATGAGCAGCCACTGGAGAAAAGGAAATAGGGAGCCATTGCAGGACGTTGAGCAGGGTAGTGACATAATGAAAAGTGTTTATAAGAAGCCTGGTTTCTCAGAGGTACATGGAATGGCTGGAGTGAGAGAAGCTAGCTGAGAGCACTAATCCCAGTACAGGGTGATTCACTCATTCAACTATTTATTAGGTGGCAGAGATGTGTCAAGTAGGGTGGGGAGGAGTTAAACCAGGGTGATAACCGAGGGCACTGCCAAGAGGAAAGTGAATATAAATGACATTGGAGGGAAAGAAACCCAGGGCAGAATGACAGATTATTCATAGAGAAATGACAGAAGTTCGCAATTCAATTTAATCAAGGTTTATGGATCATCTACCGAGGGCAAAGCCATATGCAGGCTAGGACATGGGGGTGGGGATGGTGCAGAAGACTTGTATTTTCCCCTCAAAGGGCTTCAAGCCTGGCATGCTTAGCCTCTGTCCTTTCATGCCTGAACTTTCTGGATGACCACAGCTGAGGCTGCCACTGAGACTAGCTGATTTGCTCAGGTTGGAGCTTTTCTTTGCTTAAGAAAAAAAAAAAAAACAAAGCAGCCTTAGAACTTGTTCTGTCTCCTGGGAGCAGGGGCCAGAGCACCTCAACTTGATTAGTATAAAAAGATAGATCCAGTTTGGCAGCAGGGCACAAGAGAGGTCTTAAGAAATGTCTTTGTGGATCAGCACTGCAGACTGGCCCTGGGCCACCAGTCTTCAGGCAAGGAGTCCTTCTGATCGGTTGCCACCTGCACATGACCTGATGGTCCTCCCACTCTGCCATTCCATTCTGGAGAAAAGCACAGAAAGGGAAAGCAGCATGTGTAAGGAAAACAACTAGGGGGAGAAATCCCCATAAATTTGAAACCTGCCTGCCACCAGACTGCAAGGTCTGAGGAGTAGATGCAAATATAATGCAAATGATATGGAAATAGCCTGGCGGCCTCCTCAGAGGTTTTCTACAACTGGAAAGGCCCTTGGGAAACTGCTAGCTGGTAACAGTCACTCCGAAGCAGAGTGAACTATTTCAAGACAACTTTGTCACACAACCCTTTGCTTCCCTGCTAGCACAGTGCACAGTATTTAGTAATCTCTCACTTGAATTAACCTCATCTGCTATAAACTAAAAAAAAAAAAAAAAAAATCAAGACCGCCTCGGTAGAGGTTATCTAATTACACTTTAAAAACACTATGTACCTTTGTGTTCAAACGCTTCACTCACCCAAATGGAGCCAAGTTAAATGTGTCACTTCCTCCCTAAACAGTATTTGGCTGCAGTGGGTTATGAATGAAGTGCCTCTCTTTCAGTTCTAGTTACTATGATCCTTTGGAGGACTTTTTTTTCCTCTACACCACATAAACTGGCACTCTCTCTTCTAACATCCATGCGCTGTCTTCAAAGTGAAGCCAGGAAAAAAAAAAAAAAACAAACAAACACATAGTTGTGAAATCCAATTCAATTCAAGGAGCCCCTGGAAAGCTATTCATTAAGAAAACCTGCCCTGTCAAGTATGCTGTCGTCTTGACAATCCTAATGATTCATTTTAAAATGGGGGGGGGGGAGCACTTTCAATGACAATAGTGTAGAATTCTGTCTACATTTATGTAATTAAACGAGGACACTCCCCTCAGAGATGCGTTTTATAGGACCCGTGCAATTTACGGAATAGAAAGCAACACAGGAAGCCCATACAGACCCGGGGGTCGAAGAAACAACTTACCTTCACCTTCATGATGGAAACAATACTAGCACAGATCAGCCCACTCCCAAACTCCTATGACTTTCTAGTACTCTGACATGCGAGGGTACTTCAGCTTTTGACAGGAGGGTTTAAAGGAAGGGAAATCTCTTTCCTTTGGGATATTTAAAAAATCTCACTTGGAAGGACCTCCAGCCAACACCCGGGCAGAGGCATTTGGAGAGATGCCATGTCTCAGTAAAACACAAACAAAGAGCAAAGGCGCGTAATCCCAACCGAGAGACTGAAAGCAGTGGGGGGAGGGCGGGGCGGGGGGAGACGGACAAAAGCAAGGGATAAACCTCAAGAGCCTCAAGAAACCAGAGTGAAAAGAGTAAGAGAGATGGAGAACAGCCTGGGCACAGCTCCCAGAGCCGGGAGCCGGGTAGTTGGGCGGCACGCGCCCCCTGGCGGCCGGGGTGGCCTCTTACCTCCTGGGCGAGTTTCTGCTTGAGCACGAGCGCGGCGCACAGGTAGCCCGCGCGGCCCACGAATAGCTCGTCGGAGCCGCACTCGAGGAAGGAGACGGGCGCGCAGACGGCGCACAGAGCCCGGAACTTGCCCAGCGGCTGCACGTAGTCGGGCCGGCCCAGGGCGTGGTACACGAGCGTGGCCACGGCGTACACGCCCGCGCCCCCGAGCAGGAAGGCGGCGCGGGTGTCGGCGTCCGGCTCGCCCCACTCCTCAGCGCGGGCGCACGCGTCGATGAGGCGCTTGGCCGAGCGCAGGTAGCGCTCCCGGGCCCCGGCGAAGAGCGGGCTCTGCGAGACGTGGTAGAGCATGTAGGCCACCCCGGCCACGCCGCCGTACAGTCCCCACTGGCAGCTGCCGGCCGCGGCCGCCGCCCCCCGGCCCTCCGGGCCGCCCCCGAGCGGGGGCAGCTCCTGGAGGATGCGCTCGATGGTGGCGGTGACCAAGGGCGCCACCGCCTCCTCGCACTGGCCCGCCAGCAGGCTGCCCTGGTAGTCATCGAAGCGATTGGCAAAGCAGCGCTTGGTGTCCATGCTGCTGCCGGTGCCCCCACCAAGGCCGAGCCGGGGTCCGCTGGAGGGCGCGCCCTGCGGTCCCGCGCACCACCTCTCGCTCTTTGAGGCACTCGGATGGCGGTGGATACAGCCGGAATGGAGCGAGGAGGCTGAGACGGGAGGTGACAGGAGGAGGCGGGCGCGAGGAAGCAGCGCGGAGCGGATTGCCAAGTGGGGCACCGGACTGCCGCGAGGCTCCCGAGTGGCCCCGGCGAGCGCGGGGGATGCGCGTCGCGCGCCCCCCTCCCAGAGGCCGCGCCCTCGCCGAACCCGCCCCCTCCTGCGCCGCCGCATCTTGGCTTCCTCGCCAAGGGGCCGAAGTGATCTCCGGCAGGACCCACGCGGGGGCCGCGCCACTCCTCCCGCTCCGCCCCCGACTCCTCCCCTCTCGGCGGAAGGCCAGGGACGCGCGGGACAGCGAGCCGGAAAGCCGAGGCTGGGCATACGCACACCTGGCCGGGAGGTGAAGCCCTCGAGTCTCTCGTGTACTCCGAGGGTCAGCAGATCAGCACCACCTGGAGCCTGTTGAAAATGCAGAGGCTCCGACTTCGCCCCCGCCCCAGTGAATCGCAGTCAGCCTGTTTAGCAAGAGCCCCAGGTGATTCGCATGCACAGGAGAGGTTGAGAAGCCGCGGAACTTGTAGAGGCTTCTGGGAAAAAATGCTGAGCGCCCTCCTGAAAGTTGTGTTTTCCTCTCGGTCATTTTGACGTTCTCAGTCTTCTGAGTGTTTCATCCCAAAGGCTGAGGGGTTTGAATGCAGCAGAACGGTGAAGTGCCCCATAGGGAAACTTTTCCTCAGCCTTGGCTGTTGGGTTGTTTTTCTTGGAATCCTCAGGAGTAGAAGTTCAGAGAACCACATCAGGATAAGGTAAGGAATGGAGATTCTGTCTTCTAGAGACCACCCCCCCAGACCTATTCAGGCACCGTGTGCACCCCATAAATGATCTGAGGTCATTAACCAGTGAAGTTAAGGGTAAATGCTGCTGAGAATCTTAATTCGGCGTTTTGAACCATTTTCTGTGTGTCCTTAGTTATTTCCTTCACTCTTTTCCTTCTTTCCCATGCTTTTTTCCTTCTGTCCCTGTACCCCCACTCGTCCCACCTCAGGCATATTTGAAGAGGAAAAGTTAAAATTTTACATAACCTCCTGCTCCTTCTGTCTCTAACTCAGCTTGCTCCTTGCAAATTCTGGATCACGTAGGTCACGTGTAGTGTCAGAAAGTGGGGACTTATAATACTAGGAACTGGAGTTTATCTCACTCACCCCTGTCCTGCTCTTTGCAATTGCCCGGCCCCTACAAACCTGCTTAATCATGCTTGTCTGTGTAAAGATCAGCGCCCCCCCCACCCGCCATCTTGACCACTGTTCCCAGGCGCGGGAAACCCCTTAGTTTAGACCAGCCTATTAGCAGCTAGTGTTGCCCACTATAGTAGGACTATAAAGACTCTGTAACCCCTTTGTTTGGGGCTCAGAGCTTGGAGTGTTAACTCCTCTGAGCCCACTGGCATAATACACCTGAGTTCTCCAGCTCTCCTGGTGTGGTGCTTGGTTTCCCGAGAAGTGGTTTCTGCAGCATTTGCAGTGTCTCCTGTGGGTCTCAAACCCTGAAAATAGATGGATAAACAAAAATAGACATGGTCCTAGATGTCGAGGAGGTTACAGTCCAGTGGCAAACACAGAGAGTGAACAATGACACAAATGAATTGCCTTTCTTTTGCTCAGCTGTTTTGAAATGACTCTTCCTTTTCCAAAGTGTTGGCCAGTGAAGGCTAAAAAGGTCATCTTTCCCAGGGGTATATGCATTTTGATAGGGACTGAGCAAGCCACAAAAGAATAAGTGACTCATGGAAAAGTTTCTGACACTCTGTGGGGAGAGCAACTGCTCCACTGGCTTGAAAGGCCAGTTTTGCTTGGAGGTAATTTTTTTCCTCAAAAGTGTTAATAGTCACAGTGATTTTGGAAGCAGAGATTAAATAGCCTGCTGCTCCGTCCTTGCTTGCTATTTTCTGGGGAGGGAGTTCAGTTGGCCAAGATGATTGCCAGGACTGACACATCCAAAGAATGGATGGTATGGTCTCCATTCTCCTGTGAGTGCCAGAACAGGTTCATTTTCGTTACAATAATAAAAAGCTAAGTCCACTTGTGGGTCTTTCCTGGTGGCTCAGAGGTTAAAGCGTCTACCAGTAGTTCGATCCCTGGGTTGGGAAGATCCCCTGGAGAAGGAAATGGCAACCCACTCCAGTATTCTTGCCTGGAGAATCCCATGGATGGAGGAGCCTGGTGGGCTACAGTCCACGGGGTTGCAAAGAGTCAGACACGACTGAGCGGCTTTAAACATTAAACAGACAAGTCCATCTGTAGGCAGGGAGTTCAGTGTTGGGCTAAGGGTGTCAAAGGAGCAACTGGAATGTTTGATTTCTTCTCCTGGCTTCTTCCTCCTCCATCAGCTGTAGTAGGCCTTAGGAGTGATTTATACCCCTTTAGGCACAGAGACATTGTTGCAGCTGCTAAGTCGCTTCAGTCGTGTCTGACTCTATGTGACCCCATAGATGGCAGCCCACCAGACTTCCCGGTCCCTGGGATTCTCCAGGCAAGAACACTGGAGTGGGTCGCCATTTCCTTCTCCAATGCGTGAAAGTGAAGTCTCTCAGTCCTGTCCAACTCTTAGTGACCCCATGGAGCAGCACACCAGGCTCCTCCATCCATGGGATTTTCCAGGCAAGAGTACTGGAGTGGGGTGCCATCGGCTTCTCAGACATTGTTGCAGGGAGGAAGCCAATTCTGACTCCATGTTGGAACTGTTTCTTTGACTTGCTTTTCGTTGCTTTTGTTATTATAATCATACAGAATGGTTTGCCTCAGGGGATCCTGCCCTTTTGCCTGACAAAGTGCCTTTGTTCAGAACCTTGTCCACCTGTGGATGGCAAAGAAAGAAATTATCACATCCCCTGCCTGAAACTTGCCATTCTAAGAGATGTTTGCAAGATTGAGTTCATTTCAGTTGCTCAATCGTGTCCGACTCTTTGCGACCCCATGAATCACAGCACGCCAGGCCTCCCTGTCCATCACCACCCCCTGGAGTTCACTCAGACTCACGTCCATCGACTCGGTGATGCCATCCAGCCATCTCATCCTGGGTCGTCCCCTTCTCCTCCTGCCCCCTATCCCTCCCAGTGTCAGAGTCTTTTCCAATGAGTCAACTCTTCGCATGAGGTGGCCAAAGTACTGGAGTTTCAGCTTTAGCATCATTCCTTCCAAAGAAATCCCAGGGCTGATCTCCTTCAGAATGGACTGGTTGGATCTCCTTGCAGTCCAAGGGACTCTCAAGAGTCTTCTCCAACACCACAGTGCAAAAACATCAATTCTTCGGTGCTCAGCTTTCTTCACAGTCCAACTGTCACATCCATACATGACCACTGGAAAAACCATAGACTTGACTAGACGGACCTTAGTCGGCAAAGTAATGTCTCTGCTTTTCAATATGCTATCTAGGTTGGTCATAACTTTTCTTCCAAGGAATAAGTGCCTTTTAATTTCATGGCTGCAGTCACCATCTGCAGTGATTTTCGAGCCCCCCAAAAATAAAGTGTGACACTGTTTCCACTGTTTCCCCATCTATTTCCCATGAAGTGATGGGACCAGATGCCATGATCTTTGTTTTCTGAATGTTGAGCTTTAAGCCAACTTTTTCACTCTCCTCTTTCACTTTCATCAAGAGGCTTTTTAGTTCCTCTTCACTTTCTGCCTTAAGGGTGGTGTCATCTGCATAAATGAGGTTATTGATATTTCTCCTAGCAATCTTGATTCCAGCTTGTGCTTCTTCCAGCCCAGCGTTTCTCATGACGTACTCTGCATAGAAGTTAAATAAGCAGGGTGACAATATACAGCCTTGACGTACTCCTTTTCCTATTTGGAACCAGTCTGTTGTAACTGTTGTTTCCTGACCTGCATATAGGTTTCTCAAGAGGAAGGTCAGGTGGTCTGGTATTCCCATCTCTTTCAGAGTTTTCCACAGTTTATCAAGATTAATGGCCTTTTTACTTTGCTTCCTCACTTTCCCTCATCTCTGACCTATAAAAGAGCCTCACATCCAGACCCCATAAGATGGTTATTTTGATGCACTTTCCTGCCATCTTCTCAGGCTGCCAGCTCCCCAATTAAAGTCTCTTCCTCACCCCAACACCTTGTCTCTTCGATTCATTGGCATATGGTGTGACAAGCAGAGCAAGCTTGGACTTAGCAACAACATCAAATGGAAACCTTCATAGGCAGAAAGGAAGCCATATTCCACTTTAACCCCTCCCCCCTTGTCATGAATCTCCAGGCAACTCTATTAATTCTGACTGATTATCCTTCCACACTGCCCGGCACCAATGTAGCGCCAAGAGCAATGACAGAGACGTGGCGGATTGCTTTCAAAATGATACTGGAAGCAGGTATCCAAGAGAAGGTGCTCTGCTTTTGTACCAGTTGTGTCCCCCTGCCACCCTTGTGCCCTGCCTTGCCCCAAAATGCTGCGTTACAAGCAACCACAAAATCTTGTGGCATAGGACGATAAGTGGATTGCTCATGGGCCTGGGATCATGGAGAGGCTCCGGGAGTGGGCTGATTGTTGCTTGGGGAGACTGGGTCGACTAGGCTCTGGTCCATGTCTGTCATCCTCAGTGCTTCAGCCCCGGCATGCCTGCCTTGTGATGGCAGAGGAGCAAGAGCCGAGGGGGAACAGGCAGGACTTCTGTAGGGCTGGTCTCAGAGCTGACACACTGTTGTCTGCCTTATTCAACTGGAAAATCACACCAGGAAATACATGGTGTCTTTATGGAACTCCACAGCTGCATGACAAAGGGTGTGTGTACAGGGTAGGGTGAAGTATTAGGGTTCCCAGGAGTTTCTTTGGGACAGTGATGCCCCCAAGTCGAACAAAGGTCATCAGATGATTGAGAAACAGTCTGGTTTTAATGCAGGAAGCGGGAGCCCCTTCCAGGGCCCAAAAGTGGGCTCTTGTTTCACACTCGGAAATGAATCGTCCGAGGAGACACATGTGCTGACAAAGCAAGAGACTATTGGGAAGAGTCACCTGGGCAGAGAGCAGTAGGGTAAGTGAACCGAGGAGAACTGCTCTGGCACGTGGCTCCCAGTCTCAGGTTTTATGGTGATGGGATTTGTTTTCGGGTTTTCTTTAGCCAGTCATTCTGACTCAGAGTCCTTCTTGGTGGTGCACGCCTTGTTCAGCCCAGATGGATACCAGCAAGAAGGATTCTGGGAGGTGGTTGGACACGTGGTGTCACTTTTTGACCTTTCCTGAACTCTCCCTGTTGGTGGTGGCTTGTTAGTTCCGTGTTCCTTACCAGGACCTCCTGTCATAAAACAACTCACACACATGGTTACTATGGTGCCTGAGCAGAGTGGGCGGTTTCAGTCAGTGTGCCTCCCCTAATAGTTTGGGAGAAGCAAGAGCTGTGAAAAGGAGAGAGGCGAAAAGGAAAGATATAAGCATCTGAATGCAGAGTTCCAAAGAATAGCAAGAAGAGATAAGAAAGCCTTCTTCAGCGATCAGTGCAAAGAAATAGAGGAAAACAACAGAATGGGAAAGACTAGAGATCTCTTCAAGAAAATTGGAGATCCCAAGGGAACATTTCACGCAAAGATGGGCTCGATAAAGGACAGAAATGGTCTGGACCTAACAGAAGCAGAAGATATTAAGAAGAGTTGGCAAGAATACACGGAAGAACTGTACAAAAAAGATCTTCACGACCCAGATAATCATGATGATGTCATCACTAATCTAGAGCCAGACATCCTGGAATGTGAAGTCAAGTGGGCCTTAGAAAGCATCACTATGAACAAAGCTAGTGGAGGTGATGGAATTCCAGTTGAGCTGTTTCAAATCCTGGAAGATGATGCTGTGAAAGTGCTGCACTCAACATGCCAGCAAGTTTGGAAAACTCAGCAGTGGCCACAGGACTGGAAAAGGTCAATTTTCATTCCAATCCCAAAGAAAGGCAATGCCAAAGAATGCTCAAACTACCGCACAATTGCACTCATCTCACACGCTAGTAATGTAATGCTCAAAATTCTCCAAGCCAGGCTTCAGTAATATGTGAACCGTGAATTCCCTGATGTTCAAGCTGGTTTTGGGAAAGGCAGAGGAACCAGAGATCAAATTGCCAACATCTGCTGGATCATGGAAAAAGCAAGAGAGTTCCAGAAAAACATCTATTTCTGCTTTATTGACTATGCCAAAGCCTTTGCCTGTGTGGATCACAATAAACTGTGGAAAATTCTGAAAGCGATGGGAATACCAGACCACCTAACCTGCCTCTTGAGAAATCTGTATGCAGGTCAGGAAGCAACAGTTAGAACTGGACATGGAACAACAGACTGGTTCCAGATAGGAAAAGGAGTATGTCAAGGTTGTATATTGTCACCCTGCTTATTTAACTTCTATGCAGAGTACATCATGAGAAATGCTGGACTGGAAGAAACACAAGCAGGAATCAAGACTGTCGGGAGAAATATCAACAACCTCATTTATGCAGATGACACCACCCTTATGGCAGAAAGTGAAGAGCTAAAAAGCCTCTTGATGAAAGTGAAAGAGGAGAGTGAAAAAGTTGGCTTAAAGCTCAACATTCAGAAAATGAAGATCATGGCATCTGGTCCCATCACTACATGTGAAATAGATGGGAAAACAGTAGAAACAGTGTCAGACTTTATTTCTTGGGGCTCCAAAATCACTGCAGATGGTGACTGCAGCCATGAAATTAAAAGGCACTTATTCCTTGGAAGAAAAGTTATGATGAACCTAGATAGCATATTCAAAAGCAGAGACATTACTTTGCCGACTAAGATCCGCCTAGTCAAGGCTGTGGTTTTTCCTGTGGTCATGTATGGATGTGAGAGTTGGACTGTAAAGAAGGCTGAGCGCCAAATAATTGATGCTTTTGAACTGTGGTGTTGGAGAAGACTCGTGAGGTTCCCTTGCACTGCAAGGAGATCCAACTAGTCCATTCTGAAGGAGATCAGCCCTGGGATTTCTTTGGAAGGAATGATGCTAAAGCTGAAACTCCAGTACTTTGGCCACCTCATGCAAAAATTCACTCATTGGAAAAGACTCTGATGCTGAGAGAGATTGGGGGCAGGAGGAGAAGGGGACGACCCAGGATGAGATGGCTGGATGGCATCACTGACTTGATGTTTGTGAGTCTGAGTGGACTCCAGGAGATGGTGATGGACAGGGAGGCGTGGCATGCTGCGATTCATGGGGTCGCAAAGAGTCGGACATGACTGAGCAACTCAACTGAAGAGATGAGTGGTATCCGGTAGCCCTCTTAAACTCACAGGACAGATGAACCCTTTTACCTCTAAACCTGTTTCTCAAAGACCTCACTTCTTGTGGCTGTTGGACAATTACCTGGCAAAACTTAGCCTAGATTATTCTTTAGGGCAGTGTTAGCTAGTTAAACCATGTGCGGCTTTGCCTCTAATGGTGATTAACTTAAATTGCAAACAGTGTTGTTTATTTTTTATTAATATGGACCCACTAGAATATACCGTCCACAAGGGTAGGACTTGTTGCTATATTTGCTTACTGATCTGTGCGAAGAACCTGGACTAGTCCCTGGCACATGTAGTAGGCACTCCCCAGAAGTTTGTGAAAGGATGAATGAATTGCCATAAGAGCACCATTGACAAAGTCAGCTGGGGTGTCGCAGGCGGAGCGAAGCCTTTATTGAATCTTGACTTGATTAAACTCCCACTGTTTTCCTGGATCCTTCTGCTCTGGTGAATGTGTGAATGTAAACATTTTGCAGTTTCTGCCTCCTTACTTTGTTTCTCCACCAAGTCTGGTGACCTCTATACTTTACCTTGAATTCAGTGACTTCACACATTCTGTTTTTAATAACTAACCCTGTGTAGCAGGTTATATTTTCCAAATATGGCCCCAGCGATATCTGCTCTGCCACATGCTCCCCTGCAACATGACCTTGACACTCCTCTCATCAGGAGGTAAGGTATGTACCCGTCCTCTTGAATCTGAGTGGGCTTGTGATTTACTTGTAACCAATGGAATGTGATCAAAATGACACAGCATGCCATACAAGGCTAGGTAGTAAAAATGATTCAGCTTCCATGTTACAAGTATTCCAAAATAATTATTCTACTTGAACTCTTTAGAAGTATCAATGACTCTGCAAGAAATATGCAGCCTATACAAACTAGCCAAAGCCATTTATTTCACCCTTACCTGCAAGATTTTTCCTGATACTTATAGAATCTCTAGTAGCATTTGCTGACAGGCAGCTCCCTACACGTGGTTTCTGTGATCTTGCTGAATTGCTCAGTTCTGAGCTCTTCCTCAGTATTTCCTTAGTAGGCAGATTATGCAAAACTACGGACAGAAAATAATTTTAGTGGGTTTATCAGGGAACTCACATAAAAATTATGCAAAGGGATCAGGAAAAATGTTAAAGGGTTCCTCTAATACAAACCCTTGCTTTCTAAGGGTGACTATGAAGACAAAAACAGTCATTGTATAGCTGTGAAACCTCGACACATAAGTTTAGTACATCTTGTGGGATAAACCATCTGAAAAATACTATCAGAGTTTTCCAAAGTGTTGCTCAAAGTGTGCATCCTGGGAATGGTTTTGATAATTGGTGCAATGTCTAGTTCTTATAGCACATTTTCTTTGGAGATGCATCTCTGATTTTTTCTAAAAATTTGCACTGTATTTGAATATGGTTTACAATGTATTTGTTTCAGGTGTACAGCAAAGTGAATCAGATATATACATATATATGTATATATATAGAGAGAGCGCACATATGTGCACGCAATATGCTTGCTAAGTTGCTTCAGTCACGTCCCACTCTTTGAGACCCCGTGGACGTAGTTCGCCAGGCTCATCTGACCATGGGATTCTCTAGGCAAGAATACTGGAGTGGGTTGTCATGCCCTTCTCCAGGGAATCTTCCCAACCCAGGGATCAAACCCATGTCTCTTATGACTCCCACATTGACAGGTGGATTCTTTACTACTAGTGCCATCTGGGAAGCCATATATGGTAATCTCCAGGTCCATGCATGTTGCTGCAAATGGCATTATTTCATTCATTTTTATGGCTGAGTAATATTCTATGGCAAATACATACAACAACTTCTTTATCCACTCATCTGTCAGTGGACATTTAGATTGGTTTTATGTGTTGGCTATTATAAACTGCACTATAGTTAACATAGGGGTGACTGTATCCTTTCGAATCATGGTTTTTTTCTGGTTATATGCCCAGGAGTGAGATTGCTGGATCATATGGTAGCCCTGCTTATAGTTTTTTAAGGAACCTCCGTGCTCTTCTTCATAGTGGCTGAACCAATTTACATTCCTGCCAACAGTGTAGGAGGGTCCCCCTTTCTCCACACACTCTCCAGAATTTGTTCATAGACTTTTTGATGATGGCTGTTCTGCTTGGTGTGAGATAATATCTCACTATAGTTTTGATTTGCATTTCTCTGATAATCAGGGATGTTGAGCATCTTTTCATGTGCTTTTTGGCTATCTGTATGTCTTTGGAGAAATGTCTATTTAGGTCTTCTGCCCATCATTTTTTGATTGGGTTGTTGTGTGGGGTTTTTTTTTTTTTTGATGTTGAGCTGCATGAGCTGTTTGTAAATTTTGAACATGAATCCCCTGTCAGTCACATCATCTGCAAATATTTCTTCCCATTCTGTGGGTTGTCTTTTCATTGTGTTTACAGTTTCCTCTGCTGTGCAAAAGCTTTTGAGTTTAATTTGATGCCATTTGTTGTTTGCTTTAATTTATGTTGCTCTAGGAGATTGAAAAATGTTGATGCAATTTATGTCAGTGCTCTGCCTATGTTTTCCTCAGAGTTTTATAGTATCTGGTCTTACATTTAGGCCTTCAATCCATTTTTAGTTTATTTTTGAATATGGTATGAGAAAATGTTCTAATTTCATTTTTTACATGTAGCTGTACCATTTTCCTAACACCATTTATTGAAGAGATTGTCTTCTCTCCATTGTTGTAGCCTTGCCTCTTTTGTCATAGATTAACTGACCAAAGATGCATGGGTTTATTTCTGGGCTTTCTCTTCTGTTCTGTTGTTCTATATTTCCTTTTTCTGCCAGTACCATACTGTTTTGATGAGTGTAGCTTTGTAGTATAGACAGGAGTCATACAGCCTGATTTCTCCAGCTCTGTTTTTCTTTCTCAAGGTTGCTTTGGCTATTAGGAGTCTTGTGTGTGTCCATAAGATGGTAAAATTTTTGTTCCAGTTCTGTGAAAATTGTCATTGGTAATTTGATAAAGATTGCATTGACTCTGTAGATTGCCTTATGCGTATATTCATTTTGACAAGACTGATTCTTGCAATCCAAGAATGTGGTATATCTTTTCATCTGTTTGTGTCATCTTCAATTTCTTTCATCAGCATCTTATTTTCAGAGTAGAGGTCTTCTGCCTTCCTGGTTAGGTTTATTCCTAGGTATTTTATTCTATTTGATCCAATGGTAAATGAGATTCTTGCTTTAATTTCTCCTTCTGATCTCTCCTTAGTGTATAGAAATGCAGCAGCTTTCTATGGATTAACTTTGTATCCTTCAACTTTACTGAATTCATTGATGAGCTCTAGTAGTTTTCTAGTAGCATCTTCAGGATTTTCAATGTATAATATCCTTGCAATCTACAAACAGTGACAGTTTTACTTATTTTACATTTTGGATTCCCCTTATTTCTTCTCTGATTGCCATGGCTAGGACTTCCACAATTATGTTGACTAGAAGTGGCAAGAGTGGACATTCTTGGCCTGCTCGTGATTTTAGAAGAATTGTTTTCAGATTTTCGTTGTTGAGTATGATGTTAGATGTAGGCCTTTATTATGTTGAGGTGTGTTCCCTCTATGCCTGTTTTCTGGAGAGTTTTTATCATAAGTGAGTGTTGAATTTTGTCAAAAGCTCTTTATGCATCTATTTAGATGATCATATGGTTCTTATTCTTCAGTTTGTTAATGTGGTGTATCACTGATTGTTTTGTGTATATTGAAAAATCCTTGCATCTCTGGGATAAATCCCACTTGTTCGTGGTGTATGATCCTTTTAATGTATTGCTGGATTTGGTTGGCTAGTCTTTTTTTTTTCTTTTTTTTTTAAAATTGTATTTGTTTTTGGCTGTACTGGGTCTTAGTTGCTGCCTGCAGGCTTTCTCTAGTTGCGGTGAGCAGGGGCTCCTCTTCATTGTGGTACATGGGCTTCTCATTGCAGTGGCTTCTCTTGCTGCAGAGCACAGGCTCTAGGGCACATGCAGGCTCAGAATTGTGGTGTGTGGGCTCTGGTAGTTGTGGCACATGAGCATAGTTGCCCCCTAGCATGTGGAATCTTCCCATAGCAGGGATCAAACTTGTGTCCTCTGCACTGGCAGGAGAATTCTTAACCACTGGACTATCAGGGAAGTCCAGTTTGCTGTCTTTTGTTGAGGATTTTTGAGTCTACCTTCATCAGCCTGTACTTTTTTTTAGTTGTATATTTGTCTGGTTTTGATATCAGGGTGATGGTGGCCTTATAGAAAGAGCTTGGCAGTGTTTCTTCCTCTTCGATTTTTTGGAATAGTTTCAGAAGGATATGTATTCACTCTTCTGTAAATGTTTGATAGAATTTACCTGTGAAGACATCTGGTCTTGGACTTTGGTTCATTGGAAGTTGTTTTTTTTTTTTAAATATATCTATAAATGTATTTATTTATTTTGGATATAGGAAAGACAGATGTTATATTTGTGTATAGTTGATTAACAATATTATATTAATTTCAAGTGTACAGAAAGTGATTCAGTTATACATACATATGTATCCATTGTTTTTCAAATTCTTTGATTCATTGGAAGTTTTTAAACCATGGTTTCAATTTCAGTCCTTGTGATTGGTATGTTCATATTTTTTATTTCTTCATGGTACATCTTGGGAGATTGTACCTTTCTCAGAATTAGTTCATTTCTTCTAGTTGTCCCTTTTATTGGCATATGGTTGCTTGTAGCACGTTATGATCCATTGTATGTTTCTGGTATCCATCGTAACTTCTCCATTTTCATTTCTAAATTTATTGATTGGAGCCCTTTTCCTTTTTCCCCTTGATGAATCTGGCTAAGGTTTATCCATTTTGTTTATCTTTTCAAAGATGCAGAAAAGGCTTTAGGTTTCACTGAGCTTTTCTATTTTCTATGTCTCTCTCTCATGTATTTCTGCTCTAATCTTTATGATCTCTTCTACTGGCTTTGGGTTTTGTTTGTTCTTTTCCTAGTTGCCTTAAGTGTAAGGTTAGGTTGTTAATTTGATATGTTTCTTATTTCCTGAGGTAAGATTGTGTTGCTATAAACTTGCCTCTTAGAAGTGCTTTTACTTCATCCCTTAGTATTTAGATTGTCATGCTTTCACTTTCATTTGTCTCTAGGTGTTTTTTGGTTTCTTCAGTGATCCATTGGTGGTTTCCTAGCATATTGTTTAGCTTCCACATGATTTTATCGCAGCTGCGCCCCTCCTACCTTCTCATTGTGGCTGCTTCTTTGTCTTCGGAGGATGTCTTTTTTTGGTAGATTTCAGCATTTCTTTTTAACTGATGGCTGTTCAGCAGGTAGTAGTGATTTTGATGATGTTTCCATGAGACAGACTGAGCTCACATCCTTCTACTCTGCGATCTTGTCTCCACTGTGAGGTCAAGTGGTTTGTTCAGATATGCATCTTCTGGCCTCCAAGAGCCAAGCAGCATGATGCGGCTGCCTTGCTGGTTCTCCGTTCTCGCATAACGCACCACAGTAGCCACCTAGGACAGCTCAGCTGGGGCCTCAAGGCTGCCTCTACAAGTCCAAGCCAGATACCACATCTCTGATTTTTTTTTTTTTTTTAGCTCAGCAACCTGATTGGAAATTTCTCCTGCTTCTACTCTTTCTGTCCTCTATAGGCTGTTCTCAAAACAGCAGTTAGAGCGATGTAGGCCATATCATCTAACTGATGATGTCAGTGTTTCACAAGGTCCTTGCAAGTAACATTTGCTGTGCATTGGACGGCCTACAAGGCTCAGAGGCATCTCACCCTCATTGCCGGGAGCCAGCGTGAGGAATCCCACCCGTGACAAGGTCATGCGGCAGAGGCCTGATGGGCAAGGCTATTCAGGCCTCGGGGTTTCCCCCTGGAATTTCCTGAGCGTGTACCCCAAAAATAAGAACCTGCCTGCCTTATTGTATTGTACTTTTCCACTCTTCTGACACTCTCTGGAAAGAGTTAACTCAAGGCTTTAGTCTTCTGCATTTGAAAGGGATGTTTCAGTTCAAACCCCTTCTGATAGCTCTCTAACTTGCCTAACAGGTTCCCCTGGACTTTTTACAGCTTGTGAATCGCTTACAGCCCCCCAACTGCAAGAGGCACAAAGCTTAAAGCATCTGAAAGATACAGAGCCCTTTCTAAAGAGCTAAAAATCATATTGGTGACGGATTTCACTGTTGACTCAATGATTGCTGCCAGTCCTCCATATTCTTTATCTTTTCAGCACCTGGGAGGATGTTAATCAATGTAATCAGGATATGGAAAAAGGTATATAGTAATTTTGATGTTAGCAACAATAGACTTTTGAGTTAATTACTTTTCTTTTGTTATAAATCACCATACTCCTTTTACTTGTTATAAATTGTTGTATCTTTGCTATGTAAGAATGTAATTTATTTAGTGTTTTCTGAGAGTGGCACCAGACTTTGGGAAGATCAACACAAATAAGTCTTCTGGTTGACAAACCCTTATCAGAAAAAAGGCTGTAAAATGTTAATTGGCCCTTTTGGCCAAAAGATGATGTAAATTACCTAAGACAGGTATGCAGAGAGAAAAGCCTGGTTTTGATAAGAGCCTGGGCTACTAACGCTGCATAATTTTGTATTACCCATTGATCTCTATGTACAATCAAAAAGGTATAAAAGGCCTTTCTAGACAATAGAGGCCAGGCCAGTCATTGAAAAGACTGGTTTCCCCCGTATCTCCTCTTTACTCCTTTTCTGGCTGAATTCCCATGTGGGGCGTGGAGGCTTACCATGTATACTTACTTGCCCCAGCTTCTAAGATCCACGCGAGAGGGAGCCCAAGGTGGGGCACCCCCCGCTATTCAAGAGGACTCCGGTGGCCTAATGTAGATGGTGCAAGCTCCTTGTCTGGAACTTTATTGGCTTTCCATGTAAACCAAGTTATTCAGCCTCTTTTCTCCTTTCAATTTTCCTACTACACTCTTTCTTCCTAATCTAATCTTATATTAATAAATAAATACGTTTTTTCCTCGCCTACGCCGTCCCCGCTTCGAATCACCCTGGATCCACTGGGGCTGGACCCCGGCCCCTCATCACTTCCCTGACTTCTCCTCTTTTTCCTTTTCTTGCTCCTTAAGTTCCAGCGACACTGGCTGCCTTGATGTTCCTCAAACATATTAGTTATAGCCTTAACTTAGAAAGTTTCCTTTGAAATTTCCCCTTCCTGGTATACTGTTCAAATGAAATGCTCAAGGATTTGCCCCTTCACATCTCTCTCAGTGAATACGTCTCTCCCTGACTTGTTATTTTAAGTTACAACCCTTCCCCCAACCATTAGCATCTAGAAACTATATAGTTTCTTTTCTTTTTTGTCTGCCTGTACTAGAATGTAATCCCCGTGAGGAAAGGAATTTTTGTCTCCCTTGTTCCCTGTTTTATCCCCAGCATCTGGATTAATGGTGTGACACACAATATTTGCTTAACAGATACTTACTGATGTCTGTGATACCCTTCAGAATATTGAAAACTTGCACCAGTCCCTAACTGATGGCTGAGCTTTGCTGTCTGCTTTGATGACCAGTTTCCTGATTGTGCTTCTCTGCACAGGCAGCCATAAAAATGTGCATTTTTGACATAGGGTTTGATTCTTGTCTCTCTTTCTATACCTCCAGTATTAATCTCTACTTCCAGCATTATCAATGTGAAGCTTTTTTTAGCCATTATAAGCCAAACATAATCGTGGCAGAATCAGACACCGGGTGCAGTAAGTAAATGAACTGGTGCCCATCACTCCACTGAAGGAGGGGCAGCCCAGTTTGATCAGTCACATTGACCAAGAGCACATAATAATGCACAGCCTACTGTATTGGATGAGAGAAAAGTATATTTACTGTTTTTCTGTGGGTACTATAATGTGTGTGTATGGATATAAGATTTGAATGTACTATAGTAAATCATTGTTGTATGATGGTGCTAAAACCGATATGCCTCTATTTTGTGTATTTTTATTTTATATGGGAGTATAGTTGATTTACAGTGTTGTATTGGTCCCAGGTGTACAGTAAATATTTGCCTCTGTTTTAAATTGATGAATCTGTGTCATTACCTTAAATCAACAAGTGCAGATGGAAGTGTTCACTTGGTTAGAGTAAATTCTTTAGCTTGAATATTGTAAGAGTTTCCTATGTGTAGTCATTTCTAAGGTTTTCTCCAGTATTCAGGATATTAAGAGGAAAGGAGTGGTTAAGGATCTCTATGGTGCTATAGCTCAACAGCTGTCAAATAATAATATAGTAATGAATAATGCACTAATACTCCTGATTTTTCATCTCATGGTAAACGAATATTTCTACTTCTACATCTATAGTTCTCATTGTTGGAAGAGGTTTCAATATCAGAAATACAGAGTTTATTCTCTGATACAGTCAGTCTCTAGATATTTGCATGAATGAGAAGGTGATGGCACCCCACTCCAGTACTCTTGCTTGGAAAATCCCATGGATGGAGGAGCCTGGTTTCTGCAGTCCATGGGATCGCTAAGAGTCGGACACGATTGAGCGACTTCCCTTTCACTTTTCACGTTCACGCATTGAAGAAGGAAATGGCAACCCACTCCAGTGTTCTTACCTGGAGAATCCCAGGGACGGGGGAGCCTGGTGTGCTGCTGTCTGTGGGGTCACACAGAGTCAGACACGACTGAAGTGACTTAGCAGCAGCAGTGGCAGCAACACATAGTTAAAGGATCAGATATGTCTCAAATAATTGATAATTGATTATGACTCTGAAATGTCAATGCTCACACTTTTCCAACTGTTCTCAGTGTGAGATTACTTCTGAAGATAGCTTGACTCTGGGTTCCTATGAGGTACAATAAGGAGTGATACGCAGAAAGAACCTGGATCTTAGCCCATAATCCACAAGGCAGAAAAACCCATTACCAGATGGCCAAAGAAAGATAACTGCTTTAGGTTAGCAAAGATGAAAAGAATTATGGTGCTGGAAGGATCCAAGAGATAATTAATTTAATCCATTGCTTTCACAATGAGGAAACTGAGACCTCTGGCAGTCATAAAACAGGAAGTTACTGAATAGTTTTAAAGAGGAGAGAGATGGAATCGTATCTGTGATTGAGAAAGCTTGTTTTTCTGTAAAACCGGGCAATATGCTTGAAGGGAGTAAGATGTATTGGGACGCTAAGTAAAATAATCAAGAAATGAGGAAATCTGAGCTAGGTCTGTAGCAGGAAAGATGGACGGACTTAGAAGGACTCGAGATATTAACCAGATGGGATTTATAGGGTTTGATGAAGACTAGAAATGGGAGTAAAATCGGATAAGAGTCAAAGATTATGGCTGCTTTCTGCTCTGGACAACTGGGCCAGTGGGGATGCTGTACACCAAGCCAAAGGATACAGGCAGTAGAATAGGTATGCAGTAGGAGGCAAAGGAGAGTGGCTAGTACAGTTTTGAAGCTGCCAAGTATGACTTTATAGTCATTATGGGAGTGTGTGTGTGTACAAAATTTCAGCACTGGAAGACTGCTCAAGAGCTGTTCTCAGTCAATCGTGTTCTCAATGATTCCCTCAAACATGCCTCCACAACTGTTTTTGAGGAAGACTGGCACTCAAATTTCAGGAAGACTGGCTAAAGGAGGCTGATGGAGGTCAGCTTTGAAAATGCGATCAGATAGTGATCATACAGAAAGAGGCGTGTGGCTAGACTTCAGAATGAGGTCTGTTGTGCTTGCTAACCCAGCTTCCATTACATCCTATCAATAATATCTTGAGTTTCCTTTAAAAGACAACCATCGCCCATTCCCATAACATGTGATTTGAGAGGAGCTAAACCATTTCCATGTTCCCAAGGGGAAGCATATATCCCAGGCCTGCTCTAGGAGAAGTACTTCTGAGCTTTCTTGGCTAGAAACATTGGGAAAGCTGGGGTTACTAAACTGAAAGGATTAAACATACAGTTTCTGGTGGCCATCCTATGATGGCAAGGAGAAGGCAAGCTGAGGATCAGGCCACAAAGTGGAAAGCAGAACTGAGTAACAGATGATAAGTGTGACCTGATAACATTGTTGGCATGCCTGCACATGGCCTTTGCAGGAGAACTGTTCAGTTATCCGGCTGAGTACTTTTCTGCTTTTGCTCAAGGGGGTGACTGTCATTTTCAAAAGGAAGGTGGCCGGACTGATTTGGGTTTTTGATCACTTGAAGTACTTTGCCATGATTGTTTAGAAAATCTGGGTCTACAGGGAGAGGAGCAAGAAAAATGTTTACAACAGTTGTGGAGGCATGTTTGAGGGAATCATTGAGAACAAGAATTGACTGAGAACAGCTCTTGAGCAATGATTTAGTGGAGGTGTTTAATTGAGACCTAATGTCAAATTCTTCACCAGATCTAACCGTGTGGCCTTGGGGAAGTTATTTAACCTCTCTGAACCTCAATTCTCTCATCTGTAAGTTGGTAATGATAATAGAATCTTTCTCACAGAATGTTTAGGGTGATACTTATAAAGGGTATAACTTGTTGTCTAACACTGAATAAATGTTAGCCTTTGTCTAAAATCAACATTTTTCTGCATGTAGTTGTTTCAAGC
This sequence comes from Ovis canadensis, assembly GCF_042477335.2. Classification (NCBI taxonomy): domain Eukaryota; kingdom Metazoa; phylum Chordata; class Mammalia; order Artiodactyla; family Bovidae; genus Ovis; species Ovis canadensis. The sequence goes on along the minus strand of NC_091727.1, from coordinate 38,124,249 downwards.
AATGAATTCCCATTGCCTGCTTACCACCTTCCCTTTCTCTTTTTCTAAACTGGTTCTCCTTAGAAAAGAGTCATGGAGGGAGTGGGGGAGAGGGTTTGCTTATTCTTTCCCAATGATTCCTAAATCAAATGTGTTCCATTTACGAGCCTAAATAATTTTCGTTTTTTAGTGTGACAAATTCAACTTCTAAGGTGACAAGAGAAATCATGCTGTGTTTTTCAGCTTTAATGTGATTACTGATAATAAAGAATCAAGTTGACAAATTTTGTTGTTAATGCATGATACAGAATAAAATCAGTCTTTTTCTAGGTGTCTCTGGTTCTGTAATGGTAAGAGTGGGCTGGAAAGTGAAAGCATATGACATAAAGCCATACAGGTGAGCATGTCTGCAAAGACAGCATAGGCATGTACTACATGAGGTGGATATTGGGCTCTGGTTTTCAGTCTCTTAAACACAATGGAAGCTTTCCATAATTTCTCTGTCCTTTATCACTGTCTCACAGTTTTGAAGAGAAAACCTGCAAGATATCTTTGGTGTGTTGGTTATTTGAGCTGCTTCTGGAAAGATTGATAGAGAAATCTAGTTTTATTAATGGCTGGAAGTTGTACAAGACAAACTTAAGAAATCAGTATATTCAGTCTCTAATTTTATTTTCTTTTTTCTGTAAATTTATTTATATTTTCTATAAATTTATTTTATTAAATTTATTAATGTAAATTATAAATTGCATTTAGTTATATATATTTTCTATAGAGTTATTTATTTTTGCTGGATGTTGCTCTGTGTGGGGTTTCTCTAGTTGCAGCAAGCAGGGGCTACTGTCTCATTGCTGTGCACAGGCTTCTCATTGCAGTGGCTTCTCTTGTTGTGGAGCATGGGCTATAGTGTGTGTGCAGGCCTCCATAGTTGCTGCTCTTGGGCACTAGAGCACATTCTCAATAGTTGGGGCACCCAGGCCTAGCTGCTCTGAGGCATGTGGGATCTTCCTGGATCAGGGATCAAACCTGTGTCTCTTGCATTGGCAGGCCGATTCTTTGCCAGTCAGCCACTAGGGAAGCTCTGTTTTCTTTTTCAATTACGATGTCTATAAAATCATCAATATTATCGTTCTATTGAAGGTGCAGGTAAGTGGCTCACATGTGGTCACTTGAAATTCACAGTTAGACCCTCCACATAACTGAATCTTCAGTAAAGTTGTTTTTTATTCAGATGGGGACATGAAGCCTTTTTTCCTGTCAAGAGCTTTGTGCATTTGGACTTTGAGTTTCATATTAGACATACAAAAATGGAACTCAGATATAGAATACTAGTGAATGCAGAAAAGATAAATAGGTAAGTACGTATAAATGATGAGTATAAAAGCATCTGAAAGATTGGCCTTCTATAAAAGGGAGCCTGGCAATAAGTCAATGGAATAGAACATCATGACAGTCTAATAACATCATGACAGTCTATCCTGCTGCCAGATAAATGTCATGGAAAAGCAGGGGTATTTATCTCATCCTAACACTTATTTTAAAATCTGAGGTCTGTTATCTCTCTGAATGGCTTTATTTCATTTACCAAATGGTTAAATATAAAGAAAATGAGACCATTTATTTAATACAAGCTGACGTGGGTTTCTGATGCAGACTTCATATCCAGACCAAAGAAAGATGTGTAAAAGAGACTAGCTAAGGGATTAACATCTGGATATCTGTTCTGTTCTTTCTAATTATCCAAAACAGTGTGAAAGTCATTGTTTTCCTATGGGTAAAAACAGAAATAAATAAAAGAGGAGGACTTGCTTTACTGGGAGCTATAATTTTATGCGTTTTTATCATTTCTTTATTTTTTATTGAACTATGGTTGAATTACAGTGTTGCATTAATTACTGTTTTATAGTAAAGTGATGCAGTTATATACATATATACACACACACACATTCTTTTTCATATTTATTTTCCTTATGGTTTATCACAGGATATCGAATATAGTTCCCTGTGCTATATAGTAAGACCTTGTTATTTATCCATTCCAGATATATCAGTTTGCATCTACTAATCCCAAACTCCCAATCCAACCCTCTCCCACCCACTCCCTCTTTGCAACCAGCAGCCTATTATCTATGTCCCTGATTCTGTTTCATAGTTTCATTTGTGTCATATTTTAGATTCCACATATAAGTGATTTATGGTGTTTGTCTTTCTCTTTCTGACTTATTTCACTTAGTATGATAATCTCTAGTTATATCCATGATGCTGCAAATGGCATCATTCCTTGTTTGTGGCTGAGTAGTATTCCATTGTATATATTGATGGACATTTAGATTGTTTCCATGACTTGGCTATTGTGAAGACCGCTGCTGTGAACATAGGGGTGCATGTATCTTTTGAATTACAGTTGTGTCTGGATGTAGGATCCAGCAATCCTACTCTTTGCCCAAGAGTAGGATTGCTGGATCATATGGTAATTCCATTTTTAGTTTCCTGAGAAACATTCATACTGTTTTCCACAGTAACCACACCAACTTACATTACCATCAACAGTGTGGAAGTGTTCCCTTTTCTTCACCCTCTCCAGCATTTATTTGTAGACTGCTTAATGATGGCCATTCTGATTGGTGTGAGGTGAAATCTCATTGTAGTTTTGATCGGCATTTCTCAAATGATTAACAATGTTGAGCATCTTTTCATGGGCCCATTGGCCATCTGCGTTTCTTTTTTGGAGAAATATCATTTAGGCCTTTTGCCCATTTTTTGATTGGGTTTGTCGAGTTGTAAGAGCTGTTTGTATATTTTGGAAATTAAGCCCTAGTTGGTCACATCATCTGTGAATATTTTCTCCCATTCTGTAGGTTGTCTTTTCATTTTGTTGATGGTTATCTTTGCTGTGCAAAAACTTGCGAGGTTTATTAGGTCCCATTTGTTTATTTTCATTTTTATTTCTTTTACCTGGGGATCAGTTCACTTCAGTTGCTCAGTTGTGTCCAACTCTTTGCGACCTCAGGGATTGCAGCATGCCAGGCTTCCCTGTCCATCACCAACTCCTAGAGCTTGTTCAAACTCATGTCCATCGAGTCAGTGATGCCATCCAACCATCTCATCCTCTGCCATCCCTTTCTCCTCCTGCCTTCAATCTTTCCCAGCATCATGGTCTTTTCCAGTGAGTCACTTCTTCACATCAGGTGGCCAAAGTATTGGAGTTTCAGCTTCAGCATCAGTCCTCCCAATGAATATTCAGGACTGATTTCCTTTAGGATGGACTGGTTGGATCTCCTTGCAGTCCAAGGGACTCTCAAGAGTCTTCTCCAACACCACAGTTCGAAAGCATCGATCCTCTGATGCTCAGCTTTCTTTATGGTCCAACTCTCACATCCATACATGACTACTGGAAAAACCACAGCTTTGACTAGATGGAGCTTTGTTGGCAAAGTAATGTCTCTGCTTTTTAATAATGCTGTCTAGGTTGGTCATAGCTTTTCTTCCAAGGAGCAAGCATCTTTTAATTTCATGGCTGCAGTCACCATCTGCAGTGATTTTGGAGCTCAGAAAAATAAAGTGTGTTACTGTTTCCATTGTTTCCCCACCTATTTGCCATGAAGTGATGGGACAGAATGCCATGATCTTTGTTTTTATGAATGTTGAGTTTTAAGCCAGATTTTTCACTCTCCTCTTTCACTTTCATCAAGAGGCTGTTTAGTTCTTCTTTGCTTTCTGCCATAAGGGTGGTGTCATCTGCATATCTGAGGTTACTGATATTTCTCCAGGCAGTCTTGATTCCAGCTTGTGCTTCATCCAGCATGACATTTCACATGATGTACTCCGCATATAAGTTAAATAAACAGTATACAGCCTTGACGTACTCCTTTCCCAATTTGGAACTAGTCTGTTATTCCATGTCCGGTTCTAACTGTTGCTTCTTGACTTGCATGCAGATTTCTCAGGAGGCAGATGAGGTCTCAGGAGGTCTTATTGCCATCTCTTTCAGAATTTTCCACAATTTGTTGTGATCCACACAGTCAAAGGCTTTGGCATAGACAATAAAGCAGAAATAGATGTTTTTCTGGAACTCTCTTGCTTTTTCCATGATCCAGCAGATGTTGGCAATTTGATCTCTGGTTCCTCTGCCTTTCTCAAAACCAGCTTGAACATCAGGGAGTTCTCAGTTCATGTACTGTTGAAGCCTAGCTTGGAGAATCTTGAGCATTACTTTGCTAGCATGTGAGATGAGGGCAATTGTGTGGTAGTTTGAACATTCTTTGGTATTGGCTTTCTTTGGGATTGGAACGAAAGCTGACCTTTTCCAGTCCTGTGGCCAGTGCTGAGTTTTCCAAATTTGCTGGCATATTGAGTGCAACACTTTCACAGCATCATCTTTTAGGATTTGAAATAGCTCAACTGGAATTCCGTCACCTCTACTAGCTTTGTTCATAGGGATGCTTCCTAAGACCCCCTTGACTTGACATTCCAGGATGTCTGGCTCTGTGTGAGTGATCACACCATTGTGATTATCTGGGTTATTAAGATCTCTCTTGTATGGTTCTTCTGTGTATTCTTGCCACCTTTTCTTGATATCTTCTGCTTCTGTTAGGTCCATACCAATTTATTTCTATCCTTTATTGTGCCCATCTTTGCATGAACTGTTCCCTTGGCATGTCTACTTTTCTTGAAGAGATCTCTAGTCTTTCCCATTCTACTGTTTTCCTCTATGTCTTTGCATTGATCACTGAGGAAGGCTTTCTTATCTCTCCTTGCTGTTCTTTGGAACTCTGCATTCAGATGGGAATATCCTTTTCTCCTTTGCCTTTGGCTTCTCTTACATTGGTATAATTTACAGCAGAGCATGTTTTGCTCTTCTAGGAGTTGTATGTTGTTTTGTCGTATGTTTAAGTCTTTAAGCTATTTTGAATTTATTTTTCTGTACGGTAAGAGAACATGTTCTAATTTCATTGATTTACATGTGGCTGTCCGACTTTCCCAACATTACTTGCTGAAGAAAGTTTTACCTATTGTATATTCTTGCCTCCTTTGTCAAAGATTGATTGTGGTTGTGTGGGTTTTCCTATGGGCTCTCTATTCTGTCCCATTACTCCATATATCTCTGTGCTAATACTATGCTGCTTTGATTACTATCGCTTTGTAGTAGTATCTGAAGTATGGATGATTCTTGGGCTTCCCAGGTGCACAGTGGTAAAGAATCTACCTGCCAATGCTGGAGACACAAGAAATGTGTGTTTGATCCCTGGGTTAGGAAGATTCCCTATATTAGGTTATGACAACCCACACCAGTATTCGTGCCTGGAAAATTCCATGGGCAGAGGAGCCTGGAGGGCTAAAGTCCATGGGGTCACAAAGAGTTGGACACACGTCTTGCTTTGTTCTTTTTCTTCAGGATCACTTTGGTATATCTGGGTCTTTAATGGTTTCGTATAAATTTAAGGATTATTTAGTCTAGGTCTGTGAAAAAGGTCATGGGCAATTTGATAGTGATTGTATTAAATCCATAGACTCCTTTGGGTAGTACAACCATTTTAACGTATTAATTCTTCCAGTCCAAAAGCATGGGGTATCTTTCCATTTCTTTGAATCATCTTCAGTTTCATTTAGTAATGTTTTACAGTTCTCAGTGTATAATTCTTTCACCTCATTTGTGAGATTTATTTCTAACTAAGTATTTTATTTTTGGCGTTGTGATTTTAAAAGATTTTTTTTTTTCACATTACCTTTCTGATATTTCATTGTTGGTGTAAAGAAATGCAACCGATTTTTGTAAATCTTGTAACCTGCTACGTTGCTGAATTCCTTTATCAGTTCTAGTAATTTTGTGTGTAGTCTTTAGGGTTTACCATACGTGGTATCTTATCTGAATACAATGACAATTGTACCTCTTCCCTTCCAATTTGGATACCTTTTGTTTCTTTTTTGTTGTCTGCCTGCTATGGCTATGATTTCAAATACTTTGTTGAAGAGCAGTGGTGAGGGTAGCCATCATTGTCTTATTCCAGATTTTAATGGGAAGGCTTTCAACTTTTCACCATTGCTTATTATATTGACTGTGGGTTTGTCATAAATAACTGTTACTGTTTTGAGATATGTTTCCTCTGTACCCACTTTGGTAAGAACTTTTATCATGAATGGATGTTGAATGTTTTCAAATGCTTCTTCTGCATTTATTGAGATGATCATGCGGTTTTGTCTTTTCTTTTGTTTCTGTGGTGTATCACATCGATTTGTCTGTGTTGACCCATCCTTGTGACCTTGGGATGAATCCCAGTTGGTTGTGGTGTATGATCTTTTTAATATGTTGTTGGGTCCCGTGTGCTTCTATTTTTTGAGAATATTTGCATCTATGTTCATCAAATACATTGGCCTGTAATTGTCTTTTTCGGTGATGTCTTTGTCTGGTCTTGGTATTAGGGTGATGGTGGCTTCATAGAATGTCCTTGGGAATTTCCCTTATCTTCAGTTTTTTGGAAGAGTTTGAGAAGGATTGGTGTAAATTCTTTGTGTGTTTGGTAGAATTCACCTGTGAAACCATCTGGTCCTCCCTACTTTTGTTAGGAGGGAGTTGTTAAATTGCAGATAGTTTCAGTTCTGGTGATCAGTCTGTGCAAATTATCTATTTTTTCTTGATTCAGTTTTGGTGGGGTGTATGTTTCTAGAATCTTATCCATTTCTTGTCCATAGGTTGTGAAATTGGTTGACATGTAATTGTTCATATTATTCCCTTAATTTTTTTTTTTGTATTTCTGTGGTATCGGTTATTATGTCTTCTTTTTCATTTCTGTGTTATTTATTTGGATTCCCTTTCTTTTCTTCTTGATGAGCCTGACCATAGGCTAGTCAATCTTATTTATTCTTTCAAAAGAAGCAGATCTTGGTTTTATTGACTTTTTCCATTTTTCTAATCTCTTTTATTTCCTCTCTGATCTTTATTATTTCCTTCCTTCTGCTGACTCTAGGTTTTGCTTGTTCTCATTTTCATCATTTCTTAAAACTTCCTCTTTTTTCATAAAATATTTGGAAGAAGAAAATTAATTTGAGTCTTAGATTTCTGTATCATTCTAGGTTTTTAAAGTTTTAAGTCTTCATCTAGTATTACCTACCATCAAAAGCAAGCATTTGCCTGCATCCACGCAAATTATATTGCTGCTTATAAAGAGAAAATATATTAAAAAATTGTAAGTACAATAGAAGTGTGTTTCTCTCTCCTATTTTTTTTAAATTAAAGGTATAGAGAGTAGTGCTAGAAAGATGGCAGAATAGTAGCCCTAGACCTTTTTCCCTCCCAAGGAAATACTGATACAAGTATGCAACCAGTCACTGCGATATCTGTAGGAAAATTTGTGACTATCTCTTGCTATAGTCTCTTTCGCTGCTATGGTGCTCTGTGACCTGGAGCAAACTCCTAGTTCCTGGCTTTTCCATGGGAAATGAGAGAAAACGCTGGACATTACTTTCAGTGTTCTGACTTTTAGGGGTCTGCCCAAGGGACTGGTTTCTGTTTCACCTATCTTAGAACACTTATGTGAACCAGCACAGTCGAGATGCCTGGAGGTTGTTGAACTGAATGGCATGCTAGAGCTGCATACCTTATGAGGCATGCAGGCTGCTTGCTAAGTCACATCAGTTGTGTCTGACTCTTTGCAACCCTATAGGTTACAGCTCTCCAGGCTCCTCTGTCCATGGGATTCCCCAGGCAAGAATACTGGAGTGGGTTTCCAAGCTCTCCTCCAGGGGATCGTCCCAACCCAGGGATTGAGCCCACCTCTCGTAACATCTCCTTCATTGGCAGGTGGGTTCTTTACCACTAGCACTACCTGGGAAGCACACTAGAGCTCCAGGGAAACCACAATACAATAGACAAAGGCTGATACGGCTTGGTGGCCTCTCTCTCAAGGGCAAAGGAGTGGAGTGTGAGTCCAACATCCTGAGTTTTGAGAGGGCCACGCAAAGGACTAGTTTCTGTCTCACCTATCTCAGCATAAATAGGAAGTGGCATTCTCTAATGTTTGGGGGCCCGCTGAGAATGAAAAGGAGCTGTCTAGCATACTGCTGCTTCAGAAGGCCTGCAGTGCAGTAGACAGACAACAGAGGGAGCAAGAGATTACAAACCACTGGGAAAAAACCCAGCAAGTCCCTCGAATGAGCAGTTTACACACACAAGTTCAGAGAAGACACATCCACAGAAAAGGTTTGAGAGGCCCCTAGAATCTTTAACTGGGTTGATTGGTAAAGGTATTTCCCTGTATTCAGTCGGTCCATAAAGACTGGAAGAGTTCACTGCTTTTTCAACTGTGCAGATACCAACACAAAGTTACAAGGAACACAAAGAAGCAGGGAAGAACAGCCCAGTCAAAGCAATAAAATAAATCTCAAGAAACTGACAATAAAGAAACAGGAGTATGGGAATTACCTGGCAAAGAATTCAAAGTAGCTATCATAAAGATGCTCAAGGATTTCAGGAAAAGTATTCATGAACATACAGGTGGTTGACAGGCCCGTGAAAAGATGCCCAAGATCAGTAATTAGAGAAATGCAAATCAAAATCACAATCATGTATCAGCTCATACCTATCAGAATGGTATCATCAAAAAATCTACAAATAACAAATATTAGTTTGCCTGCCCACAGTAAAGCCAATATAGTGACACCAGGTTATGGTGAAGAAAAGCACAGCATTTACTGTAGGGCACCAAGCAAGGAGTAAGGGCAAGTAATGCTGACAGGACTTGAACTCCCCGAAGTATTTCAGGGAAAGGTTTTAAAAGACAGTGAGAGAGGCAAGGTTGCAGACTGTGTGATCAGTTCATGGACATTCTTTTGATTGGTTGGTGATGAGGTAAGAAGGAGTCAACATCATAAGCCTTCTGGTTCCAACTCAAGTCTGTATGCTTATGCTCCTTCTTCCACCTCTTGGGGATTTCAGTAACTTCAAAACAGCTCAAAGGATTTGGCTCAGAATACTACCTGAGCTCTTGAGGAGGAGCTAAAGGTCCTTGACTTTGTTTAATGGCTGAAATATTATTTTCTCTTGTTTTCCTGTGTTACTGTATTTTCTTACTTCTCTGATTCAATTTGTTGGCATTTGGGGAAGACTAAGGGGGTTAAGTCTTTACTTTTTACTTTCATGCATTGGAGAAGGAAATGGCAACCCACTCCAGTGTTCTTGCCTGGAGAATCTCAGGGACGGCAGAGCCTGGTGGACTGCCATCTAGGGAGTCACACAGAGTTGGACACGACTGAAGCGACTTAGCAGCAGCAGCAGTAGTGGGCTGAAGTTCTTCTACAAACAAGAGGCAGGCAGAGAACACGATCGGGAGTGTTCTTTCCCAGGAAGGCCCCATGGAGTCCTCAGTTACACAATTAAGCCCCAGAATAACAAAAGGAAGGAAATTATAAAGATTAAAGCGAAAATACATGGAATGGAGAACAGAATTAAAAAAAAAACCCACAAAAGTAAGATTTGGTTTTTTGAAGAGAACAACAAAATTAACAAAACTTTAGCTAGACTAAGAGAGCACTCGAAATCAGAAATTGAAGAGGAGACATTACTACCAATGCCACAGAAATGTAATGGTTTCCAAGACTAATAGCAAGTATACACTAAGAAATTGGATAACCTGGAAGCAATGGATAAATTCCCAGAAACATAATTTACCAAAAGCTTAATTATAGAGAAATAAAAGCTGAAAAAAATTCTTAGTACAACTAGTAAAAATGTTAAATCAGTAATCAAAAACTTCCCAATAAAGAAAAGCCCAGGATCAGATGGCTTCATGAATGAATTCTGCCAAACAATTTAAAGAATAAATAAAGCCAATCCTTCTCAACTCTACCAAAATAATTGAACCAGAAGGAAGACTTCCAAACTCTCTTTATGAGACCAATATTACTCTGATAACAAAGCTAGAAGAAAATACTTCAAGAAGGCTATAGATCAATATCCCCGATAAACATAGATTAAAAAAAAAACTCTCAACAAAGTACTAGCAAACTCAATTCAACAGCATATTAAAAGGATGGCACACTATGATCAGGTGGGATTTAATCCCTGGGATGGAAGAATGGTTCACCATACCCAAGTTCATAAACGTGATACATCACATTAACAGAGTTAAGGATATAAATCACATTATTATCTCAACATATGCACAAAAAGCATTTTACAAAATACAATGCCCTTTCATGGTAAAGACTCTGAAAAAGCTACAGATAGGATGTTAACACATCAATAAGTATATATGAAAAATTGAGGAGTTCACACTTTGTAAGTTTTAGTGAGAAGCAGAGTCTACCTCCTCTTATAGAGTAGGGAAATACCACACTGATTTTTCCCAGCCTCCCTTGGAGCTAGGATGTAAGTGCATAAGTATGTTGTGGTACTCAGATACACCTGTCATTCCATTCAGACTTTGGGTTGGAGGCAACATTGCATAAAATCCATAGCTGTGGCGATTCATCTTGGGTGGAAAGTATGGTTATGTCAAGATAGAGTTCCCAGGGCAGCAGAGACAGAATTCTAGTGGCAGTGTGTAATGTCTGACACTGTGGTAGCTATGGCACAGACTATAGTACCCACTGCCCAGAGATGGTGGTAGCTGATTTCTCAATAGGCTGTTCTGCTGGGTCATTTAAGTCACTGTCCCTGTGTTTATAATCTCTGAGCTTAGCTTTCTACTCCTCTCAGAGTTGCTATGAGCTACCCAATTTCCTGTAACTAAATCACTTTGGTGTTCAAATCAGCCAAAGTTGTTTTCAGACTGACATAACCTCCAATCTCTGTAAGTGTTCCTGGGTTCTGTTTTCTCCTGATCTTCTTTGTTCCGACACGTTCAATTTGAAAATAATTTTCCTCAGTGGAAAAGCAATAGAAGCAGAAGTGGAATCATTTTGACTTTGCTTCTATTCTCTGTTATGACCCAACAAATACTCCTACAGTTTCCTATATCTTCTTGCTGAGGAAATAGTTTTTTAGAGAAGATTGTATCTTAGTTTTGCACACTTAATGACTGTGTCTTCTTAATGCCTCCCTTAGATCTTCATGCTACTCCTCCTTCATATTTGGTTGGTTGCACTATCTGCCTTTGTCTTTCTGAAATCTTTGTTGCTCAGCAAATACCCTATGCAACTACATTAGATCCTTTAGATGCCTAAATTAGGCAGAATTCAACTCAATCTCTCTACCTGGGTTTTGCCAAAAGGGAACTTACAGGCTCATAACCAAAATATCCTGCCTTGGCTGGAATCAAGTGCTAAAATAATGATGTTAATATATCTCCTTTCTTCCCCTCCCTCCCCATTCCTCTCCCTTAGATCTGGTGTAATGAAATAACTAAATATATTTTTTTAAACAAGGGAGAGGCTTATACAATCCTGATTATACTTACTAGAATACTTTTGGTTGCAAGTGACAGAAACCCAAATCAAACAAATTTGGACAATAAATTTAGCAATTTATTGGTTCACAAACCAGGGAGATAATTAAACCTCTCTTCTTCTCTCCCTGTCTCTAATCCATATGGTGGATTCCTTGTTAATTGCTTCCTTTTTCTTTATGCTGACAAAATAGCCAGCATTAGACAGTGGAGACAGCCTTAAGCATGAAAAGTTAACGCCCAATTGGGCTTCCCTGGTAGCTCTGATGGTTAAGAATCTGCCTGCAATGCAGGAGACATGGGTTCAGTCCCTGGGTCCGGAAGATCCACTCCAGTATTCTTGCCTGGGAAATCCCATGGACAGAGGAGCCTGGCGGCTACAGTCCATGGGGTTGCAAAGAGTCAGACATGACTGAGCAGCTAACACTTACTTTTACTTTTCTTTAATAGTAGTGCTTCTCTCAAGGTTTTGGCTCTCTTTGGCCTGATTTGGGTCACGTGCCTATTCTAGAAGAAATCTGATTGTCCAGACTTTGGTCATAAGTATGACCAAGTTATTTATACACATTCCTATTTATTTATATATAAAATAGGGTGTTGCTACCAAAGCAAAGGATGAGGGATGCAGGGCAAACAAAACACCCCAAACTGTCCTTAGTCTTTCACCCCCACACTTATGAGACAACTGTCAAAGAGTTTACTCCTGATTTTCTCTGTGAAAAATTTGAAATCTTTGGTTATCAAGTATCTATACAGACATATCCAGGGTCATCTACTTCAATTTCTAAGACAATGATGTAATATTCTTCAGATTCCTAACATTTCTGCATCACTACCATCACCACCGAATTCTTCCTTGTGGTTAGCATTAAATAAAAAACAACTGTTCCCCTTTTACCCTAACTCTCCATTGACAGAGGAAATGTTTACTGAGGCTAAACAAGAATTTATCAGATATTCTATTTTTAGTAGGATGAGATCTCTGAAAGAACCTGGTGGCCGAAACTCACCCTCCTCATTGAACCAGTTATGCTATATATAATAAGCTAATTGGAAAGCACTAAAGGTAGATGTAATTTCAAGGCTGTCAGTCTCTCCCAAGTTTTATCTGTCCTTTTCCACCAGCAAGGGAAGCATCAATACACATTTTAGTCCTGGTTTTTCCACACACTAGCATATGACCTTAGGCAAGTGTTCTCAACCTCTATATCTCAAATTTTGCTGTCTATTTCAGAGGCTGATTTAGACTCCTTTGTGGTAAAATATCATAAAATTATTTACAGATAAGAGACTCTGAGGGACTTTGCTGGTGATCCAGTGGCTAAGACTCTGTGCTCCCAATGTAGGGGACCCTGGATCTGGTCAGGGAATTAGATTCCACATGCCGTAAATAAGAGTTTGCATGCTGAAACTAAAAGATCCTGCATTCTGCAACTTAAAGATCCCACATGAGACAACTAAGATCTGTGCAGTCAATAAACACAGTTGTGTGTGTGTGTGTGTGTGTGTGTGTGTGTGTGTGTTTTAAAGGGAGCGATGCTAAGATGCTGGCCATACTTATTAGAATACATTTGGTTGCAAGGGACAGAAACCCACATCAAGCAAGGTGGGACAATAAATTCAAGTAGTATATTGGCTCACAAAGCAGGGAGATAGACCTAGGGACAACTGAAATTAGGGGCTTGAGTATTTCTAGGACAGTCTCATTCTGTCTCTGTCCTTTTTCTAAACTTAGGGGAATATGGCACCCTCACAGTTGCCAATGTTCACCATCCAAGGCAACTGAGACTTAATCTTAATTCAATGTAATGAGTTTCTCCTATGTTATCAACACTATTTGAAGTGCTAGGGATACATCAGAGAACAAAACAAAGTCTCTGCTCCTCATGGAACTTCCAGTCCAGGAGACCCAAATTTAAAATTCTAAGGAAGAGCTCTGATTGGCTCTGTTTGAGTGATAGGCTCACTCCTGGGCCAATCATTAATGGTCAAGTGGAGCTTGATAAAAGGGTGGGCCTTCTTTCTAGAAGTGGGGGTTCAAGAGGTGGATCCTGGGAATTTGCTTTTAAATAAGCCTTACCAACAGATTATGGTTTAGGTGGTTCTTCTTTTACAATGTGCTAATTTCTGCTGCACAGTACAGTGACTCAGTTATATATATATATGTTATTTTTAGTATTTTTTCCATTATGGTTTATCCCAGGATATTGAATATAGTTCCTTGTGCTATACATTAGGACCTTGTTGTTTATCCACTTTATATGTAATAGTTTGCATTTACTAACCTGAAATTCCCAGTCCATCCTTCCCCAACCCCCTCTCCCCCTTGGTAACCACAAGTCTGTTCTTCCTGTCTGTGAGTCTGTTTTGAAGACAGGTTCATTTGTGCCATATTTTAGATTCTGCACATAAGTCATATTGCACATTTGTCTCTCTCTCTCTGACTTCGCTTAGTATGATAATCTCTATTTGCATCCATACCACTGAAAATGGCATTATTCCATTCTTTTTTTATGACTGAGTAGAATTCCATAAAGTTATGACCAACCTAGATAGCATATTGAAAAGCAGAGACATTACTTTGCCGACTAAGGTCCGTCTAGTCAAGGCTATGATTTTTCCTGTGGTCATGTATGGATGTGAGAGTTGGACTGTGAGGAAGGCTGAGTGCCGAAGAATTGATGCTTTTGAACTGTGGTGTTGGAGAAGACTCTTGAGAGTCCCTTGGACTGCAAGGAGATCCAACCAGTCCATTCTGAAGGAGATCAGCCCTGGGATTTCTTTGGAAGGAATGATGCTGAAGCTGAAACTCCAGTACTTTGGCCACCTCATGCAAAGAGTTGACTCATTGGAAAAGACTCTGATGCTGGGAGGGATTAGGGGCAGGAGGAGAAGGGGACAACAGAGGATGAGATGGCTGGATAACATCGCTGACTCGATGGACATGAGTGTGAGTGAACTCCGGGAGTTGGTGATGGACAGAGAGGCCTGGCGTGCTGTGATTCATGGGGTCGCAAGGAGTTGGACACGACTGAGTGACTGAACTGAACCACATCTTCTGTATCTGTTGATCTGTCGATGGACATTGAGGTTGTTTCTATGTCTTGGCCCTTGTGAAAAGTGCTGCTGTGAACATAGGGGTGTATGTATCTTGTTGAATTATAGTTTTTCCCAGATTTATACCCAAGAGTGGGATTGCTGGATCATATGGTAATTCTATTTTTAGATTTCTCAGGGACCTCCATACTATTTTCCACAGTGGCTACATCGACTTACCTGTAGGAGGGTTCCCTTCATTCCACATCCTCTTCAGCATTTGTTATTTATAGACTTCTGAATGGTGACCATTCTGACTGGTATGAGGTGGTATCTTTTGGTAGTTTTATTTCTTGAATAATTTACTGTGTTAGCGTCTTTTCATGTGTGTATTGGCCATCTGTATTTCTTCTTTGAAGAAATGTCTGTTTAGGTCTTCTTCCCATTTTTTGATTGGGTCGTTTGTTTTGTTGTTGAGTTGTAAAAGCTGTTTATGTATTTTGGAAATTAAGCACTGTTGGTTGCATTGTTTGCAAATATTTTCTCCCATTCCATAGGTTGTCTTTTCATGTTTTTTATGGTTTCCTTTGCTGTGCAAAAGCTTGTAAGTGTGACTAGGCCCCATTTGTTTATTTCCATTTTTATATCTGTTGCCTTGAGTGACTGGCCTAAGAAAACATTGGTACAATTGATGCCAGAGAATGTTTTGCCTATGTTCTCTTCTAGGAATTTTATGGTGTCATATTTAAGTGTTTAAGCCATTTTGAGTTTATTTTTGTTCCTAGTGTGAGGGTGTGTTCTAAGTTCATTGATTTACATGCAGTTGTCCAACTTTCCCTGTACCACTTGGTGAAGAGACTGCCTCCCCCCCCCCCCATATTCTATTCTTGCCTCCTTTGTTGAATATTCTATTCTTGCCTCCTTTGTTAAAGATTAGTTGACCACAGATGTGTGGGTTTATTTCTAGGCTCTCTATTCTGATCCATTGATTTGTATGTCTATTTTTGTGCCAATACTACCCTGTTTTGATTCCTGTAGCTTTGTAGTAGGATCTAAAGTCTGAAAGGGTTATACCTCCTGTTTTGTTCTGTTTCCTCAGGATTGCATTGGCAATTCTGAGTCTTTTGTGGTTCATATAAATTTGAGGATTATTTGTTCTAGTTCTGTGGAAAAAGTTATGGGTGATTTGATAAGGATCACATCAAATCTATAGATTTCTTTGGATAGTATGGTCATTTTAACAATATTCTTCCATTCCAAGAGCATGGGATATGCTTGAAAGGAATTGAGAAACAGAAATTTGTCTGCACAGAGGCATCATCGTTTTTGGCCTTGGCTTAGAACTTCACATCTCTACCCACATGCCCCAATGCTAGGAAGTATTCTCTGGCAACACTTACTGGTACTTTGGCAATAAGGGCCAACCATGACAATGAATGAAGAACTATAGAATTAAAATAACAACAGCTACATTGCAATAATTGTGGACTTTTGTAAAAAGCTGGCATGGGGCAGCAACTCAGTCATGGGGAAGCCCATGGAAAAATGACTTTTCTTTATTACATATGACAAGTCATGAAAAATACTTCAGTCTATGGAATTTCTGCAGCAGCTTGTATTTTTAGGCTATATGTTTAGCCAAGCTTAATTTGCATGGAAATTGGTTGAAGGTGGACATCAATTTTCTCTCTAATGAGATGACTTCTGAAATTTAATGTACAAGTGCTTGATTGAAAGATCATTTCAAGGCATTTTAGGTAACTGAGTTAAAGGAAACAGAGTTAGGAAGGGCCACTTCGCTTGTTCTGGGGACTGTCACGTCTGGGAGATGACAGGAAGGGCAGCCAGGTTGCCAAGCTCATTTGCCTGCTGGGAGAATTTTACATATGTGTGTCCCAAATGGGCTTAGCTGAAGGGTGTTAGGGAAAAGGCATTGGGTAGGAATGGATTGGATGGCAAAATAGATTTGATGACAACGTTCATCTCCTCTTTCATCTCTAATTATGGAGTTTTGAAAAATTTGTGTGAGACCATAAGTAATTTTAGTAGGCATTAATGATGTGTTCATGCATACACAGTTGGTCAGTTGTGTCCAGCTCTTTGCAACAGCGTTGCCTGTAGGTTGCCAGCAGGTTCCTCTGTCCATGGAATTCTCCAGGCAAGAATACTGGAGTGGGTTGCCATTCCGTTCTCCAGGGAATCTTCCCGACTCAGGAATTGAACTCAAGTCTCCTGTGACTCCTGCGTTGGCAGGTGGGTTCTTTACCACTGAGCCACCCGACTGAAAAGACATTATGTAGGGGTGTAATTATTATTATATTTTCCCCACTTCTTACTTAAAAACCCCTTGGATGAATTTATTTTAAGGAAAACTTCAGTTGGTTATTTACATGTTTATTTATTTTTGGCCATGCTGGGTCCTTGTTGCCGTGCCTGGGCTCTCTCTAGTTGTGGCAAGTGGGGGCTACTCTTCGTTGTGGTGCGTGGGCTTCTCATTGTGATGCTTCTCTTGCAGGGGAGCACGGGCCCTAGGTGTGTGGCTCAGTAGTTGCAGCTCCTGGGCTCTAGAGCACAGGCTCAGTAGTTGTGGTGCACGGCCTTAGTTGCTCCAGGGCATGTGGGGTCTTCCTGGACCAGGAATCAAACCCATGTCCCCTGCAGTGGCAGGTAGAGTCTTATCCACTGGGCCACCAGGGAAAGCCCCTCAGTTGGCTATTTTCAAGTTACAAGACTTTTAAAAATATGTTCTGCCTGCTTAGATAAATGGTCTTTTAATAACATATGGTTTAAGTTCTTTGACTCTTTTTAAGTAATGTACATGTCTATAAAGTGTATGTGTATCCTATCAGGTTTGAAAAAACACAACATTGTTGAGCACATATTCTGTATGGATGGTCTGTGGGGTCTTGTGGGCAGTAAGGAGGGAAGAGATAAGGGGACACAGAGGGAATAAAGCATTTCACATTCTCAAGAACCCAGAGAGAGTTTGTTGTTGTTCAGTTGCTAAGTCGTGTCAGATTCTGTGAACCCGTGGACTGCAGCACACCAGCCTCCTCTGTCCTCTAATCTCTCTCGGAGTTTGCTCAAACTCATGTCCAAAGACTCAGTATGCTATCTAACCATCTTATTCTCTGCCTCCCCCTTCTCCCTTTGCCTTCAATCTTTCCCAGCCTTAGGGTGTTTTCCAGTGAGTTGGGTCTTCGCATCAGGTGGCTAAAGTATTAGAACTTCAGCAACAGTCTTTCCAGTGAATATTCAGCATTGATTTCCTTTAGGACAGAGAGAAGTAGATATATAAATAATAGAAATGCCTAATTGATAAAGGCAGAATAAAATACATGCTAAAGAGTGCCAGCTAAAGCTGTGTGTGTGTGTGTTTATATAGAAATACAGTGTTAAAAACTGCCTTAGGTCATGAATCTCAGATGCAGACCCTGAGAGGAGGTTTTGCATGCCAGTGATTTATTAAGGACACATTGCCATGATAGAGTGGTGGCTGAAGTAGGGGAGCTGGGGGAAGGCTCTAATACTGGGAGTGGAAGGAGCAGAAAGAGAAAAGAGAGAAAGCCAAGTTCCATTTTAGGCCACATTTCATGGAGCGTAGCTTTAATGTATTTTCATGAGGGAACTCTGGAGTGTAAGTCACACATCAGTCATCCCCACCTGATGTGTTTCATACTTTCATATCCACAGTGAGTACCAAGCAGTGCCAGTAGCCTCAGGGAAGTCTCCTTCCAGAAGAAGAGCTGCAGGTATTGGCCTGGCTGTTGAAAGCCCACGAAAGTTGAGGCAGGGCCACACACAAACCCATAGAAAGGGATCATTATGCCTTCTATAGCAAGTGTGGCCTGTTTTGCCTGATAGTAAACTATACATCATCTCTGATCAGAAGACTTATGATATGATGATACTATTTCTACTTAATCCTGCTAAGGCGTGATACAGTCATATTGTTGCACCCTTCTCAGTTCAGTTCAGTTGTTCAGTTGTGTCTGACTCTTTGAGACCCCATGGACTGCAGCACGCCAGGCTTCCCTGTCCATCACTAACTCCCAGAGCTTTCTCAAACTCATGTCCATCGAGTTGGTGATGCCATCCAACCATCTCTTTCTCGGCACCCTTCTGTAGGCAGTTGAAATATATAACGCCTTGGAGTAGATATTTAAAATGACTTCTTGAGTCAATAAAGAATGAATTAATTAGTGGACAAGGAGCAAATAAAATCCAATTTTCAAAAGGTAAAATTTTCCTGGGAAACCCTGTACATGAAGTAAGAGACTATAGTTCAAGACTTAAGGAATGCAATCTTAATTTTTTCCCCTTAAACAATAAATTCCTCATGAAAAATACATCTTGTAACCCTATCATTTTCAAAACTGGATGCTTTCTAGTGGTTTTCTTTCCTGCCTGAATAGAACCTCACCAGGCACTTGGCAAATCTCCCTGAGGAGAATGGTTCTTTCTTTTAATGATTGATTCATTAGACGCATATTTTTGGAGGGCCTGGGAGCCTTAGGAGTTCAAGGACATCTGCTCCCTCCCCTGAAGGAGCACACAGATTAGCAGGAGCTACAGCCTTACTGCAGATGAATTACAATCACAGGCCACACACAGGAGGGTCTCTTTATTTAAGGTGTTGGGGAGATGCTACAGAGAAAATGTGTGTTGGTGTTTGTATGCTAAGTTTGCATATGCCAGGTGAAGAGGGAGGGGATGGGGATTCTAGTCAGGGTTATTGCTCACATGAAGGCAAGAATAACAATGTTGTTCTGTTTAGTCGCTCAGTTGTGTCTGACTCTTTGTGATCCCATGGATGGTAGCCCTCCAGGCTCCTCTGTCCATGGGATTCTCTGGGCAAGAATACTGGAGTGCGTTGCCATTTCCTTCTCCAGCGGATCTTCCTGACCTTAGGATCAAACCCCCATCTCCTGCATTGGCAGGTGGATTCTTTACCACTGAGCCACCTGGGAAGCCCCAGGAATAATAGTAATATCTAGCTAATATTTATCGAGGGCTGCTTCTGTGCGCAACACTGTTGTTGTTCAGTCATTAAATCATGTTGGACTCTTTGTGACCCCATGGACTGAAGCACACCAGGCCTCGCTGTTTGTCATTATCTCCTGGAGTTTGCTCAAGTTCATGTCCATTGAGTACCAAGTCCAATTTACCTTGATTCATGGATATAACTTTCCAGATTCCTATGAAACATTGTTCTTCACAGCATCGGACTGTACCTTCACCACCAGACACACCCACAACTGAGCGTCATTTCCCCTTCTGCTGGGGCACTTCATTCTTTCTGGAGGTATTAGTAATCGCCCTCTGCTCTTCCCCAGTAGCATAGTGGACACCTTCCCACCTGGGGGGGCTCCTCTTCCAGTGTCATATCTTTTTGCCTTTTTGTACTGTTCATGGGGTTCTCGCGGCAAGACTCCTGGAGTGGTTTTCCATTTTCTCCTCCAGTGGACCACGTTTTGTCAGAATTCTTCCCTACAACCCCTCCTGTGAATCAACATACTGAAAGACTTTGGGGTCCAGCAGGAGTGTAACTGAGGAGGTAGAATCTGATTGTGAAAACTCTTGTGTGGTGAGGTTCATAAATGTTGTCAGAGTAATTAAATCATGAACTGATTTCCGGGTGTCACCAAACAAATCTGAGCACTGGGATGTGTGTGAAGCCCAACAAATGAAAACGTTGGAGTTTGGAGCAGAGGAAGGTTTATTGCAGGGCCATTCAAAGAGACTGGTGACTTGTGCTCAAAAACCTTGAACTCCCTGATAGTTTGTAGAAGATTTTATAGGCAAATTTTGGGGTGAGGGCTGCAGGTACGACTTTCTTCTTGGTGGTGGTGAGGTAACAGGCGATGCTCCAGGAATCTTGTGCTCAGCCTGAAGTTATTATACCATCCTCCACCTGGATGGGGGTCTTAGTTTGGGCAGAACTCAAAGATATTGTTACCTATCTTCTTCGAGCAGGAACCGGGACCCTGCTTTAATCATTTCACTATTGTCTCTTGATTGTTCTTCCTTTGTCTCTGCATTTCCTTACTTCCCTGATTAGCAACTGTTTGAATTTGCCTTTTGGAACTCAGGAAGTTCTAGGAGGCTGATGACATTTTCGTTCAAACTGGAAACAGGAAGAAGATAATCATTTGTACTTGGCGAGGGCTCCACAGGGTCCTGCTTGGTTTCACTGGCTTACTAAAGAAGTTTGAACAAGGAACAGAATATCGTTTACTCTGGGAGGTGATTACAATCGTGCATGTATCCATGGATACAAAAGACTATCCACGTGCAGGACTTTAACATCAGAAAATATTAAACATAAGTGCTAGGGATTACCTGTCTCAAACATAGCCTAACTGAAACAGGAGGGAAGGGAACAGGGCACAACCTTTGAAAGAATGACATAGACCAAGGGCACAACATAAACTGATTAGAACAAAATGAGTCCAAGATAGCAGACTAGTCAACTTGACTAGACCTTTATCCTCAGTATACGCTGATTGAAACACATAAGCAAGCTAAATGACACACTCAGAGGCACCATGACAGCTCCAAGGTTGACCATCAAAGACCAAAAGGTGGGCTGTGGTCCAACCCCTGGAAATCCCCACCCCTTCCCCAAAATAGGTGGAATAAACCTCCCACTCATTCAGTTCAGTCGCTCAGTCATGTCCAGCTCTTTGCGACCCCATGGACTGCAGCATGCCAGGCCTCCCTGTCCATCACCAGCTCCTGAAGCTTGCTCAAACTCCTGTCCATTGAGTTGATGATGCCATAGCAAACCATCTCATCCTCTGTCATCCCCTTCTCCTCCTGCCTTCAGTCTTTCCCAGCATCAGGGTCTTTTCAAATGAGTCAGTTCTTCGCATCAGGTGGCCAAAGTATTGGAGTTTCAGCTTCAGCATCAGTCCTCCCAATGAATATTCAGGAATGATTTCCTTTAGGATGGATTGGTTGGATCTCCCTGGTGTCCAAGGGACTCTCAAGAGTCTTCTCCAACACCGCAGTTCCCACTCATTAGCCTATGAAATTGCCCAGCCCATAAAAGCTAACCACACCACATTTTGAGGCTGCACTCACCCTCTGTGAAGGCCCGCACTCCGTGAGGTGTTTCTCTCTGAATACATCCACTTCTCACCCATCACTTTGTTTCTCACTGAATCCTTTCTGAGATGAGACATCAAAAACCTGAGCTTCATTATGTTCTGAAACTAAAAGGAGGAAACAGAGCAGGCTCTATCTTGAAAGCAGGACTCCAGCTCGGGCTGGACTGTGGACTTTGAGCTATATGCCCAGTATCTTTGGAAATGACATACCAACTGGAAAACCAGGCCCCTGGAAGGAAGAGCCCAGGGCTCATACCTAGACTCTCTACCGCCTAAAAGAATACCCTAATTATCTGTGTAACCAAATGGAATCATACATTCTATTATGCTTATTTGCGTATGACCACAGGCCTATTGATAATTGTCCACTGTTAACTACCTAGGCTTAAGGCACATGAATCACGGGTTAACTTTCATTGTATCTTTCTTTTCCTTTGTTCAGACTAGTTTCAGGGAATTTGGGGAGGCGGGTTTGGGCACGTACCCTTAGGGTATATAAAGTTTTCGCAAAAACTGGTTGGGGTCCTTGGCTAAGAGGAGACTCTGCCTTGGGCCCGCTGGTGTAATACACTGCACTCCACTATCTGCATTGTCCTTCTGAGTGAGTTTGTTTCCCGGAACACATGGCTACAACAAAACCAGGTCTGTGATCTCAGTTGGGAGACTGTAAATTGGGGCTGGGTTCAAGTCACAGCCATGTGGGTTAAGTCTCAAACTGAGTTTTGGCTGAGTGTGAGTTCTGACACATGGGTTCAAGTCCCAATCTGAGGTATATAGTTTCAAAACTACTGAGTAGAACATAGGTCACACTCATAACCTTAATCTTATCTCAGTCACTTGTTTGAGGACTCTAGAACAGCCCCTTCAACCTGTAACGTACCTATGAATAGTCTAAGGATCATATCTAAATACAGATTCTGAGTTAGTAGGTTTGGGGTGGAGCCAAAGATTCTATACTTCTAATAAATTCTTAAGTAATGCCAGTGCTTCTGGTCCTTATACCACACTTCAAGTAACAAGACTAGTTCACTGCTTCACTGCAATCACTTGGGAAATTCTTGAAACTGCTAGTACTGGATTCCACCCACATAAATTCTGATTTAATGTGTCAGGGGTGTGGCCTGAGCATTAGAAGCTTTTAGAATTCCCAAGGTGATTCCAATAAACAGCACAAATTGAGAGCCATCCCAGTTAGATATAAATGCACTCGCAAATGACCAGGGGTTGTTTGTGACATGTAGGCAAAGTACCATTTAGAGGAAGAAAAAAAAAAATGTTGAGATGATTTTGGAAAGTGTAAGAACTATTGTTTCTGGTTGGAATAGAACACTTAATGTTTTGTTCTAATGAACAAAAATTGCCAAGACATGCAAATGAAGTTTCATACTGCAGTAGTCAACCATTTAGGCTTCGTATTAATAACTTAGCAATTAGGATCGAAAGCGTATCCTTTAAACACTTACCTACATTATAATACTGAATTCTCAGTAAAAAAAAAATTCCATTTAAAAAAGCAATATGTGCTCATGGTAGGAATTAAACCCAACACCTAAGGAGATATAACATTTTCATATATTCCTTCCATAATTTTATACATTTACACAGGTGTCTTAAATTTTTAACTGTGAAAGTGCTGTATTTTCTATTAAAAGTACCATAAAATATAGTTTTGTAAAAAAAACATAGTGGCCCCTTAAAAAATCTTTATTATAGTATAGTTGGTATATAATGTTGTATTAGTTTCAAGTAGACAGCAAAGTGAACCAGTTATGCACATGCACATATCCACTCGTTCTTAGATTCTTTTCCCATATAGGTTATTACAGAGTATTGAATAGAGTTCTCTGTGCTATACAGTAGGTCCTTATTAGATATCTATAATGGCTACATTCATAGACTGTTGTTTATCTAGTATTCAATTCCTTTTTCTAAATCAGCATGGGACATAATATCCTTACCCTTCTTTGACAGAGTGGTTCATCATAGTACATGTCACAGCAGAACTTAAATGTTGTTTAGTTCCTCAGTCGTATCTGACTGTTTGTGACCCCCTGGACTGTAGCCCACCAGGCTCCTCTGTCCATGGGATTTCCTAGGCAAGAATACTGGAGTGAGTTGCCATTTCCTTCTCCAGGGGATCTTCCTGACTCAGGGATGGAACCTGACTCTCCTGTATTGGCAGGCAGATTCTTACCACTGACCTCCCTGCAAAGCCCTGAACTTAAATCATTAAATTAAATAATTAAATAACTTTTACTTGACTGGCACACACTCTCTCATTTTTATTTTTTCATACTCTCTCATTTCTAAAAGCAAAGACCTATAGTGAAGTCTCATATTAAAATTATGTAACTATAAATGACAACTAAATTATGTTACAGAGATATTTCTGTTAATGAGTTGGATTCTCCCTTCCCTTTGAACAAATGGGGCTTAGCTTAAAAGCATACAGCAGTTTCTTATCTTGCTTGGTTATTCATACCTCTAGTTGCTAATTTGGATGTTGGGACTTTTGCCAAAGAGATGCATAGAAATTGCTCAAGACCTGACATAGTTAAAATAGCTCAAGCCAACCAATGGAAACAGCCTTTGGCAGAGAAGGTGCAATCAGCTTTGCTCTGAGTTGTCTGAAGGAGGAATAGTCATCTTTCTTATTATAGCAATGATTGAACAGTAACTCTCATCATTCAGTTTTGCAGAGTGCTAGTGATGGCTTTTTACAACTTACTCAGGGGCTTCCCAGATGGCAGTAGTGGTAAAGAACACACCTGCCAATGCAGGGGACGTAAGAGACTCACGTTCAATCTCTAGATCGGGAAGGTTCCCTGGAGGAGGGCCCGGCAACCCATTCCAGTATGCTTGCCTAAAAAATCCCATGGACAGAGGAGTCTGGCAGGCTACATTCCATAGGGTTGCAAAGACTCAGACTCTACTGAAGTGACTTAGCACTCACACATGCAGGTAGCACTTAGTGACTGTATTACTGAATTAAAGTTCTCTGAATACTTCATGTACATAATCAGTGGTGAGACTTTGAAAATGGTATATAATCATTCTCTTATTTTTTAATTGGATGATATTAAAACTGTATCCTTATTGGACACTATGTATCCTCCCACTCTGGAGGTTACCACAATCCTCAATTCGCTATCTGTATTCATATCTTTATAGTTTATGCCCTTATATATATATGTAAATATATGTATAATCTATATATGTGTATATTGTTCAGTTGCTAAGTCACTTCTGACTCTTTGCAATCCCATGGACTGCAGCACGCCTGGCCACCCTGTCCTTCACTGTCTCACAGAGTTTGCTCAGATTCATGTCCATTGAGTCAGTGATGCTATATAGCCATCTCATCCTCTGTTGTCCCCTTCTCCTCCTGCCCTCAATTTTCCCAGTATCAGGGTCTTTTCCAGTGAGTCAGTTCTTCACATCAGCTGGCCAAAGTATTGGAGCTTCAGCTCCAGCACAGTCCTTCCAATGAATATTCAGGACTGATTTCCTTTAGGAGTGGTTTGATCTCCTTGCAGTCCAAGGGACTCTTAAGAGTCTTCTCTAGAACCACTGTTCAAAATACTTTGGTGCTCAGCCTTCTTTATGGTCCAACTCTAATATCCATACATGAGTACTAGAAAAATCATAGCTTTGGCTATATAGATCTTTGTCAGCAAAGTAATGTCTATGCTTTTTAATGTGTATATATATATATATATATATATATATGCATGTGTGTGTGTTTATATATATAATATGCATATATGCATGTTGATAAGCCATACACAAATGAATTTATTGTGCATACCTTTTTACCTTACTTTTTTGATCAGCATAGAGTTTTGAGGTCTATCTCTATTGATGCATGTAGTTTTAGTTCATTAATTTTCTTCATTGTATGGTATTTCATTATATGACTGTGGTATGCCATATTATACTTACCATTTTACACTGATGGATATTACAGCTGTTTTACTCTTTTTCCTACCAAAATAATGCTGTAGACATCTAATCATTTTTATGTATGAGAGTTTCTTTAGGGAGTATACCTAGGATCTGAATTACTGGGTCATAAAATATACATGTCATATATTTTACTAGGTGATGCCAAATTTTAAAAAAATGATTGAGGCAACTTATCCTTACAAGCAGTAACTGAGAGGTTGCAGTGATTTACACTTCATCAACCCATGATATTATAAAAACTTATAATTTTTGTCAATATAATTAATATGAAATAGTATATCTCATGATTGCTTTAATATTCATCTCCCACATTGCATCATTGCTCTGTTCATTGGTCAGTGAGTCTTTCTGGCCTGTGAATTGATGGTTCATATCTTTTGCCCACTTTTGCTTGGGTTGTCTTTCTTATATTTATAGCAGCTTTTCTTCTATTCTTATTAACTCTGTCAGTAATATGAGTTTCAAAACTTTCATAATCTGTGTCTTATCATTGTCTTGTGGTATCTTCTGATGAATAGACCTTTTTTCTTTTAATATAAACTTTTCCAACTTCTCAGTCTTTTCCAATATGGTTGATACTTTTAAAGTCTGTTTAAGAACCCCTTCCCAGGGACTTCTCTGGAAGTCCAGTGGTTAAGACTCCACTGCAGAGGGTGCAGGTTTGATCCCTGGTTGGTGAACTAAGATCACATATGTCATGTGGCCAGAAAAGAAAGAAAGAAAAAGAACCCCATCTCTACCTCAAATCAGGGTTTTCAAATGAGTCACTTCTTCCCAACCCTGATGTTGGGAAAGATTGAAGGTGGAGGAGAAGGAGACGACAGAGGATGAGATGATTAGATGGCATCACCGACTCAATGGACATGAGTTTGGGTAAAGTCCGGGAGTTGGTGATGGACAGGGAGACCTGGTGTGCTGCAGTTCATGGGGTCACAAAGAGTTGAACACGACTGAGCAACTGAACTGAACCTCAAATCACAGATAAAAATTTGTTTTATTAACTTCTAACTTCCTTCTCAAAATTTTAAAGTTTTAATTATCACAATCTATCAAAATTGTTTTTCGTGTATGCCATGGAGTATTGATTCAATTTTTATCTATTGTTAACCAATTACCCCACTCCACTTATTAAGCCATTTATCCTTTCTGAGTTGCAATGCCACTTCTATCACATGTAAAGTTTCTATATATACACAGGTCTGTTTTCTGAATTTTCTAGTCAGTCCATTTATCTATCTCTGCATCAGTACTACTGTGTATTAGATATTATAACTTTCTAATGAATCTTGATATCTGACAAAGCAAAGCCTTCTCTCTAGCTCTTTTCAAAGTAATTCCAGCTATTCTTGATCCTTTGTTCTCCCATATTAATTTTAAAATCGGCTTCTAAAGTCCCAGGAAAATGTGATTGAAAATCTCATTGAAATTGTATAGAATGTATTGATATGTGGAGTGGACATCTTTAAAATATTGAGTGTTCTTATCCATTGATATGATTTATCTCTACATTTGTTTAGACCTTTATCATCTTTGAATCATTTAAAATTTTTTGGCATAGAAGTTTGCCTGAACTTTTGCTAGATTTATCCCTTCCATATATTTAAAGATACATTTTTATTGGTAATGTTTATCATCATCCATCTTGGAAATTACCTTTTCTAACTATTTATTGCTGGTGTATAAGACTGCACTTGATTTTTGGGTATTGCCCATATATCCAGAAACATTGCTGAAGTCTTTTTTATTCATTCTAATAATATATCAAATTAGCATTTTAAGGTGTGAATAAATTTTAATCATTTTTCTGAATACTAAGTATAATATATGGTCATTCTTTAAAAAATCAGAAAGCCCCCAAAGAAAATCCTTGTAAATGGTTTGTCTTTGTTAACTTTATTTCATGTTGGTTGTCTTCTTACCTTTCTTTATTCCTTCCTTAAAAAAAAAAAAAAAGCTTTCACTACAGAAAATTACCAACATATATAAAAGTAGACAGAGTATAATGAATATTCATGTTTTAATCTTCCAGTATCCACAAGTACCAACTCATGGTTTACCTTTACAGTGCATTCCCTAACCCACTCTTTGCTCTGCTTCCCAGATTATCTTGAAACAAATCTCAAATACCATATAATTACATCTGTAAATATTTCAGTATGTATCTTTGAAACGGTGATTCTCAGTTTGCGGTCCCCATATCAGCAGATTCAGCATCATCTGGGAACTCATCTTAAATACAAATTCTTCAGTTCAGTCGCTCAGTTTTGTCTGACTCTTTGCGACCCTATGGACTGCCGCACTCCAGGCCTCCCTGTCCATCACCAACTCCTGGAGTTTACTCAAACTCATGTCCATCAAGTCATGATGCCATCCAACCATCTCATCCTCTCTTGTCCACTTCTCCCCCTGCCTCCAATCTTTCCCAGCATCAGGGTCTTTTCCAGTGAGTCTGTTCTTCACATCAGGTGGCCAGAGTATTGGAGTTTCAGCTTCAGCATCAGTCCTTCCAATGAATATTCAGGACTGATTTCCTTTAGGATAGACAGGTTGGATCTCCTTGCAGTCCAAGGGACTCTCAAGAGTCTTCTCCAATACCACAGATCCACCGAGTCAAAAACTCTGGGGGTGGAGTTTCAGGAATGTTTTGTTTTGTTTTATTAACTTATCTTAATTGGAGGCTAATTACTTTACAATATTGTGGTGGTTTCTGCCATACATTGACATGAATCAGCCATGGGTGAACATGTGTCCCCCTGTCCCAAACCTCCCTCCTACCTCCCTCCCCATCCCATTCCTCTGGGTCGTCCCAGTGCACTGGCTTTGAGTGCCCTGTTTCATGCATGGAGCTTGGACTGGTCATCTATTTCACGTATGGTAATATACATGTTTGAGCATTCTTTGGCATTGCCTTTCTTTGGGATTGGAATGAAAACTGACCTTTTCCAGTCCTGTGGCCACTGCTGAGTTTTCCAAATTTACTGGCATATTGAGTACAGCACTTTCACAGCAGCATCTTCCAGGATTTGAAATAGCTCAACTGGAATTCCATCACCTCCACTAGCTTTGTTCATAGTGATGCTTTCTAAGGCCCATTTGACTTCACATTCCAGGACGTCTGGCTCTAGGTGAGTGACCACACCATCATGATTATCTTGGTTGTGAAGATCTTTTTGTACAGTTCTTCTGTGTATTCTTGCCACCTCTTCTTAATATCCTCTGCTTCTGTTAGGTCCATACCATTTCTGTCCTTTATTGAGCCCATCTTTGCATGAAATGTTCCCTTGGTATCTCTAATTTTCTTGAAGAGATCTCTAGTCTTTCCCATTCTGTTGTTTTCCTCTACTTCTTTGCATTGATCACTGAAGAAAAGTTTCTTATCTCTCCTTGCTGTTCTTTGGAAGTCTGCATTCAGATGCTTATATCTTTCCTTTTCTCCTGTGCTTTTCACTTCTCTTCTTTTCTCAGCTATTTATAAAGGCTCCCCAGACAGCCATTTTCCTTTTTTGCATTTCTTTTCCATGGGGATGATCTTGATCCCTGTCTCCTGTACAGTGTCACGAATCTCCGTCCATAGTTCATCAGGCCCTCTGTCTATCATATCGAGTCCCTTAAATCTATTTCTCACTTCCACTGTAGAGTCAGAAGGGATTTGATTTAGGTCATACCTGAATGGTCTAGTGGTTTTCCCTACTTTCTTCAATTTAAGTCTGAATTTGGCAGTAAGGAGTTCATGATCTAAGCCACAGTCAGCTCCTGGTCTTGTTCTTGTTGACTGTATAGAGCTTCTCCATCTTTGGCTGGAAAGAATATAATCAATCTGATTTCAGTGTTGTCCATCTGCTGATGTCCATGTGTAGAGTCTTCTCTTGTGTTGTTGGAAGACAGTGTTTGCTATGACCAGTGTGTTCTCTTGGCAAAACTCTATTAGCATTTGCCCTGCTTCATTTGGTATTCCAAGGCCAAATTTTCCTTTTACCTCAGGTGTTTGTTGACTTCCTACTTTTGCATTCCAGTCCCCTATAATGAAAAGGACATCTTTTTTGCGTGTGAGTTCTAAAAGGTCTTGTAGGCCTTCATAGAACCATTCAACTGCAGCTTCTTCAGCGATACTGGTTGGGGCATAGGCTTGGATTACTGTGATATTGAATGGTTTTCCTTGGAAATGAACAGAGATCATTCTTTCGTTTTGGAGATTGCATCCAAGTACTGCATTTCAGATTCTTTTGTTGACCATGATGCTTACTCCATTTCTTCTGAGGGATTCCTGCCCGCAGTTGTAGATGTAATGGTTATGTGAGTTAAATTCACCCATTCCAGTCCATTTTAGTTCGCTGATTCCTAGAATGTCAACGTTCATTCTGGCCATCTCCTGTTTGACCACTTCCAATTCGCCTTGATTCATGGACTTAACATTCCAGGTTCCTATGCATGATTGCTCTTTACAGCATTGAACCCTGCTTCTATCACCAGTCACAGCCACAGCTGGGTATTGTTTTTGCTTTGGCTCCATCCCTTTATTCTTTCTGGAGTTATTCTCCACTGATCTCTAGTAGGATATTGGGCACCTACCGACATAGGGAGTTCCCCTTCCAGTATCCTATCATTTTGCCTTTTCATACTGTTCATGGGGTTCTGAAGGCAACAATACTGAAGTGGTTGGCCATTCCCTTCTCCAGTGGACCACATTCTGTCAGATCTCTCCACCAATACCCTGCACTCATCTCACATACTCAAAATTCTCCAAGCCAGGCTTCAGCAATACGTGAACCGTGAGCTTCCAGATGTTCAAGTTGAGTTTAGAAAAGGCAGAGGAACTAGAGATCAAATTGCCAACATCTGCTGGATCATGGAAAAAGCAAGAGAGTTCCAGAAAAGTATCTATTTCTGCTTTATTGACTATGCCAAAGCCTTTGACTCTGTGGATCACCATAAACTGTGGAGAATTCTGAAAGAGATGGGAATACCAGACCACCTGACCTACCTCTTGAGAAACCTATGTGTACGTCAGGAAGCAACAGTTAGAACTGGACAGGGAATAACAGACTGGTTCCAAATAGGAAAAGGAGGACGTCAAGGCTGTATATTGTTACCTTGCTTATTTAACTTATATGCAGAGTACATCATGAGAAACGCTGGGCTGGAAGAAGCACAAGCTGGAATCAAGATTGCTGGGAGAAATATCAATAACCTCAGATATGCATATATATTACCATATGTAAAATAGATGACTGTGTGAGTTCGATGCATGATGCAGGGCACCCAGAGCTGATGCTCCTGGACAACCTAGAGGGATGGGGTGGGTGGGAGGTAGGAAAGAAAGTCTGCACAGCAGGAGGTACCTAAAATCCCTCTGTGACCTGGACTAGATACAAACTTGGCAAGAGTTAGGGTTAAGTATGGTTCCTTGTGGTGCTGGCCATTGTGGTTTAGTCCTGCAGCTGAGGGACCTCACCAAAGATCCTAGCTTACATAGTTTCTCCAGACCTCCTTTTGCCAAACCCTACCATCTGCAATTCTAACACACTCACCCCTGAGGGGGCCTGCTGAGTCTCTTTCCTAGAAAGGCACACTATGTAGATAGCTCTTTAGAGGAAGGGAACTCATAAAGCATTCTCTCAAAATCCAAAACTACACTAGCTGAAAACCATGGTCTTCAGAACCTGAGTCCTATATTGATTGGTTGCAGAGAGGTTTGGTTTAACAAGCCTGACTTTATCTATTTGGACTTACTTCTGAACTAGGCAGTGATAAGGACCGCAAGGAATGTATTTCTCAAAGCTGACTGTGGTTGCAGGGACCTTCTTTCCCCACTCAATCCCTAACTTCAGAATGATTTAACAACCAGCTGCCATTGGGCCTGGAGCTTCTACAACATCTTCTAGAATGTGATGGTTTAAAAGACTGTTGTTTATGATGAATGTGCTGGTGACCTCAGCTTCTTCATTGCAAATGAGAATAACCTGATCTGAAGAGACATATTGGTAGCAAGCTTGAAGTTACTTGGCCTTCTGGTTGAGTCAAGGTTGTTTAACCTGCAAGGAACAGAAACAGACTTAGTCGGGCAGCAGGCGACCTCATGGACGTGGCACTGAGCCTCAGGGGAGCTGAAACCCGAGAGGGCTTCTGTAATCTGGTTGAGGCCTTTCTGGAAACCATCACTGCAGGAATTCCTGGTCCTTCACATGGAAGCTCCACAGTTCCTGTGATTTGACCACTCTCACCATGTCTGCTGCTTCCTGTTTTCTCACCAACTCGCTCGCTCTTCTAATTTCCTGGAGAAAGTCTGATAGGCTCTAGGGGGTGTCTGAGTTTGCATCTTCCCCCAGAATATATACTAAGAAAAGGGTTGAATGCAAGCAGCGTAGTTTTCGAGTGAAAACAGGAAGCACAGAGAGGGAAAAGTGAAAGGGTGGAAGTTCAGTAAAAGAGGAAGTAAGTTACTGCTGTGGAGCTTGATTCTCCAAAGGACCCTCTGAGACAATGGGGATCATGCTGCAGAACTGTCCCTCCAAGAGGGTGAGGAAACTGGGGATGTACCCAGTTCCACCTGTCACCCTGCTAAATATTCATCACCTTTTAAGATCATGCCTTTGAATTTAAAAAATATTTATTTTATTTATTTGACTCTGACGGGTCTTAGTTGTGGTATGTGGAATCTAGTTCCCTGACCAGGGATTGAACCTGGGGCCCCCTGTGTTAGGAGTGCAGAGTCTTAACCACTGAACCACCAGGGAAGTCCCTGATGAGCTTTTTTGTTTGGCTGTCTGAGAATTTCTTTATTTCTCCTTACATTTTATTTTTTCCTTTTCCTGGTGAACTTTTTTTTAATGAACTCATTACAAAAGAGTAGAAATACCCTATATGGCCTCCAGGAAATCATTCACATATTCCAATTACATGTAAGAGTTTTTTGTTTGTTTGTTTGTTTTCCTATTCATGCTGGAGTTGAAAATAAATCATATCTGTTTCCTTCCTTGAGCCCTAAACCAGTTGCGACATGAGGCAGAAGTATCAAATGGATGAGATAAAAATATCAGCTCTGTCTCTCTTAAGACTGAATTATAGAATGAAACTGAATGTATGGCCATAAGGAGTCTCCCAGAACCTCCCTTCCTGACAAGGCTTGAGAAAATGTAGCCTCTCACTTGTGGGGGAAAGTCTTTCCTGGTGAACTTGCCACATGGAGTTTGTGAAGGGGCAGGGGCAGATACATACAGAGACAGTGAGAGGCACACACAGATACACAGAAAGAGAGACACACATACACACAGAGAAACACAGAGACAGACACACAGACACAGACACACAGAGAGACACAGAGAAACAGACACAGAGAAACAGGAGGGAAGGAGGGATGGGGCAGGGGTAAAGCTGGGTCTTCTGAGAGGCAGACTCAGAGACCCAGGAGTACAAAAATTTTGTTGAGAGTTTAAGTTTTGAAAGATGAAAAAGGAATAAAGCACAATAGGGCAGGAGAGCCTGGGATGTCAATGCACATTTGACAAAGCCCCTGCTAACCCATGGGGACCTCCAAAGCACACCTTGTCTCTTAAAGGGGTACCACCTTAGGCAGAAATGGCCAGGCCTTGGCACTCCCACTGTGTTTAGTCATGGGTTGGGGCTGCCCAAGGAGAAGAACATGGTTTTCAAAATCTGGAGGCTGTCAACTAACTTGACTTGTTGCAACTCACTGGCAAGTTCTTTCTTGAAGGCGGATCTGAGCGGCAGCCCTCCAGGGCTGCTACGTAGACCTATTGTGTTTGTTTGCTTAGTGTCTTTGTTTAGAAAAGTTATTCCTTCACCCTTGAAGAGAAGTGGACCAGGGAGCAGAGAGAAGCAAGAAATGGTGCTCCCATGTGCTTCTTTCTCGAGGAATGAAGTGGAAACCCAGAAAGAAATAGCAATGAAGGAGAAGTCCTTGAGACATAAGAAATAATTCCCTCTGCTTCTTGCAACTAATACCATATAACCCCACTTGCCTTCTCCAAAGGTCCTGTTACCTGGTGAAGTTTTTATGTTGCTGAACTGGAGATCTGGAGGGGACTCAGCAGTGTAGCAAGATAGAAGAGAAAATAAATGGGGATAAGGTTGACATGAATGGAGTCAGTGATGCTGGACACTGAAGGACAGAGAGAAGATCGTTATATCAAGGAAGGCTAAGAAGAGATTTGGGAGACGATAAATGTCAGAGATACTAACATTGGTTACTTTGGGTGGCATGATACGGATTCCTTCTTGATTTCTACTGTGGAATCTCAAGTCTACATTGGCCTCAAATGCTATTGTGAGAGTGCATTCTTCAGAGGGTCCTCGAAGAGTTATGGACATGTATGTCTGGATGGATATACCATGCAGCAGCACTGAGTAGCTGAGACATGGTCAATATCAGGTCTGCATGATGCCAAAACCCACACTCTCAACTGCTAGGCTTACTGTTGTTGGTTGACTTCCAGAGAGGGTGGCAGTGGTTCACAAAGTCAGTGAAACCGCCTGGAAATTGTTTTGTCCCAAATACGCCAGAACTGTGGAGGTCCTTCTTTCATGGGCTTCCCTAGTAGCTCAGCTGGTAAAGAATATGCTTGCAATGCAGGAGACCCTGGTTCGATTCCTGGGTCGGGAAGATCCACTGGAGAAGGGATAAGCTACCCATTCCAGTATTCTCAGGCTTCCCTGGTGGCTCAGCTGCTAAAGAATCTGCCTGCAGTGTGGGAGACCTGGGTTCGATCCCTGGGTTGGGAAGATCCCCTGGAGAAGGGAAAGGCTACCCACTCCAGTATTCTGGCCTGGAGAATTTCATGGACTACGTAGTCCATGGGGTCGCAAAGAGTCGGATGCAACTGAGCGACTTTCACTTTCTTTTATAGGCTTGTGTTCCAAAACACGGGGTGTGGACCCAGAAAGTATAGACCCACGCTTGTTCTCCATAGTTGCTCCAGAGTAACTCCCTGGTTAGTCAACCCCTGAGGGTTCACATGACCTGACAAAGAGGACAGCCATGATTGTCCATATCCTTGCATTCAGCTGTTACTATTGTGTTGATCCTCGATCCCCTGAGATAGGTTACAGGTGATCAGAAGCAGTGACTCTGGGTGGAACTGCAAGCCCAAACAGCCAAACCAGAAGAAAATGCAGTCTCTGGTGAAGAGCAATGGAGAGAAGTGGAAAGCACAAATGCTGGATACCTAAGATGAATACTCGCAAACCCTCCCATCACCACCGCTATTACTACTAGTAACAGATTGATCTTAGGGGTCAGAAGAGGTCTGTTTCTATCTCTTCCTTTGCCCCTAGGCTGCAGTGATTATTGCTCACCCTACTTCTGTCTAAACCCCACTGCTTCTGGTTCTCTCTGGTCCTCGTCCTCTGGCCTCATTGCCCACTATCTTCTTCCACTGCTAGTCCACTTTCTGCTCTTCCAGAGGCCAGCCTTTGGTCTCCTCTTATAATAACCATGGCAGTACAGGGCACATAGTGTCCTGAACCGCTGTAGACAGAAGCAAAACAAGAATGGGACAAGTGTTGACCTCACCTCAGGTTAGCAAGCCCCATGTTTCCTTTTTTTCCTTATATACATATATATATTTAATTCTTGTATAATATATGCATATATATTGCTGATTTACAGGGTTTTGATTTCTGCTGTGCATACATACATTCTTTTTAAAGTGTTCTTTTCCATTATGATTGATTATAAAAATTGAATATAGTTCCCTGTGCTATACAGTAGGACCTTGTTATTTATGTATTCTATGTATAAAATTTACATCTGCTAACCTTAACCTTCCCTCCACTCCTTCCCCACCCCTTCCCCTTGGCAACCAGCAGTCTGTTGTCTATGTCCCTGATTTTGTTTCTATTTCATAGATAGGTTCCTTTGTATCATATTTTAGATTCCACATTTAAATGACATCATATGCTATTTGTCTTTCTCTGTCTGACTTACTTCACTCAGTATGACAATCTCTAGGTCCATTCCTGTTGCTGCAAATGGCATTATTTTGTTCTTTCTATGGCTGAGTAATACTCCATGGTACATGTAACTTCTTTACTCATTCATCTGTCAATCAGTGGACATTTATGTTGCTTCCATGCCTTGGCTATTGTGAATAGTGCTGCAATGACACTGGGATGCGTGTATCTTTCTGAGTTACAATTCGAGGTGTGTTCTATCAAGAAGTTGCTCTTAGTGATCCTTCTCATTTATGCAGATTTTACTGGCTTTCTTCCCTTCCCTGCTTTACTTTTGTGCTTCCTTACTAGTAGTTCTAGGGATTATCTGCCAAGTAAACACTTGCATTTAAACCTTTTTCTCAGGGTCACTTCTGGAAGAAGAAAACCCTAGAAAACAGTTTAATTTGCCTGACTCACTGCTTACTAAGCAGTTTTTGATTTGTATTTAGTTAACCTTAATGGCTAATTTCTGGTAGGATGTTCTTTGCAGATGATCTGTCTTGGTTATATGTGAGTCTTATCTGGCTGATTAGTGACTCTTTGAAATCTTGTTGGTATAAGTCAGTCTTCTAGAACAGGGATTGGCAAAGGACAACCTGTGCGTCGAATGTGACCAGCCACTTGTTCTTCATAAAGTTTTATTGGGACTACAGCCACACGTACATATTCTCTGTGGCTGCTTTCTAGATTACAGTAAGAGTTGAGGAGCTGTGACAAAGACCATAAGTCTGTAAATTCTAAAATATATTTGCCTTACAGGAAAAGGTTGCCAACCCCTCACAGAAACTGTTCATCTTTCTCAGTGGGTTCACTGAGAAAAAGGAAGCCATGAATTATATTTGTCAGTACAAGGGCCAGAACGTGGACCAATCATATTTCACTAAGCGGTAACATCCTAGCCTAAAAGCCAGGCTGATCAGCACCCACTCAGTTTGCCCCAGTGTTTGGTTATATCATGTCCAGAATCATGTCTTGAGAATTCACAAGTAAACATGAGTAGGAGGGCATGGGTTAGAAGGGAATGCTGAGAAAGTGTCTTAAAATGAGGTTCATAAGTGCACTTAAACATTTCTCTCTGAAAGATGTTCTTTCTTGACTGACCTGAGCTTGCTTATCATCCCATTGCACTGCACCCTCTTGATTCGTACAGGCTCAGCATTAATTATTAATCAGTTTGAAAATGGTTGATGGAGGTCCTCTGTATGTGATGCTACTTCTTGGATGCCATGATTCTAGCTATCTTGAGCTCCTTCCGCATGGAGATACTTTCTATTCTTTGTTGTCAATGGTCTAGCCTCCAACAATTGATGAAATATATATAATAAATGCTCAGTAGAGATTATCTCATAGCCATCACACACAGACTCCTACCCTTGAACCAACATGGTAATAAAACTGGAATCATTTGCCAAATTCAAAATAATTGTGCACAATAGGTGAGTGATAAGGACCATAGGCTTCAAAAATGCAAACACAGTGGGTGAAATCCTTCATTCTGGCCATCCAGAATGGCCATCCATTCTGGCCATTCATATTTTCAGACATTCAAAAGGAACAGATTGCCAAGCCACAAAACTTTAAACTTGAACCCCTCCTGAGTAGGTAATGATGAAACTAGCAAAGAAAGAAAGAAAGAATGATACATCTTACCCCATTGGGAAATTACCAGATTGCATAAACTTTGTCTTGTTATGAAATCCTTTTGATAAGAGACTAATTACTAAAAACTTGTTTTTGCTCTCCCATCCACAGTCTAGTAGAAGGATGAAAATAGGTAAGGCAATAGTGACATTTAGACATTAGGCAGAATAGCCTACCTTTATTGTCTCCACTATCTCATTTCTATTCATTTTTCAATTCACTGTGATTTGGCCTTTATTTTCAATTAAGTTCAACTTACTGTTTTTTAAGGTTTCCATTACATGTATGCAAGGGCTTAAGGAGAGGGGGGAAAAAAGATGTAATCCTTGCACTCAAGGATTCTATAGTCTATTAAGCAATATAGGCATGTGAAGAAAAAAATTGTCATAAGAGTGGTAAACGTCATTAAAAGAAGTAGGAGTTGTGTTGTTTAAGGGTGGATTTTTAGGTTGAGTTTCCTGTAAACAGAGCTGGAGACAGGGATTTTTATTGAAGGAGTACACTCAGAGGAAAACTGTGCAGAAGGAAGGGAGGCCGAATAGAGCAGGAGAAAGAATCAAGGATGTGATCTCAGGCTGAGTCTAGCACGACAGATTTTGGAGCGCAAGTCTCACTGCAGAGATGGGGCAAAACGGTCCAGGCTTTTGTGTACCTGTCATTGGCTCTTCCGGTTAGCCAAGGGCAATGCTGAGAACATCAGAGACATAAGCTGTCAGCTTCAGTACTCACAAGCGATTGGGGCATTAGCTGTCCTGGCTGGTCAAGTTGATGTGGGCAGAGCACCAGTAACGTCTGCTAAAAGAGGGTTAGAAAAAGCTAGATGATACGTTTATCACTTTGGGCAGCCCAACATCTGAGTACCCTTTCTGTTGAGGGAGAAATGTCAAAACAGATGGAAGACGGGGCTCCACTCCATGTGATGCTTTGCATTTTCTCAGCAGAGTTCTCTGTCCTTCCCCAGAGGCCACTAGACATCCTTCTAAAAATGCCTTTTCTGTTTTGATTAGCCAGAGTCTAGCATTGTGGTTTGCCACCAAGGACCCTGACAGGTTCAGAGATGATGGAAATTGTTAGGTCCTAGATGACTAGAGCCTGAAAAAGATGGGGGTATCCGGTACGAGAAGAGCCCAAGGAGAGGAGAGAGACATTTCAGACTGAGTAAGAGCCAGAGGCCTAGGGTTGACTGAATTTTTTTACTTGCGAGACTACGAGAAGGCATGGCACAACTAGAAGGAGTTTAGAGAAGGGACAGAGGGTTCGTTTGTGGACTTGTTGAGTCTGAGATTTTTGGGGGCATTCAGAAGGAGATGTTTCACAGATGACTGTGCAAATTTCATGGTCAAGAAGAGTGTCTGGGAGGAGAAAGAGACAGACAGACAAAGATCAGCTCATGGATGTGGCTGAATTGAAGAGGAAATATGTGTAGAACAAGAGTTGAAGAGGCCGACAGCAGAATCCAGGGAATGGTTAGGTCTATATACTTCTCTATAAACAAACCTTAGATAACCATGAAAAGACAAGGGAGGTAAGGAAAGAAGGACACTATTAAGAACGACAGAGTGATCAAGCAGGACAGGTGCTGAAGAGAGACCCCTGGTAATGTGGAGTAGAAAGCCAGTGGTTACCTTTGAGAGAAGAGTTTTGGTAGAGTTCCTTTAAGGGAAAAACTTCCCCATCTCCTGTGTCAACGTAAATCCTCCACCTCCCCTCTCTTCTCTGGATCTTCTTTTGTTAACTCTATCCCAGACCACTCCTGAATTTGTAACCTTGCCCTCTCTATTGGCTCCTCTGCAGCAAATAAATGTCATTAAAATATCCTTCCCTCTCTTTTCCACTTGTAGGGCTCCAGTTCCTCTTTGAAGACCCAATGTCACCTTAGTGGATGTATCCTACGAGCCAGGTAAGATTCAGACCTTTTTCCTCTCATGCATTCACTTTGTACCTTGTAAGCCTCCTCTTTTATTTATTTATTTTTTAATATTTTTCTCTACTGCTTTGGCTGCACCGGAATTCAGCTGCATCATGTGGAACCTTTAGTTGCGACATATGAACCCTTAGTTGCGGCATGTGGGATCTAGTTCCCTGACTAGGGATTGAACCTGGGCCCACTGCATTGGGAGCGTGAAGTCTTAGCCACTGAACCACCAGGGAAGTCCCAAGCCACCTCTTTTAGATCCTACTCGAATAGACTTGAGGTATCTCCCTCAAGATGGAAAAGACGTCCATCTTTTCCACCTTACCTGGGAGCAGTAACTGTACCCTGCTGCTGCTGCTACGTTGCTTCAGTCGTGTCCGACTCTATGTGACCCCCTGCTGCTGCCGCTGCTGCTGCTAAGTCGCTTCGGTCCTGTCCAACTCTCTGCGACCCCATAGACATCTTATGTTCTTAGTGCCACGCATAGCGAAGAACACTTCACAGAATCCAGGATCATTTGTTGAAAGAACTGGCTACTTAGTTACAAATTTGCCAAGCTGCATGAATGCTCCCTCCTAGAATGCTTTATTTTAGGTTTATTTTTTGAATTATGATTCTAAAAATATTTT
This sequence comes from Ovis canadensis, assembly GCF_042477335.2. Taxonomy (NCBI): domain Eukaryota; kingdom Metazoa; phylum Chordata; class Mammalia; order Artiodactyla; family Bovidae; genus Ovis; species Ovis canadensis. The sequence goes on along the minus strand of NC_091727.1, from coordinate 38,084,639 downwards.
ACAATGGAACTTTTACTTCTCCATGAACTTTGTGGGAAAACTAAACTTTGGGGAGAAAAAAGTCGTGCCCAGGGAATTATTCCACAGGAAAAAAAGAAAACAAATCTCCTTGTTGCACATGGTATAGTTAATATCAGATATAATGCATTGTAAACCAGAAGAAATGTGACCAAAAAATAAACATTAAAATACCCATTAAAGGGAAGAAGTCTATTCTTCCTCAGGCAGAGCAGTAGCTTTGCATATTCATGAAATTTAAATGTCTCACAGTAAGAAAAGTGATTGGAATAGACTGCAATAACTTAAAAATGAGTGCACTTTAAACAGCATCTGTGATGAATGTGTGATTACGGAGAATCAGTCAAAAAGGCTAGTCCCACTCTAATGCTCCCAGAAGAGAGATGACTGATGGCCCTCAATCAACAAAGCTACAGTATGGGCCTAGGGAAACTGAAGACAAAGAAAGTCAACAGGTTGACTTGCTGAGATACACAAAGATGTCAGTCTGGAAGGTGGCCATGACAATTCTGGGCAGTGTGAGGGTTAGGGACGTGTAAAAAGTATTATAAACAGCAAAGCCATTCTAGTATAGTCATTGAAAGTGAGGAAAAATGAAACAAGAAAAGCCAAAGAGCTGCACAAAAACTGGAGAAAAGTTTAAAATATGTGACAGCTTGAGATGACTTCAGGGCTTGTGGCCAATTACTGTCAAACATGGATTGGCAGAGATTTCCTGTAAACGTTCTAGGCTTTGCGGGCCATAGGGTCTCTGTTGCAGTGACTAACTCTGCTGTGGTAGGTGGATGCGGCCTCAGACAATAGGTAATTGAATGCGGCCTCAGACAATAGGTAATTGAATGGGTGTGGCTGTGTTCCAGTAAAACTTTGTTTCAAAACCAGCTGGGGCCAGACTTGGCTTGCAGACTGTAGTTGGCCAACCCATACTCGAAAAACACCATTTGGAGACAAAACAGTAGATTGTGCAGAAGCCACTATTTAAATATGTGTATGTGATCAATAATTGTTGGTTCACTTATTGTTGTTGGAGTTTTTATTGTGGTTGGTATGTTTTTATTGTTCTTGGTCCAGTACTTGCATGAGAGTATGACTGAGTGAGTTGGTTAAATCGAACCATGTGTATTACTCTCCAGCGCCCCAGGCGATTCCAAGATGCCGGCATGTTTGACAAATAGGATGCTAAAGACTGCTACTCAACATTGGAACATATATATTATCACATGTAAAATAGATAGCCAGTAGGAATTTGAGGTGGGGAACTTAAATCCGTGCTCTGTGACAACCTGAAAGAGTGGGATAGGGTGGGAGGTGGAGGGAGGTTCAAGAGGGAGGGGACATGTGTATACTAATGGCTGATTCGTGTTGATGTGTGGCAGAAACCAACACAGTACTGTAAAGCAATTATCCTCCAATTAAAAATAAATAAGTTTATTAAAAAGAATGCTACTCAAAATTCAGTGTGCATGTGTATCACCTAGGATCTTGTTAAAATGCAGATTCTCATTCAGTAGGTCTGAGGTTGACCTTGGGAGTTGGCATTTCTAACAAGCTGTCAGATGGCACTGACCTGTTGGTCCATGGACCACATTTTGCGTAGCAAGATGCTTTCACTAGTTTTCAATGCCTGGGATGTCTAGGGCCTGCCCCCAACACTGATGTAATTGGTCTGGGAGGTGGCCTGGGCATTGGGAACTCTAAAAGCTCCACAGGTGATGCTAAGGTGCAGCACAGCTTGAGAACCTCTGTGCTAGATCAAGTGTGTCAGTTTCACTGCCTGTGTTATCAGGAGCCCTTGTGCCCATCTCCCCTTTCACTCCATCCATTCCCCTCCTTTTCAGACCCAAACATCCAGAAAACAGTGGGTTCAGGCTTAGCTCTTCATCCTTTCCATCTTCCCCACCTCTGAGGAGTGGACTGTAGTTCAGGAAGAAAAGAGGAGGCTCAGGGAACCTGAGTTGGGAAGGAGAAGCAAAAACTTGTTCTAGGGGCCGATTTAAAGGGAAGGCTGATTGAGACGAATGGGGGATTACCAGAGAGAGTTGCCACAGCAAAAGTCAGCTCCTGGCTTGGGCCCGAGTTTGGGGCACTGGAAATAGCAATCTACTCTCCTGAAGCCTGGCAGCAACTGACAGCCAAGCAGTTAGGGAGGCTTTCTCCTTCTTGATATGCAGAGTGACCCAGTTGGTAGAAATGCAAGAGAGACCCCCAGTGGCAAAGTATAGATGTGAAATCCTTTCATAAACAAATCATAAACACCTCAGAGGGACTTAGAGATTAAGTGAGTGATGATGATGATAATGATGAGAAATGATGGCTTACAAGTAATATATGTACTATATGTGCCAGGCACTGTTGTGAGCATTTAAAAATATTAACTCATTTATTCTTCTCTGCAACCCAGTGGGGTTGACACTTCTTTAAAAAATTGAAGTATAGTTGATTTACAATATGTTAGTTTCTGGTATCCAGCAAAGCAGTTCATTTATAAACAGATATGTTCTTGTTCATACTCTTTTTTATTATTAATTACAAGATATTGAATATAGTTGTACCATCCAGTAGGATGTTGTTTATTCTATTTATAGTGGTATGTATCCACTGATCCCAAACTCGTAATCTATTCCTTCCTCACTTCCCTTTACCTTTGGTAACCATAAGTTTGTTTTCTATGTCTTTGAGCCTTTTTCTGTTTTGTAAGTAAGTTCATTTGTGTCATATTTTAGATTCCACATATGATATCATATGATGTTTATTTTTCTCTGATTTATTTCACTCAGTATGATAATCTCTAGATCCACCCGTGTTGCTGCAAATGGCATTCTTTCATTCTTTCTATGGCTAATAGTCCACTTTGTGTGTATGTGTATCCCCCATATTCTTTATCCATTCATCTGTCAATGGATACTTAGGTTGCTTCCGTGTCTTGGCTATTGTAAAGAGTGTTGCTGTGAGCATTGAGGTGCATGTATTCTTTTTGAATTTTAGTTTTGTTTGGGTATATACCAGGGAGTGGGATTGCTAGATCATGTGGTAGTTCTGTGTTTAGTGTCTTAAGGAACCTTCCATACTGTTCTCCATAGTGGCTATACCAATTTACATTCCCACCAACAGTGTAGGAGGGTTCCCTTTTTTCTGCACCCTCTCGAGCACTTATTCTTTGTAGACTTTTTGATGATGGCCATTCTGATCAATATGAGGTGATACCTCATTGTAGTTTTGATTTGCTTTTCTCTAATTAGGGATCTTGAGCATCTTTTCTTGTAATTTTTGGCTATCTGTAACTTATAGGCAGAGTTCATCATGAGAAACGCTGGGCTGGAAGAAGCACAAGCTGGAATCAAGATTGCCAGGAGAGATATCAATAACCTCAGATATGCAGATGATACCACCCTTATGGCAGAAAGTGAAGAGGAACTAAAAAGCCTCTTGGTGAAAGTGAAAGAGGGGAGTGAAAAAGTTGGCTTAAAGCTCAACATTCAGAAAACTAAGATTGTGGCATCTGGTCCTGTCACTTCATGGGAAACAGCTGGGGAAACAGTGGAAACAATGTCAGACTTTATTTTTGGGGGGCTCCTAAATCACTGCAGATGGTGATTTCAGCCATGAAATTAAAAGATGCTTGCTCCTTGGAAGGAAAGTTATGACCAACCTAGGGAGCATATTAAAACGCAGACACATTAATTTGCCAACAAAGGTCCATCTAGTCAAGGCTATGGTTTTTCCAGTAGTCATGTATGAATGTGAGAGTTGGACTGTGAAGAAAGCTCAGCGCTGAAGAATGGATGCTTTTGAACTGTGGTGTTGGAGAAGACTCTTGCGAGTCCCTTGGACTGCAAGGAGATCCAACCAGTCCATCCTAAAGGAGATCAGTCCTGGATGTTCATTGGAAGGACTGATGCTAAGGTGAAACTCCAATACTTTGGCCACCTCATGCAAAGAGTTAACTCATTGGAAAAGACCCTGATGCTGGGAGGGACTGGGGGCAGGAGGAGAAGGGGACAACTGAGGATGAGATGGCTGGATGGCATCACCGACTCGATGGACATGAGTGTGAGTCAACTCCGGGAGTCCTGGCGTGCTGCGATTCATGGGGTCGCAAAGAGTCAGACACGACTGAGCGACTGAACTGAACTGAATGTCTTCGTTGGAGAAATGTCTGTTTAGGTCTTCTGCCCGTTTTTTGATTGGGTTTTGTTGTTGTTGTTGTTGTTATTCATGTGTATAAGCTGTGTATTTTGGAAATTAAGCCCTTGTTGTGTCATTTACAAATATTTTCTCTGGTGGGGCTGATGCTTTTATTATCCCTATTTTACATGCAAGGCCAGAAAAATAAAATAACTTTCCCAAGTTCCCCCAATTTTGTAAGTATTTTAACTGGCATTTGAACTCAGAGCATCTGTGTTCAAGAATCCATGACAGTAAACTGCTACTCCAAAATAAGAGAAGAAGGGTTTATATTATAGTTACAGACAAACAGCTGCTCATCCTGTGCTTCTTCATATCTAGAGGAGAACATGAATATATATATATATATATTATATATAATATTATATATTATATATATATAGGCTTCCCAGGTGGCTCAGGGTAAAGAATTTACCTGCTAGTGAAGGAGACCTGGGTTCAATCCCTGGGCCTGGAAGATCCCCTGGAGGAGGAATTGGGAACCCACTCCAATATTCTTGCCTGGAGAATCCTATGGACAGAGGAGCCTGGTGAGTTACAGTCCATGGAGTTGAAAAGAGTTGGACACGACTTAATGACTAAACAACAACTATGTATGTGTGTGTGTATATATATTAACCTCAAATATATGTACATATATATGTGTGTATATATATATATGTTTCACTAAACATATTTGAACAAATTTGACTAAAAAGAGTAAAAGGTAAATACCATTCACTACCATTTTCTGGAAACTAAAAGGCCTATAATCTTCATTTTTAAGAAAGTATTAAAGCACAATTCTGAGAAAGTATAGAAAGAAAGGACTGTTTAGCTAAACTTTTTCATACTTTAGTGCATGTTAAAAGCAATCTATTATCTCAAAAATGGCTCAAGCTATCTATGTGGCTTTGAAAATAGGATACAAAGTCTGCAAAATTCTAACTGTGATCTTTGAACGCCGTACATGACACAGAAGAAATAATACTGTATGTTCTGAATATTTTTTCTCAGACACAGACAGCCTTAGGGTTTACATGGGAACAGATTTTATCTGGTAAATAAGAACACATTGAAAGAACAGAAGAGTTTTAAAAGGAGAACAGGAAAAAAAGAAAAACAACAGAAAATCAGGTCAACTCTTTCCTTGGGAAACCTTTTTGCTGGGAAATAATGTCTGCCCACTGTCAAGAAGATAAGGTAATAGGGTCGCACCTCTCCACATCTACAGAGGAGGAGCCAGCGGCCACACTGAGGTTAGGAAGAAGCTGATTTTGAGATCAACTGAGTAGACATAGGTGGCCACAGTCTGGAATGAGGTAACCATCCAGATGGGCCCAGCAGCCCTCTAGGTGTTCCAGCACCTCATCCCATCCTCTGAAGGTTGGGGCTGCCTATGCGCCGAAGAATTGATGCTTTTGAACTGTGATGCTGGAGAAGACTCTTGAGAGTCCCTTGGACTGCAAGGAGATCCAACTAGTCCATTCTGAAGGACATCAACCCTGGGATTTCTTTGGAAGGAATGATGCTAAAGCTGAAACTCCAGTACTTTGGCCACCTCATGCGAAGAGTTGACTCATTGGAAAAGACTCTGACTCTGGGAGGGATTGAGGGCAGGAGGAGAAGGGGACGACAGAGGATGAGATGGCTGGATGGCATCATGGACTCGATGGACGTGAGTCTGAGTGAACTCCCGGAGTTGGTGATGGACAGGGAGGCCTGGCTTGCTGCAATTCATGGGGTCACAAAGAATCGGACATGACTCAGCAACTGAACTGATGCTGTAATCTCCCTACTTCCTTTCTGGTCAGCTTAATCTACTCCATGACCTCAACCCGTCTATGTATATGCTAATATATCCCATATGTGTATTTCCAAACCTGATCTCCCACCTGAGCATCAGATTCATTTCTCTGGCTGCCTGCATGACAGTTCCACTTGGGTATCTAATAGGCATCCCAGATTTTACATGACACGTCTTCCCAGCTCCTCGAGTCCCCCTGAAGACACCCCCAGCTTCATAAATCGCACGACCATCAGGCAGGGTGTTCAAATCCAAACTGGATCCTAGGTTACTTTCACCATTTCCCATCCGTCACCTCTGGTCCATAAAGCAAACATTATAGACTGATGCAATTCATCTGAAATTTGTCTACATCTCTTCCTCTGCCAGCGCCACGGTTCAAGCCACCATTGTTTCTCTAGGCCTGCTACAGAGTCTCTAAATTGGTCTTCCAGCTTCAACTCTCTTCACTCTCTGCATTCTTCAAAGCAGCCAGAGTCAGAATCTTAACATTCAGAGAGATTCATGCTGCTTGATATTCAATACTACAAATTGACCTTCAATCTTGGCCTTATGGTTTTCAGTCCTTTTGAGGTAATTTGGGGCTTGGGGTGCCATGAAACCGTAATGGAAGGCAGTGCACAATAAAAATACTTGTGCATGTTTTGTAAGGACAACATGCATGTCCAGCATGGTGACCTAGGGAGTCACCCCTTTGTCTGTGGACAGTCCAGCCTAAGGTTCAGTTACCTTTGTCACCGTGGCCCAGGGTGAGCTTGTCAAAGAGGGTCTCCACCAGTCTGGTGTCTGTGATCTCCATCCTGCTTCCCAGAATCAACAAACACTAACATTTATATATTTTAGCAAACTCAGAGTTTTCAAGTAAAACTTAGGAACCCTTTATTTTAATCCATGACCCATCCCATTCCCTTCATTCTTCCTCCAGAGGCACCATTATTGTAATTTTCATACTTCTGCTCTTCACGGGCACCCACATTCACCAGCGCCTCACCTCACCCCCCCCCCCCATATACCACATTGCTTATTAGGGGGAAATGGATTTTGTATTTTCCAGGGTCCCATGGAACCCCTTCTCCCTCCCTCTGTGGAAATCCCAACCTGTCTGTGGACAGGGCATTGGAAGCTGGAGAGACTCCTGGATACATGTTTTAAAACTTGAGAAGTTAGGAGTTTGCACACACACATCAACCAGAGACCTTTATTTCTTTAGGAACCAATCACTTTATTGCAAGGAACGGCAAAATTGAAAGAAGAAAAACTTCAGTGAACTTTTCTGCAAGGGCAGTACTGGGGACTGCATAGCAGACAGAGTGACCTTGTGCAATCACCCCTGACTCTGGGAAAAGTCCACTTTTGGACTTAGAGTCCAGGTATCAGTCTTTCTTGTCACCGTCACCCAGGGTAAGCTTGTCAAAGAGGTACTCTGCCAGGCCGTCTTCCGCGGACCCCGTCTTCCTCAGGATGCTGACATGGCCCGCCAGCTCCTTGATGAACTCCACCTGCTGGTTCAGGTAGCTGGTCTCCAGGAAGTGGCACAGATGGGGGTCACGCTTTTCAGTGGCCAGCTGGTGCAGGTCGAGCAGGCTCTGGTTGATGTGCTCCTCCACGTTCAGAGCATCTTGCATGGCTTTGAGACCACTCTCCCACTCTTGGGTCTCCGGCTTCCTGATGTTATGGAAGGAGACGCGGCCCCCACGCCGGTTCTGCAGGGACATCAGGCTCTCAGCCCTCTTGCTATGCTCGTGGGAGTGGAGCAGGAAGAAGCGGGAGAAGTGCTTTAAGCCCACATCATCACGGTCGAGGTAGAAGGCCACTGCCAGGCACTGGAAGGAGGCGTGGAGCTCCAGGGCAGCGTGGCTGTTGAGCGCGGCCTCACACTCTGGGTGGTAGTCCTGGCGCACCTGCGAGGGCGGTGCGGGCAGCCTGACTCGCGCCGCAGGTGTGCCAGGTGAGAAGGCTAGAGTGACGGTGAAGCCACGGCGCCGGCCCAGGTGGCCTGGGAGAGTACCCAGGGTGGACTGTGAAGGTGGCCTGAGACAGGCGGCTCAAATCAGGGCGGCAGCTCTGGGATGAACTGGAAGTGGGTTCCGTTACCAGGTTTACGAGGGGGACGGAAGTTCCATTTCTGTTGGAGACAGGGCGTGCTGGTGGGCGGAGCTCGAGCCCAGTGTTCCAGGTTCCACCAGAGCCTGGGTGGGGCAGAGACTGAGCTGAGCACCTGGCATCTATTACACTTTAAATTTTGCTGTAATCATCCATTCCATCAACATGCATCTCCTTTGTATGGTAGGGTGTGTGTGTCAGTTCCTTTGGGTGTATGTGACGTAAAACTTCTAAGGTAGTATAGGGACCCTTCCAAATGCTAAAAGCATGGCATTTCTCTGACATCAGAAAACTTACGTGGATCGCTCTTCAGATAGATGTGTCCCTCTGTTTTGCCTCATGTCTGCTCGGAGAAGGCAATGGCACCCCACTCCAGTACTCTTGCCTGGAAAATCCCATGGACGGAGGAGCCTGGTAGGCTGCAGTCCATGGGGTCGCTAGGAGTCGGACACGACTGAGCGACTTCACTTTCACTTTTCACTTTCATGCACTGGAGAAGGAAATGGCAGCCCGCTCCGGTGTTCTTGCCTGGAGAATCCCAGGAACAGCGGAGCCTGGTGGGCTGCCATCTATGGGGTCGCACAGAGTCGGACACGACTGAAGTGACTTAGCAGCAGCAGCAGCAGCAGCTGCTCTAATTTGGGTTCTTTTCCTGGTCAAGTAATTCACTGTCTTTGGGGTGAAGTTTTGGGAGATTAAGCTGATCAAATGCCACTTTGGCTTTGTCCAAGGTAAGGAAGATTGGGGTAGGGTCAGAGCTTGGGTGTGGCAAACAGAACTGTTGTTCAGAGAGGTGCTCTTCAACCTCACAGTCCACCAGGACCTTCTGCACTGCTTGGATTTCATCAACTCTGTTCTTGAACTTTCTTTGAATGTGCTTAGCTTTCTACTACAGGCATATTATTTTTCTTTTTTTTTTTTAATGAAGTATGGTTGATTTATACTATGTTAGTTTCAGGTGTACAACTTAGTGATTCAGTATCTCTATAGACTATACTCTGTTCAAAGTTACTATAAAAATAATTGGTTCTATTCCCTGTGCTATATAACATATCTTAGTAGCTTATTTATTTTATGCAGAGTAGTTTGTTTCTCTCAATCCGCTACTTCTGTCTTGTACCTCTTCCTTTCTTTCTCCTTCTCCCTTCTCCCTTCCTGTCTCCCCTTCCCTACGAGTGGAACCTGTTAACCACTAGTTTGTTATCTAAATGTGTAAATCTATTTGTTTTGTTACATTCATTTGCTCTATTTTTTAGATTCAAAATATAAGTGATAGCATACAGTATATGTCTTTCTCTGACTTATTTCATGAAACGTAATATCCTCCAGGTACGTTCGTGTTGTTGCAAGTGGCAGATTTTGTCTTTTTATGGCTGAATAGTATTCCATTATACTATTCTGTACAGCACAGCTTTATCCATTCATCTGTTGATGTATACTTGGGCTATTGTAAATAATGTTGCTATGAATGTTGGGTTCCACGTACCTTTTCAAATTAGTGTTTTTATTTTATTTTCTTTGGATATATGCCCAGGAGTGGAATTGCTGGGTCATACGGTAGTCCTATTTTTCATTTTTTGAGAATTCTCCATACTGTTTTCTACAGTAGCTGCACCAATTTACATTCCCACCAAGAGAGTACTAGGGTTCTCTTTTCTTCACATCCTTGCCAACACTTGCTATTTGTGGTCTTCTTGATGATAGCCATTCTGACAGGTATGAGGAGATTTCTCAAGTGGTTTTGATTTGTATTTCTCTAATTAGTGATGTTGAATATCTTTTCATGTGCCTATTGGCCATCTGTATGTCCTCCCTGGAAAAATGTCCACTCATGTGTTCTGCCCATTTTTCAGTTGGGTTGTTTGGGTTCTTTTTTCTTTTTTTTATTGAGTTGTACGAGCTGGTTACATATATTTCATATTAACCCCTTATCATTCATATCATTTGAAAATGTTTTCTCCCATTCAGTTGGTTGTCTTTTTGTTTTGTTGATGGCTTCCTTTGACGTGCAAAAGTTTTAAATTTACTTATGTCCCATTTGTTTATTTTTTCTTTTATTTCCTTTGCTTAGGAGACAGGTCCAAAATACTGCTGCCTTTCATGTCAAATAGTGTTTTTTCTTCTAGGAGTTCTATGGTTTCTGGTCTAACATGTAGGTCTTTAATCCAGTTTTAATTTGTTTTTGTATATGGTGTGGAAATGTTCTAATCTCATTCTTTTACATGTAGCTGTCCAGTTTTCCCAGCACCACTCATTGAAGAGACTGTCTTTGTTCTGTTGTATATTCTTGCTTTCCTTTGTGGTGGATTAGTTGACCATAATGTACATGGCTTTATTTCTGCGCACTCTATTCTGTTCCACTGATCTGTGCATCTGTTTTGTGCCTTTTTTAGCTACTGTTTTGATACGGTAGCTTTGTAGCATAGTCTGAAATCACAGCGCATGATAGCTCCAGCTTTGTTCTTTTTTTCTTAAGATTGCTTTGTCTGTGTGGTTCCATATGAATTTTAGGATTATTTGTTCTAAGTTTTGTGGAAAATGTCATGGGTATTTTGAGAGGCATTGCATTAAATCTGTAGATTGCTTTGGACAATATGGACATTTTAACAGTATTCTTCTCATCCATGAAGGTGCCATAGCTTTCCCCTTCTTTGTATCATCTTCAGTTTCCTTCAGGAGTGTTTTATAGTTTTCAGAGTATAAGTCTTTCACGTCCTTGGTTAAGTTTATTCCCATATATGTTTTGATGTGATTTGAAACGAGGTTGTTTTCTTGCTTTCCCTTTCTGATAGTTCATTTATTACTAATTGAACTTTACTGCTAGTAAACAGTCTGTTCAGACTTTTTGTTTCTTCCAGATTCAGTCTTGGAAATTTTTGTATTTATAGAAATTTATTCATTTTTTCTAGGTTGTCCAATTTGTTGGCATATAACTGTTAGAAATATTCTTTTATGATTTTTGTACCTTTGTGATATTAAATATAGTTTCTCCTCTTTCATTTCTTATTTGGTTTCCTTTGGTCCTCTCTCTTTTCTTCTTTAGGCTTTTGGGTTTGTTTATCTTAGATTTTCTTCCTTTTAATTTTTAGTTGGATGATAATTAAATATTGTGATAGCTTCCGCCATCCATCAACATGAATCAGCCATAGGTGTACCTATGTCCCCTCCCTCTCAAACCTCCCACCCCACCCCCTGTGTTGTCACAGAGCACTGGTTTTGGGTTCCCTGCCTCATACAGCAAATTCCCGTTGGCTATCTATTTTACGTATGGTAATGTATGTTTCAGCACTACTTTCTCAGGTCATCTCACCCTCTCCCTCCCGCTCTGTGACCCTAAGTCTGTTCTTTATGTCTGTGTCTCCTTTGCTGCCCTGCAAATAGGATCATCAGTACCATCTTTCTGGATTCCATATATGTGCATTAATATATGATATTTGTCTTCTCTTTTTAACTTAGCTTCAGCTTGTGCAATGGGCTCTAGGTTCATCTTCCTCATTAGAACTGATTCAGATGTGTTCTTTTTTATGGCTGAGTAATATTCCATTGCTTACATATACCACTATTTCTTTATCCATTCATCTGCCCATGGAGATCTAGGTTGCTTCCATGTCTTAGCTATTGTACCTAGTGCTGCAATGAACATTGGGGTACGTGTGTCTTTTTCAATTATGCTTTCCTCAGAGTATATGCCCAGTGGTGAGATTGCTGGGTCATATGATAGTCTTAATCCTAGTTTTTGGTTGTGTTTTTAAGGAATCTCCATACTGTTCTCCATAGTGGCTGTATCAATTTGCATTCCTACCAGCAGTGTAGGAGGGTTCCCTTTTCTCCACACCTTCTCCAGCATTTATTGTTTGTAGACTTTTTGACCATGGTGATTCTGACCAGTGTAAGGTGATACCTTGTTGTAGTTTTTATTTGCATGTCTCTAATAATGAGTGATGTTGAGCATCTTTTCTTGTGTTTATTAGCCATCCGTATGTCTTCTTTGGAGAAATGTCTGTTTAGGTCTGCCCACTTTTTGACTGGGTTGTTTGTTTTTCTGGTTATTGAGCTGCATGAGCTGCTTGTATATTTTGGAGATTAATCCTTTGTCAGTTGTTTCATTTGCTATTACTTTCTCCCATTCTGAGAGTTGTCTTTTCATCTTACTTCTAGTTTCCTTCATTGTTCCAAAGCTTTTAAGTTTAATTAGGTCCCACTTGTTTGTGTTTTTATTTTCTTTACTATAGGAGATAGGTCATAGAAGATCTTGCTATGATTTATGTCAGAGTGTTCTGCCTATGTTTTCCTCTAAGAGTTTTATAGTTTCTGGTCTTACATTTAGGTCTTTAATCCATTTTAAGTTTTTATTTGTGTGTGTGTGTGTGTGTGTGTGTGTGTCTGTGTGTGTGTGTGTGTGTGTGTGTGTGGTGTTCGGGAAAGCTCTAATTCCATTCTTTTCCATGTAGCTGCCCAAGTTTCCCAGCACCATTTATTGAAGAGACTGTCTTTTCTCTGGTGTGTATTTTTGCCTCCTTTGTTGAAGGTGCCCATAGGTGCATGGATTTATCTCTGGGCTTTCTATCTATACAAATATAGACCAATGGAACACATTGGTCCCTATTGCTGTTTTTGTGCCAGTACCATAGTGTCTTAATGCCTCTAGCCTTATAATGTGATCTGAAGTCAGGGAAGTTGATTCCTCCAACTCCATTCTTCTTAAGATTGCTTTGGCTGTTTGGGGACTTTTGTGTTTCCATACAAAATTTGAAATTATTTGTTCTCGTTCTGTGAAGAATACCATTGGTAGTTTCATCGGGATCACACTGAATCTACAGATTGCTTTGAGTAATATGGTCATTTAAGACAAAGGTGCCCACACTCACCACTGTTATTCAAAATAGTTTGGGCAGTCCTAGCCATAGCAATCCGAGAAGAAAAAGAAATAAAAGGACTCCAGATTGGAAAAGAAGAAGTAAAACTCTCACTGTTGGCATATAACATGATTCTTTCATAGAAAACTCTAAAGATGACACCAGAAAATTACTAGCCCTAATCATTGAGTATAGCAAAGTGGCAGAGTATAGAATTAATACAAAGAAATCTTTTGCGCCCCTATACACTAACAAAGAAAAGTCAGAAAGTGAAATTAAGAAAACAATCCCATTCACCATTGCAACAAAAATAATAAAATACTTAGGAATAAGTTTACCTAAAGAGAGTTTACAAAAGACCTGTATGCAGAAAACTATAAGACACTGATGAAAGAAATTAAAGATGACACAAACAGAGAGGTATACCACATTCTTGGATTGGAATAATCAATATTGTGGTTTTATCTTTTCAAAAAAAGAGAAAAAGCTCTTGGTTTCATTGATCTTTTCTCTTGGTTTATGAGTCTCTCTTATTTTCTCTCTGCTGTTTATAATTTCCTTCCTTCTACTAACTGTGCTCTTATTTTTCTAATTCCCATAGATGGCAGGTTAGGTTGTTTAAAGTTTTTGTCTCTTGTGGTATGCTTGTATCACTATAATGTTCCCTCTTAGAACTGCTGTGGTTGCGACTCATAGATTTTGGGTTTATTCTGTGGGTGTTTGTTTGTGTTGTTTTTTTTTTTTTTTTTGGCGGTGGTAGTGGTTGTTTGGAGAGGGGACCATACCATACAGCATGTGAGATCTTACTAGTAGTTCCCCAACCAGATTTGAACCTATACCTCCTGCATTGGAAGGGCAGAGTCTTAACCACTGAACTGCCAGAGAAGTCCCCTTATCTCATAGATTTTGGAAAGTTGTGTTTCCACTGCCATTTGTCTTGAGGTATTTTCTAATATCCTCTTTGATTTCTTCATTGACCCACTGGTTTTTGTAGTGTTTTCCCATTTTTCTTCCTGTAATTAGCTTCTGGTTTTATACCATTGTGGTCTGAAAAAATGCTTGATATACTTTCTATCCTCTTAAATTTGTTGAGACTGGTTTTTTGGCCTTAGTATGTGATCCAACCTGGAGAATATTCCATGTACACTTGAATATGCATCCTGCTGTTTTGGGATAGAATGTCTTCTAGGTATCTATGAAGTCCAACTGGTATATTGTGTCATTTAAGACTACTGTTTCCTTGTTTGATTTTCTGTCTGGATGATCTGTCCATTGATATAAGTGAGGTGTTAATGTTCCCTACTATTATTGTATTATTGTCTGTTTCTCCTGTTATGTCTGATCTATTTGCTTTATATATTTAGATGTTCCTATAATAGATGCATATATGATAACAAATGTTATATCCTCTTCTGGTATTGATCCCTTTATCGTTATATGATGCTCTTCTTTGTCTTTTGTTATAGACTTTGTTTTAAAGTCTGTTTTGTCTACTATGAGTATTGCCACCTCTGCTTTTATGTCATTTTTATTTGCATGAGAAATCTTTTCCCATCCTTTCACTTTAAGCCTATGCTTGTCTTTAGCTCTTAAATAAGTCTCTTGTAGGTGGCATATAGATGGTCGTTTTTTTTTCTATCCAGTAATTTTTTTTTCTATCCAGTCATTCACCTTTTTTCTGCAGATTGGATCATTAAGTCCATTGAACTTTAAAGTGATCATTGATGTGTATGTACTTATTACCAGTTTATTATTTGTTTTCTGGTTGTTTCTGTAGTGACCCTCTGTTCTGTTCTTTTCATTTCTTCCCTGATGATTGGATGATTTTCTTTAGCGGCATAGTTGTGTTCCTTTCTCTCTAGTTTTTGTAAATCTGTAGGTTTTTGATTTGTGGTTACCTTGGGATTCAGATATGGTGACTTATAACTATAATTGTTTTTAACTGGTAGTCATTTAAATTCAAACATATTGTAAAAGGTCTTCATTATTTTAGCTCCCTTCCTTCACATTTTGTGTTTTTGATGTCATACTTTACATCTTCATATTGATGCCTTAACTGTTATTGTATTTATAGTTGATTTTTCAGTTTTTTATCTTTTAATATCTATACTAGCTTATTTAAGTGGTTACTCCATAGCTTTTACTATATATTTGCCTTTACTAGTGGGGTTTTTCCTTTTCTGTACATTCTTAGTTCTTGTTGTAGCCTTTGATTTTCTATGCAGAGGAGATTCTTAACCATTTTCTTTAGGATTGATTTATTATTGATGGCCTCTTAGTTTTTGGTTCTCTGCAAAGTTCCTTATTTCTTTTCCAATTCTGAATGATAATTTTGCTGGGTAGGGTATCTTAGGTTATAGAGTTTTCCCTTTAATCACTTTAAAATACCATGCCTCTACCTTCTGGCTTGCAAAGTTTCTGCTATCAGTCAGCTGATAGCATTATGGGTGTTCCCTTGTATATGATTCTATTTTTCTCTTGTTGCCTTTAGAATTCTGTTTAATTTTTGCCATTTTAATTATGATACATTCTGGTGTAGGTCTTTTTTCTTTCATTTTATTTTGGACCTTCTTTGCTTTCTATGCCTGGATAACAGTTTCCTTCAGGTTTGGGAAGTTTTCATCCATAAATCTATCAAATTTATTTTTGACCTCTGTTTTTTTCTGATTAACTATACTCCTTTATGACTTCTATAATACAAATGTTAGTATTATTTGATGTTGTCCTAGAGGTCCCTTCAGTTCTCATTTTTTGAACTGGATTTTTTTTTTCTGTTCTGATTGAGTGGTTTTCATTATCTTTCAGATCTCTTATGCATGCTTCTGTATCACTTAGTCTGCTGTTAATCCCTTGTAGTGTTTTTTTTTTCCATTTAACTTATTGTATTCTTCAGCTCTGATTGGTTCTTTTTTATATTTTCTAGTTCCTTGTTAAAATTCTTGCTATATTCATCTATTTTTACCCTAGTGCACTTAGCATTCTTATTACTAAACTCTTTATCTGGTCAATTAATTATCTGTTTCGGTATTTTTTCATTTTTCAGAGTTTTTTCTCGTGTGTGTGTGTGAAATAAATTCCTTCATCTTCTCATTTTGTTTAACTTTGTCTGTCTCTCTGAAATTAGGTAAAACAGCAACCAATCCCATTCTTGAAGGCGTGTCCTTTTGTGGGAGCATCCTTATACAATTTGTGTGTGCCCAGTAGCTTTGGTGGTAGAGCTGAATCTGAATGAGCATGAATCATATCTTCGCCAAGGATTTCCTGGCAGCTATCACCTTGGTGGGCAGTAGGGCTGGAGTTGGAGGAGCTAGAGTCAGAGCCACGTATGAGATGGGGCTTCTCCTATGCTGAGTGGCAAATGCCACTCTATTTGGGGTGGGATTGAGTCCCAAAGTGCTGGAGCAGAAGCCTAGAGGGTTGGGTCTAAGCTGGTTATGTTTCCTCTAAATGTATGTTCTCCCTTCTCCCAGCATCAACATTTTGACCGTGGAAGGGAGCAGCGCTGGAGCAAGAGGGGCAGAGTGGGTTCCGTGTGTGGGTCTGGGCTTGTGCTTGGTTCGTCCCAGCACCCAGTCTGAGTTCCAGATATTCCTGACCTGCTGCCTCCCTAGAGTGCCATCATTGGCTGCCCTTGCCCCATTTAGATGTAGTGCTGGGTCTGAGCCAGCTCCATACCCCACAACTGCGCGCTCTCTTCAGCAATGGCAGCCTTTGCCTTAGTGGGGAGCTGTGTGATGGAGCAAGACGGGCCAGAGCATGCACTTGGAGTAGACTGGGGTATGCCCTAGGGTGGTTGCAGGAAACTGGATGGAGTCCCAGTCAGTCTCAATCTTCTTCCTCTGCCTTGTTTTAACAGCCAGCAGGTGTGTACATGAGTGGTGTCTAGGTTTCTCACAGCACCCTTGCCAGTGCTATTGGTCTTCAAGCCAGTCAAGGGGACTCATCTTCCCCGGATCAGACCCCAGGTCTGGGGTGCCCAGTATGTGGTTTGAACCACTCACTCCCCAGGGAAGATCCCAAGCACATGTGATCTCCCTCGTCTGTGTTCCCTGCTAGGAGCACAGGTCCCAGTCCTATTGCTTCTCCTCCCTCCCTCCCTCCCTCCCTTCCTTCCTATGTGTATCCTTCTTCCTGTCTTCATTGTAGAATAGAAGAGGCTTCCTGTCAGTCTCCATTTTGTTTTCAGTGATGAATTACTCCACGTGTAGATGTAGTTTTGATCTGTTCATGAGGGGAGGTAAGCTCAGCGTCCTCCTCCTTTGCTATCTTGATCTCCCAGTAGTCTGCTGCAGTTACTTTTAATCCTCTGGTTTTATAATTGTGAAAGCATATCATGGTTTTATCTTTCAGGCATGCCTCAAAATCTCTGGTTTGCTAACTATATCCTTTCTCATTTAGAGAATTGTTTTTGTTTCTAGCCTGCCAGTATGCATCAAGTATCACTTTTTACTATTTCAAAATAAAATGCTTGTTTTTTAAAAAGTTAATACATGTTCATGGCTTAAAAACCACATAGTTTTCTCTCTGTAGTCAATCAGTGGAATATTACTTACTAGAATAAGGAGAAGAAAGAGGAAGAAAAAGAAATAATACGCATGTGAAGAAAAATAGACAGATAAGAGAGGAATCTTTAGAAACCTATTCTTTAGAATCATGTCACTTTTGAGTATACATGGAGCAATTACTGAGACAGACTAAATTCTGGGCCACACAACAGGTCTCTGTAAATTTTAACAGATTTAAATCATGCAAGATATGTTCTCTGACCACAGTGGGATTGAACTAGAAATCATTAACAGTAAGATATTTGATAAATCCCCCAATATTTGAAAGCTAATAATACAATATACTTCTAAATAATCCAAAAGTCAAAGAATAATGGGTGTATCAAAATTATTTGGAATGGATCCATGGGCAGAGGTGCCTGGAGGGCTACAGTCCATAGGGTCACAAAGAGTCAGATGTGACTGGAGTGACTTGGCAGGCAGTAAGTAAAATCCAACATATCAACATTTGTGAGATGTGGCTAAATCAGCGCTTAGATGGGAAAGTATAAGAACCAAACGCGTATATTAAAAAACAAAAAGAAGTCTGAAATTATCGAACTTCCCACCTTAAGAAATGGAAAGAATGAGGAACAAAAGAAATCTAAATCAAGCAGAGGGAAGAGTTTGTTGCAAGTCAAGCAGTGTCTTGTAACCTGGGACAAAGCTAAGATGTTGAGGAGCATGGCTGCCATTATTGGGGGCTGGCCCCAGGGAGAGACCAGTGGGTCAACTTTAGGGTCTGTGGTTGAACTGGCCATTTGGAATAGACGTCTAAGTGAGAACTCTTTCTACTGTGTGATGATGAAAGATACTGAAACAAAGACCTGGGACAGACTGAGAGTTCCTTTTAGGCTCTGCTGCTAAGTCACTTCAGTCATGTCCAACTCTGTGCGACCCCATAGAAGGCAGCCCACCAGGCTCCCCCATCCCTGGGATTCTCCAGGCAAGAACACTGGAGTGGGTTGCCATTTCCTTCTCCAGAGTATGAAAGTGAAAAGTGAAAGTGAAGTCGTTCAGTCCTGTCCGGCTGTTCGTGACCCCATGGACTGCAGCCTACCAGGCTCCCCCATTCTGGGCTGAGGTACATTGAGGTGACTACCTAAGGCTTGGTCCTTTGAATGACCTTTGTGCCTGGAAGCAAGTGACTGGACAAAAAGAGCCAATTCAGAATCATATGTCCTTCTTGTCAGTTATCTAACTTCCTGCCCCTAGGGAAAAAGATGGAAATCCAACCTACATGCTAAGATTGACCTTGAAGCATGATACATCACCTTTCTAGATTTTCCTTGGTATGTTTTAAAAATTTTATTTTAATCTGTGTCAAAAGGCTGTATATGGCACAGTTCCATTTATATGAAATGTCTAGAATGGACAAACCTATAGAGAAAAAATGTAGATTAGTATTTGCCAGGGGCTGGAGGGAAGGGGAATGGGGAGTGACTGCTAATGGGTAGGAATGGGTACATGGCTTCTCTGGGGGATAATGAAAATGCCTTGAAATGATGTAGTCGTGTGATTGTTGCATTACTCTTCGAATGTACTAAAAAACATTGAGTGGTATACTTGGAACCGTATGGTATGCAATCATATCTTGATAAGGCTGTTATTTTTTTTTTAAAGGAGCAGTGTGTCAGCCAAAGATCAGACTGTGCAACAGAGATGAAATTCAGAGTAGGCTGTGCAGCTCATTTGTCATGAAATGTTACTACTTTCATCACTTGGCAATATTGAAGGAAGCAAATTTTCACGTTAATGATGGCTTCTTTTCTACCACCCAGCAGTAGAATAAGATGAATAAAACATTCAGAAAAAAAAAGGATTGAATACTCCTTATGGGAAAAGGAAACTGGTAAAATTGAATCCATCAATGAAATGAAGGGACGTGAAGTCGCTCAGTCGTGTCTGACTCTTCACAACACCATGGGCTGTAGCCTACCAGGCTCCTCTGCCCATGGGATTTTCCAGGCAAGAGTAGTGGAGTGGGCTGCCATTTCCCTTCTCCAAGGGATCCTCCCAACCCAGGGGTCGAACCCGGGTCCCCCACATTGTAGACAGATGCTTTACCATCTGAGCCACCAGGGAAGCCATGTACCCATTCATACCCATTAGCAGACCCTTCCCAATCCCCTTCCCTCCAGCCCCTGGCAAATACTAAGCCCTATTATTGAATCCATCAATGATTACTTGTTAATTTCTGTGTGTGAAACTGTTCTAGGTATACTGCAGAAGAAAGAAATCCTTGAGAAACAAGTTCCTGGCTTATAAATACTCTGTCTTTTAACATCCATTGAATTTGACTTTTCAGCCTCACCCATACTAAATGTATAGGGCATTTTTGTTTGTTTTCACTATTGGTCTGCCTTTAACATGCTTTATTCAGCATCCATCTTGAGCAGATGCTCTTGTTGGCCACCAGATGGAAGCCTAACAACATCTACATTTTCAAATGCTTGCTTTTTGCGATCACTTGATTTATTCAAACTAGATTTGTGGCATGAACAAAAGATGTCACCAGATTTTTCTTTAAGCTGTTGTTGGTTTTTAAAGTCTGAATTGTCATCTGTGTTTATTGCACAGTTGCCCAGTCTGAGTAATTTACTGATGTTGCTGTCAGTCATTACAGTCATCCAAACCATGTCAGTCTAGCCTGCCACCTGTTTGGACACCCAAGATGGACTGAGATTGGACTCTTACCATTCACCTTCTCTCTGCCACTCCAAGAATTCCCTTTCCTTGTGGTAGATTGCATTATTGACTCAAAATTCTTTCTTCCCTCCCTGTCCTAATCATGGCTTCATTGATGGTGGTAAATACTCCTCTCTTCCCTGACTTGGGGTGTTCCAAGCCAATTGTTTTGGTCAATGATATATGAGAAGACCTAAGGTTTGTCAAGTTTGACCAAAAGATGTAAGTGTGCATGCATGGTTGGGCATGGCCTCTTATGTTTCTTCCATCCACCATTTGAAGAACATGTCCTAGGCAGGTTGCAGAGAAATGAGACATGTAGAACAGAAGGGAATCTAGCTCAACCAAACTCAACCTAAAGCCAAGCCTAGCAGGTAGAAGCTGACTCCTGCAAATGTCATTCTGCAGACCTGCAATGTGATTTTGAGGTTGCTTGTTAGACAGCTTTACTGCAGCAAAATTTGCGTAGGGAGTTTCCTTAGGCAGAGTTTCATACCTAGGTATTTTACAAATGTGGTTCCCCTGTATGGAATGATAGCAGCCAGAATTTGGTTACTGTCAGTTATAAATATAGTAGCTGTGAGCCATTGCAAATCGATAGCTGTTAAAATCACTTTTCTTGTCCCAATTCACTTCAGCAAGTCCTTGAATGCAAATCTGTTGAAGAGGATAAGTTTACCTTTATGTAGTGTCTTAAGACTCAGTTACCATGAAAACCAGTAAGCTCAAGGAGCAGCATGACCCTGTATTCTACATGCAAAGAAAAAAGTATTTCCTAGGTGCCAGTTATTTGGCTTTGGTTCTTTACAGAGGAGGTACGATAAGTTTCTTTTATAAAGTAGCGTATGGTGGAGATGGCTGACAGGTACAGAAAAAGATGCTCAACATCATTAATCATCAGGGAGATGCAGAGCAAAACCACAATGAGATATCACCTCAAGCCTGACATCAAAAAGAACACAAATAATAAATGTTGGAGAGGATGTGGAGGAAAGAGACCCCTTTTTTACACTGTTGGTTGGAATGGAAATTGGTGAAGCCACTCTGGAAAACAGTATGGAGGTTTCTCAGAGAACTAAAAATAGAGCTACCATATGACCAAGCAATTCCACTTTTCAGTGTATATCGGGGAAAGAAAAATAAAAACACCACTTTGAAGAGAGATATGCACCCCATTGTTCATAGTAGCATTACTTATGATAGCCAAGATACCAAAGCAACTCAAGTGCCCATCAACAGATGAAGGCGTAAAGAAGATGTAATATATGAGTGCAGCAGTGCAGGGGACCTTTTGAAGGAGGTTGCCATTTTCTTCATTACCTCCACCATAGTTTGGTCTCAGGTCAGACAACAGGGAGGAAACACAGCCCCACCCATCACCAGAAAATTGGATTAAAGATGTACTGAGCATGGCCCCACCCATCAGAACAAGACCCAGTTTCCCCCAGTCACACTATTCCATCAGGAAGCTTACAGAAGCCTCTTACCTTATCCATTAGAGGGCAGACAGACTGAAAACCACAGTCACAGAAAACTAATCAAACTGATCACACAGACCCCGACCTTATCTAACTCAATGAAACTATGAGCCATACCATGTAGAGCCACCTAAGACGGACGGGTCATGGTGGAGAGTTCTGAGAAAATGTGGTCCACTGGAGAAGGGGATGGCAAATCACTTCAGTATTCTTGCCTTGAGAACCCCATGAAAGGGATGAAAAGGCAAAAAGATAGGACACTGAAAGATGAACTCCCCAGTTCGGTAGGTAGGTGCCCAATATGTTACTGGAGAAGAGTGGAGAAATAACTCCAGAAAGAATGAAGAGGCAGAGCCAAAGCAAGAACACCACCCAGTTGTGGATGTGACTGGTGATGGAAGTAAACTCTGATGCTGGAAAGAACAGTATTGCATAGGAACCTGGAATGTTAGATCCATGAATCAAGGTAAATTGGAAGTGGTCAAACAGGAGATGGCAAGAGTGAACATCGACATTTTAGGAGTCAGCAAACTAAAATGGACTGGAATGGGAGAATTTAATTCAGATGACCGTTATATCTATACTGTGGGCAAGAATCCCTTAGAAGAAATGGAGTAGCCCTCAGAGTCAACAAGAGAGTCCAACATGCAGTTCTTGGGTGCAATCTCAAAAATGACAGAATGATCTCTGTTTCCAAGGCAAACCATTCAATATCACAGTAATCCAAGTCTGTGTCACAACCAGGGATGGTGAAGTAGCTGATGTTGAACTGTTCTGTGAAGACCTACAAGACCTTCTCGAGCAAACACCCAAAATAGATGTCCTTTTCATTACAGGGGACTGGAATGCAAAAGGAGGAAGTCAAGAGCTACCTGGAGTAACAGGCAAATTTGGCCTTGGAGTACAAAATGAAGCAGGGCAAAGGCTAATAGAATGTTGCCAAGAGAACACACTGGTCATAGCAAGCACCCTCTTCCAACAACACGAGAGAAGACTCTACACATGGACATCACCAGATGGTCAATAGCGAAATCTGATTCATTATATTCTTTGCAGCCAAAGGTGGAGAAGCTCTATACAGTCAGAAAAAAACAAGACCAGGAGCTGACTGTGGCTCAGATCATGACTGCTTATTGCAAAATTCAGGCTTCAGTTGAAAAAAGGAGGGAAAACCACTAGACCATCCAGGTATGACCTAAGTCAAATCCCTTACGATTTTACAATAGAAGTGAGAAATAGATTCAAGGGATTAGATCTGATAGAGTGCCTGAAGAACTATGGATGGAGGTTCATGACATTGGACAGGAGGCAGGGATCAAGACCATCCCCAAGAAAAAGGCAAAATGGCTTTCTGAGGAGGCCTTACAAATAGCTGAGAAAAGAAAAAGCTAAAGGCAAAGGAGAAAAGGAAAGATATACCCATCTGAATGCAGAGTTCCAGAGAATAGCAAGCAGAGATAAGAAAGCCTTTCTCAGTGATCAATGCAAGGAAATATAGGAAAACAACAGAATGAGAAAGACTAGAGCTCTCTTCAAGAAAATTAGAGATACCAAGGAAATATTTCATGCAAAGATGGGCACAGTAAAGACAGAAACGAATTGGTATGGACCTAACAGAAGCAGAAGATATTAAGAAGAGGTGGCAAGAATACACAGAAGAACTAGACAAAAAAGATCTTCATGACCCAGATAACCACAATGGTGTGATCACTCACCTAGAGCCAGTCGTCCTGGAATGTGAAGTCCAGTGGGCCTTAGGAAGCATCACTATGAACAAATCTAGTGGAGGTGATGGAATTCCAGCTGAGCTCTTTCAAATCCTAAAAGATGATGCTGTGATAGTGCTGCACTCAGTAGGCTAGCAAATTTGGAAAACTCAGCAATGGCCACAGGACTGGAAAAGTTCAGTTTTTATTCCAATCCCAAAGAAAGGCAATGCCAAAAAATGTTCAAACTACCACGCAATTTTACCCATCTCACACTCTAGCAAAGTAATCCTCAAAATTCTCCAAGCCAGGCTTCAGCAGTTCATGAACCATGAGCTCCCAGATGTTCAAACTGGATTTACATGTTTTTCAGTGTTAGCTAAAATTAATTTCCTTTTAGGAAGAGAAAGACTATGCATATTGTGATTGCCATGAGGGCACAGTCACCATTGTACCAACAATACCCCAACCAGGCATGGCAGACAGTAATTATTAGATAATTATTATTTTTACAAAATGAATGATTTAACAACCAACCAATGAATGCAATCATATGCTCTGGTTTTGTGGGTAGTCTGAGAAAAGCAGAAACTGTCTCCCGGTATAAGTTGTCAAATGTCATGGCACCCAGCAGAAATCCACACTGATCTTTTCTTAACCTGCAGATTTCCTTGTTCAGCTCTAGCTACAGAGTACAGGTGGAACATTAGCAGTGCTGGAAACATTTTCAGTGATAGTAGTTTATATAGTTGAGGCCTGGAGAACTTTACTGAGGGAAATTTTTTAAGAAGGAACTCTTCAGTCTTCAAAAGCAGATACTAACAAGAATGTGAGATTGAAGTGTATAAAATCTGACTGTATATAGAGAAAATTAATGTAAATTTGTCTTTTAAAATTCCAGGATGCATAGTCACTCTTTGGAGGTTGAAAAAGTAGTTTAGGTCAAATTAAAGACACCGGTGCCTACGTTACAAAGCAGAGACTGGAGGTGAAGGACATGTTTCACCAATAGGGTGTATAGCCTCAACATATTGATGAGGTTAATAAAGTGTTAGATGAACTCATGGAATATAAGAGTTTGCAAGACAATTAAGAGGGGGTTTCTGGCATGATCTTTAGCTTTTAAAGTCAGCAAAGAGAGAAAAGTACCAAATAGGATAAGAATCAATTTGGTTCTATTAATGTCATCTGAAATACTGATTGGACAGTGGGTGGTATTTCATATGTTACATTGCTGTGTTCTGATGAAAGTGATTAATAATATACACTGTTTTGAAAACATACAAAAGACTGTGAACAGTATGTAAAGACTGAGCTAATGAAGGGCTTGTGTGAAAGTAGCTGTAAATCTGTGCTGGGCCCAGAGTGCTGGAAGTGAGCCACACTAATGGATCATATACCAAAGCCTTGGTATCAACTGCCCCCGCTCTCTTCAGTCATCACCATCAAATTGTGCTGTAGAATCCTAACTTCTGGTCTGGGATTATGTGGGGAAATGTCACATGAGTGCATCTGCTGGGGGAGAGGAAGGGATGGAGGAGATGGTGGCGCTGGTGGTTGAGGGCCCTGAGTAATAATACTGTCTCTGAAGAGAGAAGAGATACTTACATGGGAGAAAAACTGTTTAGGGTCTGAAGTCATGATTCACATGTTATCATTTGGATCCCTTAATCATATTTACAGTTCAGAAACAACACATTTTGTAGACTCCTCCATGTTAGGAAACAAGCTTCAAATCATATTTCAATGTTTCCAAAATCGATGCTAATCCTTTTAATCAGGGGTGCTGAATAAACGTGTTGCTTTGTCAAACTGGGAAATAGTTCAAGTGGCTATGACCTGCACATTAGATTAGTTCTTCAATGTAATAACTTGTAAAGCTACATTTTGTAAATGGGACATCAAATCATTGCCTTTTATCTGCTTTTGAAATCTTAATTGCCAAAGGGAATTTTTTTTGAGTAAAGTTAATTTTGGAAGTTAAATATGAATAATTTTTTCATATTGTCAATCAACAATTTCAAAAAAAGCATAACCATATGTTTCTTATACATAAAAACAAAACTACATGTTGTCCTATTTTCTTCATATCTCTTCGCATGCAGTGAAAGATTTATGCATTGGTTTTGTCAGGAGTGAAAAATATTTTCTCAAGGTTAAGTTATCCAAGAATATTGGTATATAAATACTAAAAAATGTTACCATGGAAGGTTCTAGAGTATATTATAAAAATGGTTTAAATACTAGAAACTCATCTCTTATGAGATATATGAATGTGAAGGAGAACTAACTAGATTTTGTTCAAGTTATTTTGGTTATTATTATAAACAAGATTTACCTTAAAACAGTGCTGTAAATTTCACATTAAACCATTAAAATTACTGTTTTTGCAATACTTTGTAACAAAACTATACTGGTGTGCTTTGGAAGGTATGAGTTATCTCTAGATTGTGGTCAGTTTCAAATGTATACAAAAGTAGACAGAATATTACAATAAATTCCCATATTCCCATTGTTACCAATCCAAACTTGGGTCCACTCTCCCTCATTCGGTAAAGCTAATCTATTGACTCTGAGTTTTGGTGCAAAGAAATGCAGCATTTACTGCAGGGAACCAAGCAAGGAATTCAGGATAGCTAATGCTCAAAACACCCAAACTCCCTGATAGGTTTCAAAAGTATTTTGAAAGGCAAGTTGAGGAAGGGGCATCTCAGGGTATGTGATCAGCTTGTGCATAGTTCTTTGATTGATGGTAAGGTACCAGGGCGATGTCACCGGGGTCAACATTATCAATCCTTAGGCACCAGTAAGTCTGGAGGGAGGTACATGCTCAGATCATCAAGTAGTTAAATTTCTTCCGTTTGGTGGTGTTAAATTTTACAAAAAACATTATTTTGACCGTGCCATGTGGCTTGAGGGATCTTAGTTCTCCGACCAGGTGATCAGGGCTTGGACCTGGGCCCCTGGCAATAAAAGCCCCAAGTCCTAACCACTGGCCTGCCAGAGAATTCTCTGGTGATGGTTTTAACATCTGTAAAACAACTCAGGAAATGTACATAAAGGTATTATTACTTAGGTACTTCAGAGAGGAGCTAAGGCAGAGGATATGGGGCAGGGGTCTCTCCTAGAAAGGACCCACAGTGTTCTGCTCAGTTATACCATCTCCCACCTTCAACAGCTACTGACTCCTGGCAATATTTCCTCACCCATTATTATTTTGAAGAAATGCTAAGATATTTTATGCATAAATATTTCAGTGTGCATCTATATAACAGAACTCTTTGTTAAATCAAATAATACCACACTGCCTTTAAATGTGCTTTGAAAAGTTTTGTATTTATAACTGGAAAGGCAAAGCAGTTTCAAAGATGAGAACTTTGCTCTCAAAGTGTCTTGCATTGTAGGAGTGAATGTCGCCAAGGGACCATTTCATGTAAATTGGCAGTTATGTGAGCTATAGCTCTGAAGAACAGTGCACTTCAGTCAACAAAAGTTGATGAGCCATGCTTTCCCCATCTGACTGGAAAAATAAAACTGCAGAATTACATACCAGCAAATATGGAGGTACTGAAGTGCTTTCTCAAGTCTTACGTTTACTGTGTTAGAAGGAAAAAAAAAAAGCTACTTGTTGGTCCCGTTTGTAATATTAAGAGGCATCTTGCAATCCTGCTCCAGCCATAAATATAACCTGGGAAGACTGGTTTTTAAAAATTTCATATTTCCAGCCCAGGTACACAAGAGGTTTATAAGAGTGATTCCTAACAGTCTGTGCTTTGTGAAAAAAGTACTGTGAAGAAGTCAGTTCTTTATTTTTCTTGAGATGGTCATACTTAAAGTATGATGATCGGCAATGCTATTTCATAATTATTCTTAGGTATTTGACATACTCTATGTAATGTATATGAATATGTTGAGAAAGGAATGTTTCCTGCCATATCAATGAATCAGACATTTTTTTATATCATATTTTTCAGCCCTTCCATTGAGGTAAATTTTGAGTGGTATCATGCTACTTTATCGCAGGGTGGTACGGTTCAAGTAAAAAAATCACACATGGATGTTTTGTAAGAGCAGCATCCATGGTCAACAGTGGTGACCACAGGAAGTGTGTCTCTAGGAAAGCCAGCCCTGCTGCACTTAGATCGTCACTGAAGCCCAGGGTGAGCTTGTCAGAGAGGGACTCTGCTATGTCAGCATCCAGGGCCCCCATCTTGCTACCCAGAAGTCTGCTTCAAACAAAATGAAGACCCCTTGATTTCATTCCCCTCCCAATCCCTTTCCCTTCACTATTTCTGGAGATCAACCCCAGTCATGATGTTCAGGCCATATTTTTACGTCTCTACTCACAGGCACCCACATTTACCAGGGCCTCACCTGACCCACGCCCACCCCATATACCACATTGTTTATTAGGGGAAGGTACATTTTGTATTGTTCAGGGTCCCATGGGTCGCCTTCTTCCCTCCCTCTGTGCAGATCTTGAGCAGCCTGTGGACAGGGCATTGGTAGCTCAAGCGACTCCTGGATACCTGTTTTAAAACCTGAAAGGTTAAGGGTTTGCATGTATGAATCAACAAGGGACCTTTATTTCTTTCGGAAGCGATTTATTGGAAGAACTGGCAACACTGAAAGAAGGAAAACTTAAATGAACTTATTCTGCAAGGGCAATACTGCAGTCTGCATGGCAGGACTCGGGGGAAAGTCCAGTCCAGGCTCAGTCCTTCTTGTCGCCGTCACCCAGGCTGAGCTTGTCAAAGAAGTACTCTGCCAGGGCACATTCTGGGACCCCCACGTTGCTCAGGTTGCCGAGTTGGTTCCCCAGCTCCTTCATGGACTCGACCTGCTGGTCCAGGGAGCCGGTCCCCAGGAAGTGGCACAGGTGGGCGTCACTGCTGTTGGTGGCCAGTTGGTGCAGGTCAAGCAGGCTCTGGTTGACGCTCTTCTCTAGGTGCAGAGTGTCTTGGATGGCCTGGAGTGCGCTCTCCCACTGTTGGGTCTCAGGCTTTCTGATGTCGACGAAGCAGATGCGGCCCCCACGCTGGATCTGCAGGAACATCAGGCTCTGGGCTGTCTTGCTGTGCTCGAGGGAGCGGAGCAGGAAGAAGCGGGAGAAACGCTTCAAGGCCACATCATCATGGTCGAGGTAGAAGGCCACGGCCAGGCACTGGAAGGAGGCGTGGAACTCGAGGGTGGCGAGGCTGTTGAGCGCGGCCTCACACTCGGGGCGGTAGTTCTGACGCACCTGTGAGGGCGATGTGGGAAGCATGGCGGGCCACTCCCCATCCCAGGGAATGGCGGCTGGGACCAGGCGTTTATGGGGCAGGAATCGGCGGGGGCGGGGGCAGGGGCGCGGGCGCCAGCGGTCTTCTCGGAACCTTCCCATGGCGGACAATGTAGGCTGCCGGACGTGGGCTCTGGGTCAAATGGCAGGCGTTCTGGGTGTGGGCTCTGGAATGGGCAGATAATGGGGTCTGTTGGGCGGGGTCAGTGCCTGGGCTTGCGATTGGTTAAGGAAGAGGTCACGTGTGTGGGTGGGATCTGTGGGCAGGGCAAGACCACTGTCTATCAAAGCCAGGGTGTGGGCAGGGCGAGACCACTGTTTATCAAAGCCAGGATGAGGCAGAGCCGCTTTGAGCTGAGTAATTCACATTCACAAAGTTTTTATTTTATTCATTTATTTATTTCTAATACAAGTTTATTTTAATTGGAGGCTAGTTGCTTTACAGTACTGTATTGGTTTTGCCATACATCGACATGAATCTGCCACGAGTGTACTCCTGTTCCCCATCCTCAATCCCCCTCCCACCTCTCTCCTTATATCCTCTCTTTGGGTCATCCAGGTGCACCAGCCCTGAGCATCCTGTATCATGCTGTGAACCTAGACTGGTGATATGTTTCACATATGATAATATGCATGTTTCAGTGCCATTCTCCCAAATCATCCCACCCTCGCCCTCTCCCACAGAGTCCAAAAGACTGTTCTATACATCTGTGTCTCTCTCGCTGTTTCGCACACAGGGTTATTGTTGCCATCTTTCTAAATGTCATATATATGCATTAGTATACTGTATTGGTGTTTTTCTTTCTGGCTTACTTCACTCTGTAAAATAGGCTCCAGTTTCATCCACCTCATTAGAACTGTTAAAAATGTATTCTTTTTAGTGACAGAGTTATACTCCATTGTGTATATGTACCACAGCTTTCTTATCTGTTCATCTGTTGATGGACATCTAGGTTGCTTCCCTGTCCTGGGTATTGTAAACAGTGCTGCAATGAACATCAGGGTACACGTATGTCTTTCAATTCTGGTTTCCTTGGTGTGTATGCCCAGCAGTGGGATTGCTGGGTCATAAGGCAGTTCTATTTCCAGTTTTTTAAGGAATCTCCACACTGTTCTCCATAGTGGCTGTACTAGTTTGCATTTCCACCAACAGTGTAAGAGGGTTCCCTTTTCTCCATACCCTCTCCAGCATTTATTGCTTGTGGACTTTTGGATAGCAGGCATTCTGACTGGTGTGAAGTGGTACCTCATTGTGGTTTTGATTTGCATTTCTCTGATAACGAGTGATGTTGACCATCTTTTCATGTGTTTGCTAGCCATCTGTATGTCTTCTTTGGAGAAATATCTGTTTAGTTCTTTGGCCCATTTATTGATTGGGTCATTTATTTTTCTGGAATTGAGCTGCAGGAGTTGCTTGTATATTTTTGAGACTAATTCTTTGTCAGTTGCTTCATTTGCTATTATTTTCTCCCATTCTGAAGGGTGTCTTTTCACCTTGCTTATAGTTTCCTTTGTTGTGCAGAACCTTTTAATTTTAATTAGGTCCCATTTGTTTATTTTTGCTTTTATTTCCAATATTCTGGGAGATGGGTCATAGAGGATCCTGCTGTGATTTATATTGGAGAGTGTTTTGCCTATGTTCTCCTCTAGGAGTTTTATAGTTTCTGGTCTTACATTTAGATCTTTAATCCATTTTGAGTTTGTTTTCGTGTATGGTGTTAGAAAGTGTTCTAGTTTCATTCTTTTAAAAGTGGTTGACCAGTTTTCCTAGAACCACTTTTTAAATAGATTGTCTTTTCTCCATTGTATATTCTTGCCTCCTTTGTCAAAGGTAAAGTGTCCATAGGTGCGTGGACTTATCTCTGGGCTTTCTATTTTGTTCCATTGATCTATATTTCTGTCTTTGTGCCAGTACCATACTGTCTTGATGACTGTGGCTCTGTAGTAGAGCCTGAAGTCAGGCAGGTTGATTCCTCCACTTCCATTCTTCTTTCTCAAGATTGCTTTGGCTATTTGAGGTTTTTTGGATTTCCATACAAATTGTGAAATTATTTGTTCTAGCTCGGTGAAAAATACCATTGGTAGCTTGATAGGGTTTGCATTGAATCTATAAGTTGCTTTGGTAGTATACTCATTTTCACTATATTGATTGTTCTGATCCATGAACATGGTATATATCTCCATCTATTAGCGTCCTCTTTGATTTCTTTCAGCAGTGTTTTATAGTTTTCTCTATATAGGTCTTTTGTTTCTTTAGGTACGTATATTCCTAAGTATTTTATTCTTTTCATTGCAATGGTGAATGGAATTGTTTCCTTAATTTCTCTATTTTCTCATTGTTAGTGTATAGGAATGCAGGGGATTTTTGTGTGTTGATTTTATATCCTGCAACTTTACTATATTCATTGGTTCACTCTAGGAATTTTCTGGTGGAGTCTTTAGGGTTTTCTATGTAGAGGATCATGTCCTCTGCAAACAGTGAGAGTTTTACTTCCTTCTTTCCCAATTTGGATTCCTTTTATTTCTTTTTCTGCTCTGATTGCTGTGGCCAAAACTTCCAAAATTGACTTTAGGAGAAATGCTTTCAATTTTTCATCATTGAGGATAATGTTTGCTGTGGGTTTGTCATATATAGCTTTTATTATGTTGAGGTATGTTCCTTTTATTCCTACTTTCTGGAGGGTTTTTATCATAAATGGATGTTGAATTTTGTCCAAGGCTTTCACTGCATCTATCGAGATAATCATATGGCTTTTATTTTTCAATTTGTTAATTGTGTATTACATTGATTCGGGCTTCCCTGGTGGCTCAGAGGTTAAAGCGTCTGCCTGCAATATGGGAGACCTTGGTTTGTTCCCTGGTTTGGGAAGATCCCGTGGAGAAGAAAATGGCAACCCACCCCAGTATTCTTACCTGGAGAATCCCATGGACCGAGGAGCCTGGTAGGGTGCAGTCCATGGGGTCGCAAAGAGTTGGACACAACTGAGCGGCTTCACTCACTCACTCACTCGCATTGATGCCTTTGTGGATATTGAAGAATCCTTGCATCCCTGGGATAAGGCCCACTTGGTCATTATGTATGATCTTCTTAATGTGTTGTTAGATTCTGATTGCTAGAATTTTGTTAAGGATTTTTGCATCTGTGTTCATCAGTGATATTGACCTATAGTTTCCTTTTTCTGTGGCATCTTTGTCAGGTTTTGGTATTACGGGGATGGTGGCCTCATAGAATGAGTTTGGAAGTTGACTTTCCTCTGCGATTTTCTGGTAGAGTTTGAGTAGGATAGCTGTTAGCTCTTCTCTAAATTTTTGGTAGAATTCAGCTTTGAAGCCATCTGGACCTAGGCTTTTGTTTGCTGGAAGCTTTCTGATTACAGTTTCAATTTCTGTGCTTGTGATGGGTCTGGTAAGATTTTCTATTTCTTTCTGGTTCAGTCTTAGAAAGTTGTACTTCCCTAAGAATTTGTCCATTTCTTCCAAGTTGTCCATTTTATTGGCATATAATTGCTGATAGTAGTCTCTTATGATCCTTTGTATTTCTGTGTTGTCTGTTGTGATCTCTCCATTTTCATTTCTAATTTTATTGATTTGATTTTTCTCCCCTTTTTTCCTTGATGAGTCTGGCTAATGGTTTTTCAATTTTATTTATCCTCTCAAAGAACCAACTTTTGGCTTTGTTGATTTTGGCTATGGTCTCTTTTGTTTCTTTTGCATTTATTTCTGCCCTAATTTTTAAGATTTCTTTCCTTCTACTAACCCTGGGGTTCTTCATTTCTTCCTTTTCTAGTTGCTTTAGGTATAGAGTTAGGTTATATATTTGACTTTTTTCTTGTTTCTTGAGCTATGCCTGTATTGCTATGAACCTTCCCCTGAGCACTGCTTTTACAGTGTCCCACAGGATTTGGGTTGTTGTGTTTTCATTTTCATTTGTTTCTATGCATGTTTTGATTTCTTTTTTGATTTCTTCTGTGATTTGTTCTTTATTCAGCAGTGTGTTCTTCATCCTCCATTTGTTGCAATTTTTAATAGTTTTTATCCTGTAATTGAGATCTAATCTTACTGCATTGTGGTCAGAAAAGATGCTTCAAATGATTTCAATTTTTTTTTTAATTTACCAAATCTATATTTATGGCCCAGGATATGATCGATCCTGGAGAACGTTTCATGTGCACTTGGGAAAAAGGTGAAATTCATTGTATTGGGGTGAAATGTCCTATAGATATCAATTAGATCTAACTGGTCTGTTGTATCACTTAAAGTTTGTGTTTCCTTGTTAATTTTCTGTTTAGTTGATCTGTCCATAGATGTGAGTGGTGTATTAAAGTCTCCCACTCTTATTGTGTTACTGTTAATTTCCCCTTTCATACTTGTTAGCATTTGTCTTACATATTGTGGTGCTCCTATGTTGGGTACATATATATTTATAATTGTTATATCTTCTTCTAGAATTGATCCTTTGATCATTATGTAGTGTCCTTCTTTTCTCTTTTCACAGCCTTTATTTTAAAGTCTATTTTATCTGAGTATTGCTACTCCTGCTTTCTTTTGGTCTCTATTTGTGTGGAATATCTTTTTCCAGCCCTTCACTTTCAGTCTGTATGTGTCCCTTGTTTCGAGGCGGGTCTCTTGTAGACAACATATATAGGAGTCTTGTTTTTGTGTCCATTCAGCCAGTCTTTGTCTGTTGGTTGGGGCATTCAGCCCATTTACATTTAGGTAATTATTGATAAGTATGATCCCGTTGCCATTTACTTTATCATTTTGGGTTCGAGTTTATACACCCTTTCTGTGTTTCCTGTCTAGAGAAGATTCTTTAGCATTTGTTGAAGACCTGGTTTAGTGGTGCTGAATTCTCTCAGCTTTTGCTTGTCTGAAAGGTTTTGATTTCTCCTTCATATTTGAATGAGATCCTTGCTGGGTACAGTAATCTGGGCTGTAGGTTATTTTCTTTCATCACTTTAAGTATGTCCTGCCAATCCCTCCTGGCCTGAAGAGTTTCTATTGAAAGATCATCTGTTATCTTTATGGGAATCCCCTTGTGTGTTATTTGTTGTTTTTCCCTTGCTGCTTTTAATATTTGTTCTTTGTTAATTTGATTAATATGTGTCTTGGGGTGTTTCGCCTTGGGTTTATCCTGTTTGGGACTCACTGGGTTCCTTGAACTTGGGTGATTATTTCCTTCCCCATTTTAGGGAAGTTTTCAACTATTATCTCCTCAAGTATTTTCTCATGGTCTTTCTTTTTGTCTTCTTCATCTGGGATTCCTATGATTCGAATATTGGGGCATTTAACATTGTCTAGAAGTCTCTGAGATTGTGCTTATTTCTTTTAATTCATTTTTCTTTTTTTCCTCTCTGTTTCATTTATTTCTGCCATTCTATCTTCTACCTCACTTATCCTATCTTCTGCCTCCGTTATTCTACTGTTGGTTGCCTCCAGAGTGTTTTTTATCTCATTTATTGCATTTTTCATTATATATTGACTCTTTTATTTCTTCTAGGTCCTTGTTAAACCTTTCTTGCATCTTCTCAATCCTTGTCTCCAGGCTATTTATCTGTAACTTCATTTTTGTTTTCAAGATTTTGGATCATTTTCACTATCATTATTCTGAATTCTTTATCTGATAGATTCCCTATCTCTTCCTCTTTGGTTTTGTTTGGTTTGGTGGGCATTCATCCTGTTCCTTTACCTGCTGGGTATTCTTCTGCCTCTTCATCTTGTTTATATTGCTGTGTTTGGGGTGGACTTTCCATATTCTGGCAGTTTGTGGAGTGTCCTTGCTGTGCGTGCGGTTGGACAGGTGTCTTGTCAAGGTTTCCTGGTTAGGGAAGCTTGTGTCGGTGTTCTGGTGGGTGAAGCTGGATTTTTTCTCCCTGGAGTGCAATGAAGTGTCGAGTAATGAGTTATGAGATGTCAGTGGGTTTGGTGTGTCTTTGGGCTGCTTGTAAATTGAAGCTCAGGGCTACGTTCCTGTGTTGCTGGAGAATTTGCATGGTATATCTTGCTCTGGATCTTGTTGGCCCTTGGGTGGTGCTTGGTTTCAGTGTAGGTATGGAGGCTTTTGATGAGCTCCTATCGATTAATGTTCCCTGGAGTCAGGAGTTCTCTGGTATTCTCAGGATTTGGACTTAGCCCCCTGCCTCTGGTTTTCAGTCTTACTCTTACAGTAGCCTCAAGACTTATCCATCTGTCACTTCCAGGGTGGTTCCTTCTGTTTTAGGTTCTGCTGTTTGCTGGTCTCTTCAGTATCTGATTTCCACCCTGACACAAGAGGGCCGTGCTAGGCACTTTTTTAGGGTCACTTGTTCAGTCGTGCTGTGGGGAAGGAGGAACGCTGCAAACAAATAACACTGGCGTCTGTGAGGAGTGCTCCCAGTCTCGGGCACACTGGGTTTGCACCCACTCGCAGTGTGTGTGCTTTCCCTGTCTGCACTGCTTAGGCTCGAGGTTGCTCTGTCAGGAACTGTCTGAGGCCAGCCCTGGGTTGTATGCATATCTCAGGTCTGAGCTGCTCAGGTTTGGGTACTCCTCACAGGCGCAGACTTGGTTGGCCTGCGTTTTGTGCCCTTCCCAGGTCCTAGCAGCTCGGGTGACCAGGTGTTTGGCAAGGGTGGTCACTGTGACTTATCGCCTCCCCCTGTCCCTATGCTCAGTTTTCTAGGTGTACAACTGGCGCACCTTCTCAAGTGGACTTTGACCGTGCAGAATCGCAAGAAGTCTTGGTTAGCAACGAAGCCTGCTTGCAGCTTAGTGGATAATGCTTCTCTGGGGCCATGATTGCCCCCTTCAGGCTCTGGCAGCCCTCAGTTGCCTGTCTCTGGTGGGGAATGGGCAGGTCCACAGCCGGCTATCACTGCTCAGTCCTTTATTCTGTGAGCGTGCCTGGCATTGTCTTAGGCTAGGGCTTTTCACCAGGTAGCTCTCACACAGTCTGGTTTGCTATCTCAAGTTAGTTCCCTCAGATTGCCCTCTGGGCATTCAGGTCTGGTCCTCACTCTAAGCAATGCAGCCCACGCCTTCCTGCCCAGCCCCCACTTGCTAGTGGCGAATGCAAGCATCTGAGCTGCTTCTCTGCTGGGAGTTACTGTTGGGCATGGAATCTGTGGGTTTTCATTATTTATTTACTTTTCCTTCCAGTTATGTTGCCCTCTGTGATTCCAGGGCTCGCCACAGACTTGCCAGTGAGAGTGTGTTTCCTGGTGTTTGGAAACTTCTCTCTTTTTTAAGACTTCCCTTCCCGGGACAGATCTCCATCCCTACCTCTTTTGTCTCTCTTTTTATCTTTTATATTTTTTCCTATCTCCTTTTGAAAACAATGGGCTGCTTTTCTAGGTGCCTGATGTCCTCTGCTGGCATTCAGAAGTTGTTTTGTGGAATTTACTCAGCATTCAAATGTTCTTTTGATGAATTTGTGGAGAACAAAGTGTTCTCCCCGTCCTATTCCTCTGCTATCTTAGGACCGCCTCCCACAAAGTTTTAAATTTTGCTGTAATACTTTTTTCCCAAGGACTTTCTCTTATTCTCTAACTGATCCCTTTTATAGCACCCTGTTCCCATTTTATAAACCCACTGTCATTTTTACAGTTCTGAGAATATGAATTTGGATTTTTTATAATGTTCTCTTCTGTTTCCTGTAGTGTGTGTATGTGTGTGTGTATATATATATATATTTTTTTTTTTTTTTCTCCAGAAATCGTTCTATTCATTCAGCATGATCTTTTTCACTTCCATCAAATATCTGGTAAACATTTGTCCATCCATATTTGGGAGTAAAGGACTCAGGTTCAATCCCTGCATCTGAAAGATCCTCTGGAGAAGGGAATGGCTACCCAATCCAGTATTCTTGTCTGGAGAATCCCATGGACAGAGCAGCCTAGCGAGCTACAGTCCATAAGGTCACAAAGAGTCAGACAGGACTGAGTGACTAACAGTACACTCCTAAGTTTGGATTACTTGGCATTTAATAAAGGTGGTTCTCAGAGGCTTTCTACTTCACATGCCTCTTTAAAGCTATTGCTTTTTCAGTTCCGATACTTGGCACTGGGCTGGAGTCTTCCTCCTACTGGGTCAGTGGTCTTGGCTCTTCCTGGCCTCCCCTCAACTCAAGCATCTGCTCTTACCTTTTGTAGAATTTCTTCAGGGACTTCTGGTTGAAGTTTGTCTCTCCATTGTCATAGCACAACTTGGAGGGTGCAGGCTTTGACCTAGGAGTACCTTGGCATCTACTTTTTCTGATGAGAAAGTCACTTGGGCACTTAACTTTGTTAAATCTTCCTACAGTAAGGGAATAGCGCATTGAGGCAGATACAGAAAACTGTGCCCTATGTATGCTTTTTTCCCCTAAAATTATGTACGATCTGAGGTAGAAAATGGAGAGTATACATGTAGGAATGCCCTGGGTTGACCTTGATCATCTAGCCACTCCTGGAACTTGTTTCATTGGGTATTGCCCTGCCGGAGGCTGAGGACCCCCTGTGTCAAATTTAGTACCCTGGTGGGTTCAAGGATGGGGAGACCAATCCTTTTGGCCTCTCTGGTGAGGCAGGGTACAGGGGCATGGGTGGATTTGTGGCCTTCAGAGGAGTGTTGATGGAAGCTCTGAACTTTGTAGAGGGCTTCTCACTCTTTATGGTGGGGGAAGCATGGGAGTCATGAAGGAGGAGCCAGATGGATTCAGACAGGATCATCATTAAGCTCTGACCCAAGTGAGACAGGCTTTTTCTGGAGGTTCAGTCTCCTCCCTGAACCATACCTTCCTTCTGCAAATTTGTATTCTTCTGAATAACTTAGAAAAACTGGTTGAGGTCAGACATTGTGAACCCACTCCTTGTACCTGCCTACTCTTGATCTGAGGGGAGTTGATAACGCCAGTGCCAGGCAGAGCTAATGGGAGGACCACCAAGAGTTCTCCATCTGGGAGTACGTCCTCTGAAGAAAGGCAGGCCCTTCGAGAAGCCAGAGCTCAGGGGTTGGCGGACCATTTTCCACCACTGTATGGCTCATGCTAGTTGACTTTTATGCCAGCAAAACCACCAAGGGCTGCCCACAAGTGCCAGTAGGAAATGCCTGCCTCTTCTTCCCAGCCTTCACGGATGGGTTTCAACCTGCAGTCTTCTGAGAAACGCGAGGTCTAGGTGATGTGGGAAATTATTGCTTTCATGCGTGCTGCAGGGAAGCAGCAGGGTTTGCCAGTCTTGGCTTACAGTACACTTTGTCTCTTGATAGGAAAAATCGAGGCACACGAGAGACTTGCCCCTCAACCGCTCTCCACTTTTGTGCTGGTTCTGAAGGGTTAGCCAGCCCCTCTGAGAATGGATGTTTTGAGGAGAAGAGAGATCAGACAATGCCTAAGTCAAAGGCTTAGTCAGTATCCCAGGTTTCACACCCAAGAGCTGAGAACAGTCTATGGATTTTCCTGTGTTAAAAAAATGGCCTCCTTCATTCCCTGCCCCCTTCCTAAAAAGTCTAAGAGGTTTAAGAGAGGAAGCCAGAGCCTAGTTTAATTTCTGGAGCAAAGGTGGCAGTGACTATCCACAGTTTGGCTGTAAGAATTTTCTGGAGAAACGATGGAGGAGAATGGACCATCTCCAGGATGACCAGCTTGGGTTTGAGGGTTCACTTAAGGAATACAGAAAAAGAAGCCATCCCTTAGAGATAGTTGGCACAAATGGTAGCTTGAAAGCCACGCGTGGCACCCAGATGCCAAGGAAGCTGTCCCAGCAGTTCCAAGACTGGAGCCCTTTTGGTCAGAGGCTCCTAATAGTTTTTCCCCTGGTGCTGAGTGGCATGCCTGCCTATCACCGAGGGGCCTGTGAGAGTCCAGGCTCCATCTCACGTGCCACCTTGAAGAACTTACCCAATGAGGAGGAAGGTGAAAGAGGTGATTATATCACCTGGGAAAAAGTGAAGTGCAGAAGCTCTGATAAAACACAATGGTTAAAGTGTGCGGGTGTCTGTTGGTGTGTCTGTGTCACCGTGTGTGAAACATCAAATGCAAGAAGAGGCTTCCAAGGCCCTTTGCATAACTGCTGTGGAAGACACATTAAGTTTTTACTGTGTTCGCTCCAGTCCTAACACGAGGGTATGCTGAGTTCATTTCGAGGCGTCAGCAGTATTTTCCG
Source organism: Ovis canadensis (assembly GCF_042477335.2). Taxonomy (NCBI): domain Eukaryota; kingdom Metazoa; phylum Chordata; class Mammalia; order Artiodactyla; family Bovidae; genus Ovis; species Ovis canadensis. The sequence goes on along the minus strand of NC_091727.1, from coordinate 38,045,873 downwards.
GTGCCGCAGGTGATTCCAAGGTGGAGCCATGTTTGACAACTAGGATGCTAAAGAATGCTTCTCGAAATCCAGTGTGCGTATTCATTACTTGGGACCTTGTTAAAATGTCGACTCTGCTTCAGGAAGCCTGGGGTAGCGCTTAAGACTTAGGACTGAAAGTGAAAAGTGAAAGTGAAGTCACTCAGTCATGCCCGACTCTTTGCGACCCTGTGGTCTGTAGCCCACCATACTCCTCCGTCCATGGGATTCTCCAGGAAAGAATACTGGAGTGGGTTGCCATTTCCTTCTCCAGGGGAATCTTCCCAACCCAGGGATCGAACCCAGGTCTCCCACATTGCAGGCAGATGCATTAACCTCTGAGCCACCAGGGAAGTCCCAGAAAACTTGGGACTACTGATTATCTAACAGGATGTCAGGTGAGGTGACCACTGCTGGTTCCCACAGCACAGTTTGAGGGGGAAGGTGCTCATGCTGGCTTTGGTTGTCTGGGATGTCTGGGTCCTGTGGGGCAGCCAACATTTTAAAAGCTGTATAGGCAATTCAAACGTACAGCGAAGCTTGTGACCCTCGATGGCAAAGTGCATGGTGATTTATCAAGTGTAATTATTATTTTATCAGCCATAAGGTGGTCTTCTCTTCCCATTCCACACACCCTGACTTATTCCTCGTGGGATCAAGGTTACTTCTACACCCTTCCTATGTTTCCCACCTGTGAGGAGTGAACTATAGCTCCTGATGGAAAGAGGAGGCTCAGGCAACCTGAGTTCCAGAAGAAGAGGCAAAAAGCGTTCTGGGGGCCGATTTAAAGTAAAAGCTAGTTGAAACAGAATGTGGCAGAGGCATTGCCAAGAAAACTTGTCACCCGTAAACTTGCCTTTAATCTTGGGCCTGAGTCTGCAGCAGTGAAAAGAGAAATCTGTTCCTAGTAGCACTTGACAATCAAGCAGTTACAAAGGATATTTCCCTTTTAATTAGAAGGGTGGCAGGATTGGTCAAAATGCAAGAGACCACCAGTGGTAAAGGAAAGATCAAAAAAAAATATTTTCTCCAAAGTATAAACACCAAAAAGGAACTTAGAACTAGTGAATGATGATGACGATGGTCATGATGAGAAAAGATGCTTACACAAAGTACTTATTATGTTCCAGCCACTGTTCTAAGCATTTAAAATATACTAAATGATCTAGTATTTTAAGCAATAGTTTTATGATCCCTATTTTAATGTGAGAAAACTGAGGCACAGAGAAGGTAATTAGCATGCCTCAATTTAGTAAGTGGCTAGACTGGGATTTGAACCCAGGCCATCTGTGGGGAAGAGTCCACGACACCAAACTGTTTCTCCAAAATAGGAGAGTAAGAAGTATCTTCAGGCTTCCCTGTTGGCTCAGTGGTAAAGAATCCTTCTGCCAAAGCAGGAGACCTGGGTTTGATCCCTGATCTGGGAATATCCCGCATTTTGCAGAGCACCTCATCCTGCTCATTACCACTACTGAACCTATGCTCTAGAGCTGGGGAACTGCCGGGAGCCAGTATGGGAGATCCCACCAATGACAAGGTCATGTGGGAGAGACCTGACGAGCAAGGCGCATCAGGACTTGAGGGACCCCCTGGACCTGCTCAAGCCTCTACCCCAAAACAAGAATCTGTCTGTCTTACTATTTTATGCCTTTCACCAACTCTTCTGACATTAACAGGGGGCTATCCCCTACCACCTTTCCTGGAAAAAATCAACGTAGGGCTCTAGTTAATAAGTCTCCTCGACATGAAAGGAGTATTTAAATTCAAACCCCTCTGATGGCTTTCTAGCTTGCTTGGCAGGTTTATCCATACTCTTGCAGCTGGGCATGTGATTGTTCACAGCCTCCCAACTGTGAGAGACACGGGAAGCCTAAAACATTCTAAAAATATAGAGCCTTTCAAAGAGTTAAAAACTATTAGAGTAGTGTTGGTGTAGGATTTCATTGTTGAGCCAATGCTTGCTGCTAAGTTCCCATATCCCTTATCCACTGTGCACCTGGGAGTGCAGTGGTTAATGTAGTTGGAATTTAAGAAAAACAAGCAATAGCCTTGGAATTAACCACATCAGACCTTTGAGCTAATTGGTTCTTTCTTTGTTGTAACTCACTGCACCTTTGCTCCGTGAGAATTTAACTCTGTTTAATACTTTGTGAGGCTGACACAGATTAGAAATATAAAGAAAAAACAAGGGAAAATAAGTTTTCTGGTTGAGCAGCCTTTATCAAAAGAGGGTCATAAAATGTCCACAGGCCTCCAAGGCCAGAAGATAATGTACACAACATTGTTTATGGGAAAGGTATGCAGAAAAAATCCTGGTTTTGATAAAGACAAAACAGATGTAATGTTTGGGCTGACTCTGCACAACTTTGCATCTTTCATTTCCCTCTAAGCACAAGTCAAGGTATAAAAGTTCCTTTTGAAAATAAAGTTACGGGCCTTGCTCACCGAAGCTTGGTCACCCAATGTAATTCTCTCTCTCTCTTTCTCTTTCGTTTTCAGGTTGATCCCCTGGAGCGCAGAGGCTCTCTGAGTTCACTTTCCTGCCCGGGCTTCTAAGACCCTCTCGAGAAGGTGCTCTGCACCTTCTCCCCATCAAGAGGGCGCCTGTGGCTTATGTGAACAGAGCAAGTCCCATGCTGGGGCTTTATTGGCTTTCTGCTTAAACCAAGTAATATCAACCTCTTTCTCTCCTCTATTTTCTTATCTGCAACATTCTTTCTTTATCTCTTTCTAAATCTCTCTCGCTGATGCTGTCTCCCCTGAGGATACCCCTGGATCCTGCTGGGGCTGGACCCCAGCAGGGAACCACAATTGCTGAGCCCATGTGCCCCAACTACTGAAGTCCAAGCAGGCAGAAACATGTGTACAGATTTCATCTGATCAAATAGAGTTGACCAAGAGGCTGAATTTTTTAAGGGGAAGAGGAAAGAAAGAACTGATAATTTTGGGGGCTGTACTCAGCACATTGTTGCTCCATGTGCCCTTAGTTCTCCTGAGGCATGTGGGATCATAGTTCCCAGACCAGAGATCGAACCCGTACCCCCTGTATTGGAAGGCAGCTTCTTAATCATTGGACCACCAGGAAAGTCCCTATAATTTTCATAAGAAATCTTTTTTTAAAACTGGAAAACTTATTTCTGCATAGTCACAAAATGATAAAAAGTTCAGTCTTCTCCCCATTCTGCAAGCAGATCCCAGGAGGCCACACTGAAGTCAGGAATAGGCTGATTTTGAGCCACCAGGCATGGGTACAGTTGGGCACAGTCTGCAGTTAGCTAATGGAAAGGTGAGGTCAGTACCCTTCTGGGTGTTTTATCACCTCAGCCCTGGTTCTACATGTTAGTTACCCTGGGCTTGGGTTCTGCCATACTTTTAGTCTACTCTCCAATGAGGTTTTCCACTCCCGTGACCACAACACTATATAGGGATCATGGTATTTCCCATAGGTCTGTTTCTAAAGCTGACATCCACTCTGAACTCCAGATTCATTTTTCTGGCTACCTGCATGGTAGTTCCACTTGGATGTCTAATATGCATCTCTGACTTTACATGACATGCCTTCTCCAACCTTCCATCCCAGCTGTGCCCCTGGCAAAAGACCCCATATTAATAAAAACACCACCATCAATCCAGGTTAAATTAGAAGTTAGATTAATTTCCTCATATCTCATTCTTCCTCTCTGGTCCATGAAGAAATCTTGCTGATGTATGTGTCTACATCTCTTCATTTCTTCATCCTCCACTCCAGTTCAACCACCACTGTCTTTCACCTGGACCAGCTGTGATACCTGCTAACTGGTCTTCCAGCTTCAACCCCTCACGGTCTACATTCCTCAATGTAGCCAGTACCACTGACTTCATATTCAGGGGGATTCATTTTACTTTATATTCAATATCACAAATTGACCTTCATTCATGAGCTTATATTTTTCAGCCCTTCTATTTAGGTAAATTTTGAGTGGTACCATCTTACTTTATTGCAGGCTGGTGCAGTTCAAGTAAAAATATCACACAGGGGTGTTTTATAAGGGTAGCATCCATGCTCAACAGTGGTGACCACAGGAAGTGTGTCTCTAGGAAAGCCAGCCCTACTAGCCTTGGATTGTCACTGTAGCCCAGGGTGAGCTTGTCAGAGAGGAACTCTGTTATGCCTGCATCCAGGGCCACCATCTTGCTACCCAGAAGTCTGCTTCAAACAAAATGAAGACCCCTTTATTTCATTCCCCTCACAGTTGCATTCCCTTCACTGTTTCTGGGGATCAACCCCAATTATGATTTTCAGGTCATATTTTTATAGCTCATCTATTCACAGACACCCACATTCACCAGGGCCTCACCTCACCCACACCTACCCCATATACCACATAGTTTATTAGGGAAGGTACATTTTGTATTGTTCAGGGTCCCATGGGTCACCTTCTTCCCTGCCTCTGTGCAGATCCTGAGCTGCCTGTGGACAGGGCATTGGCAGCTCAAGAGACTCCTGGATACCTGTTTTAAAACTTGAAAGGTTAGGGGTTTACATGCATGAATCAACAAGAGACCTTTGTTTAGGAAGCAATTACTTTATTGGGAGAACTGGCAACACTGAAAGAAGGAACACTTAAATGAACTTATTCTGCAAGGGCAGTACTGCGGTCTGCATGGCAAGCAGGGTGACCTTGGGCAGTCACCCAGGACTTGGGGAAAAGTCCAGTCCAGGCTCAGTCCTTCTTGTTGCTGTCACCCAGGATAAGCTTGTCAAAGACATACTCTGCTAGGCCACCTTCCAGGGACCCCTTTTTGCTCAGAATGCTGACATGGTCTTCCAGCTCCTTGATGAACTCGACCTGCTGGTCCAGGTGGTGGGTCTTCAGGAAGTAAGTGGCACAGGTGGGCATTGCTGGTGTCAGTGGGCAGCTGGTGCAGGTTGAGCAGGCTCTGGCTGATGCACTTCTCCAGGTGCAGGGTGTCCTGCATGGCCTGGAGACCACTCTCCCACTCTTGGGTCTCAGAGTTTCTTATGTCCAGGAAGGAGAAGCTATCCCCACGCCAGTTCTGTAGCAACATCAGGCTCTCAGTAGTCTCGCTGTGCTCCTGGGAGTGGAGCAGGAAGAAGCAGGAGAAGCGCTGCAAGGCCACGTCGTGGTGGTGGTGGTGCAGGGAGCAGGCCCTGGCCAGGCACTGGAAGGAGGCATGGAGCTCCAGGGCGGCGTGGCTGTTGCATTTGTGGTGGTAGTGTTGGTGCACCTGCGAGGTGACTGACCATCTGGAAGGCATCTCAGATGAGGAAGGTGCGACAAGGGCAGCAGCGAGTGCAAACATGCTGGCTGCCTCCTCGGAGCCTTCTCATGGTGATACATGACGGTGGACAGAGGTGGGTTCTGGGCCACAGGGCAGGTGGCTGGGTGTGGGCTCTGGGGTGGACAGGAAATGGCAACCATTGTGCATGATGAGTGCCTGAGAAGATTCTGTAGATCAGTGCTTCTCAAACTTTACCTTGCACATGAATCACTAGGGATTCCATTCAAGTACAGATTCTGATTCACTTGGTCTGGGGTCCAGCTAGGAATCTGCATTTCTAGCAAACTCCCAAATGAAGCCAGTATTCTTGGTGTCAGGGAGCGTACTTTGAGTAGTGAGAATTTAGAGCCCTCAGCATGGAATCCATTGGATGAACAGATGGAGAGATGAGGAAGGGATGGGACTATGAGAGGAGAGGACAGGTGTGGATCCTGTTGAGACAAGCAAGATGTGGAAAACTTTCCTGTCTATCATGTAGCATCCCTTCCTCTCGACTTGGCAAGTTGTTGAGATTGTTATTCAGTCACTAAGGCATGTCCAACTCTTTGCAACCCTGTGGCCTGCAGCAGGACCAGCTTCCCTGTCCTTTGCTATCTCCTGGAGTTTGGTCAAACTCGTGTCCATTGAGTCAGTGATGCCATCCAAACATCTCATCCTCTGTCATCCCCTTCTCCTCCCGCCTTCAGTTGTTCCCAGCATCAGAGTCTTTTCCAATGAGTCGGCTCTTCCCATCAGGTGACCGAAGTATTGGAGTTCTGCATCAGTCCTTCCAGTGAATATTCAGGACTGATTTCCTTTAGGATTGACTGGTTTGATCTCTTTCCTGTCCAAGGGACTCTCAAGAGTCTTCTCCAACACCACAATTTAAAAGCATGAATTCTTTAACAGTCAGCCTTCTTTTTGGTTCAACTCTCACATCCATACATGACTACTGGAAAGACCATAACTTTGACTATACAGACCTGTACAACAGAGCAACCCACGTAGCCCTGCATCACATCAGCTGCTTCCTGTATGCAGATAGTGGGGAGCACTTGTTAATTAGATGAACTGGTTCAGTAAGCCTAGGTTGGTTAAATGAGCTCATGATGCATTTCATACCATATAAACTACTTCAGTACCAAAGAAATCTAACTTAGAAAGCCTAGGTGGCCTGACCTTTGTGATCTCTCACTTAATCTTCCAAGACTCTGCTTATCTTCTTGTCCAGTAGTTAGTTTATCCAGTCCTGTGAGTCCAGCACTCTCAAGATGTTGGCTCCTCTATATTTATTTACAGTACTGTTATCTCACCTTGTTACTCAACCACACTAGGAATCACTCCCCCAAAACACAGTGAAACCAATCTTTACTGGCACAGGTTGTATAAGGGAAGGTACAGCCTTTGTTGCAGGCCAGGCAAGGAGAACCAGCAGCTCATGCTGAGAAGACCGCAGCTCTCCAGTTGCTTTCACCAGAAGGTTTTTAACAACAATGTGAGGCAAAGGGTTTTGGGGTGCATGATCAACTTATGCTCAATTCTCTGATCCATTGATGGCGAGGTAACAGGGTGATGTTTTCAGAAATCTCAATCATGAACCTTCTGGTTTCAGCAGGTCTGGGTTATACATTCTTGTGGTCAACATGTAGTTAACTCTTTCTACATGGTGGGGTTTTAGTAACTGCAAGACAACTCAAGGACATATCTCAGAATATTATGTAAAGCCCTTGAGAAGAAACTGAAGGTATTTTAATGGCTAAACTATTATTTGTTCTTGGCTGAGTGTTTTCATTTGTTTCTGTACATTCTCACTTCTCTGATTAAATTTGCTGTAAGCTTTTTTAGGAACAAGAGGTGGGAGGGGCACACAGGGATCTAACCCCAGAAACGCCCTACAGAGCAGTGTTTGATTTCCACATGAGCTTCAGATTCAGTTTTCTGGCTGCCTGCAAGGCATTTCCACTTTCGAATCTAATAGGCATCTGAGACTTACATGACATGCCTTCCCACATCCTTTTGGTCTCCCTGTTAACGTTCCCAGATTAATTAATAGCAATACTTTCAACCCAGGTGATCAAGTGCAAAACCTGGAATGGAGATTATTTCCCACCGTTTCCCATTTTTCTCCTCTGTCCCTTAAGCAAATCTTGTCTCCAAAATCCATCTGAAACATGCAAAGATCTCATTTCCTCAGCGACCACTCTATTTCCAGCCACCACTGTGTCTCTGCCCTGCTACCATGTCTTCTAATTTGTCTCCCATCCTCAACTCACCCTCACTCACCTACTTTCTTTAAAGGAGCCAAAATCACTGGCTTAACATTCGGGGAGTCTTATTTTATTTTTTATTCAGAAACAAAAATTTGACCTTATCCTTGACCGCATATTTTTCAGCCCTTCTCTTGAGGTAGTTTGAGTCTGGTATGATTACTTTAATGGAAGAAAGGGTACAATGGAAGGGGGGAAAATATGTGTATACATGTGTGTGAGAGAGAGAGAGAGAGTTGGACCATAAATTACCGAGTGCCAAAGAATTGATGCTTTTGAACTGTGGTGCTGGAGAAGACTCTTGACAGTCCCTTGGACTGCAAGAAGATCAAACCAGTCAATCCTAAAGGCAGTCAACCCTGAATATTCAATGGAAGGACTGAACCTGAAGCCCCAATACTTTGGCCACCTGATGTGAAGAGCTGACTCGTTAGAAAAGATCCTGATGCTAGGAAAGATTGAAGGCAGGAGAAGAGGGTGGCAGATGATGAGATTGTTAGCATCACCAGCTCAATGGACATGAAGTTGAGCAAACTCTGGGAGATAGTGGAGGACAGGGAAACGTGACATGCTGTGGTCCATGGTGTTGCAAAGCTGGACATGACTTACAGACTGAACAACAGTATATATGATGGATGTTTTTAAGGGCAATATGCAAAATTGTATTTATGGCTGTTGAAGCTTGAATTTTAGAAAAATTTTTAGAAAAAATTTTACATGTCATCCATACTGTTCTTTTAACATTTTCCGATCATTTAAAAATACAAAAGCCATTTTTAGCTTGTGTGCTGTACACAAATAGATGATGGGTCAGATTCAGCTTGTAAGGCATTGTTTGCTAACCTCTGTTTCAGATAACATGTATACTTTGAAAACTGTAGAAATGAATTACTACAACTAAATAAAAAATTACAATTGAAACTGACTGATGAACCTAGTAAAAAATAACAGATGTGACATCATTATGCAACTTAATATACTGCACCCACTTCCAAAGCCTTATCTGACTCTCAGTTTATATATAACTCTGTCAATACCAGTTGCCAGTAGAGAATTTGTTCTCAAATTGAAAAAATATTCAACAAGATTTAAGGCCTACCAAATCACAAAAAATATAGTCTAACTCAGTGACCATTTCTATTGGATGAGACACAGATAAATACTGAGATTGCTGTAGTTTGTTTGCTAAGGAAGAAATTCGTAAGTGTGTTATATCACTCCATGATAATTGGTTGACATTTGTAACTTATTGAGTTTATAGTTTTGAATTTTATATGATTTGATGTTCAGTAGTTTCATTTGTGAATTTTAGAGAATGACTTTATGTTTTTTGTATTTGTTATGACTGAGAAAGAAGTACTACAGTGACAAAAAATTAACTCAAAATGGATCAACAGGCCTAGTGATAAAATACAAAATTGGAGGTATTCTTACCTCTCCAGACTGGAAAAGGTCCTAAAATTAGGAGATTCACTGTTACAAATGCATGTGGAGAGGAAGCCAAGGCTGTCCCTGTGCAACAGAGAGATGAAACAAAGGAATGTCACAAGGTTTTCAAATTCTACACAGGAAACAAGCTACAACTACTCAGATAAAATGCTACCCTTTAAGAAGAATGAAGAATTAACTTTAAGAGAAGAACTTCGGGCTCAGAACATGGAGCCTTCAGCACAGAGGGGGAAATCTTGACCTGCAAGGAATTCCTCCTAGGCCTGGCAACCTAAAGAAATATCCGTACTGGGCTTTGAAATCACTTGGAATCAGTGACCTCTTTGTTCTGTTTTTTTTTTTTTTCCATTTTGGAATAGGAATGGCTAAAGCTCTTAAACTTGATTTGTTCTACCATTGTTTATTGGAAAGAGGTAACTTGTTTTCTGGGCTTCCCTGATTGCTCAATGGTAAAGAATCTACCTGCCAATATAGGAGACACAGGTTTGATCCCTGGTCTGGGAAGATCTCCTGGAGAAGGAAATGGCAACCCACTCCTGCATTCTTGCAGGGAAATCCCATGGACAGAGGAGCCTAATGCTACAGTCCTGGGTTGCAAAAGAGTCAGACACAACTAGACAACAACTTGTTTTCTAGTTTTACAGGTATAGAGATGGGCAAGTATGTTGTCCTAAGATGGATCATATTCAGAGTCTCACTCTCTGATTTAGATAATGCTGATAATTAGATTTGGGGCTTCTAAATTCATTATATTTATATGAAATTTTGGACTTGAGTTTACACTGTAAAGGATTAAGATTCAATGGGATGTTGGGATGGATGAATGTATTTCACATGTGATGTAGATGTCAACCTTTGGGGGCCAGAGGGAAGACTATGGTAAGCTGAAAATTACACTACCAAAAAATAATCTACATATGAATCTGAAACCCATGAATGTAATCTCATATGGAAAAACTAAGACTGTCTTTAGATGTGGTTACTTTTAAGATCTTGAGATGGGAATATTATGCTGGATTATCTAGGTGGGCTCTAAATGCAGTCAGACACAACCACTTAAGAGGGAGATAGAGGTTTCATACTCAGAGAGGAAAATGTAATGGGCAGATAGAACAAAGATTTGAAGATGATGGCCTTAAAGACTGGAGGGCTGTAGGCAGAAGCCAAGGAAAGCTAGCAGCAAACAGAAAGTGGAAGGAGAAAGGAAGATTCTCCCCTGGATCCTCCGGAGCATATATATAGTAGCTGACACCTTGATTTGGGCCTAATGAACATATTTTGGTGCTTCTGGGCTCCAGACCTCTAAGAGAATAAGTATGTGGTTTTTGTTTTATGGTGGGGGTAGTGGGGGGCGGTCATCAGTTCAAGGCAATTTGTTACCACTGGGAGATTATTTAAAGTGGAAGCAATCCAAATGCCCATCAAATGATGAATGGATATAGAAAGTGTGATATTACCATCTAACAGAATATTATTCATTAATAAAAAGAATAAAGTAATAATGTGTTCTGCAACATGAATGGACCTTGAAAACATGCTAAGTGAAAGGAGCCAAAAAGGAACACATTGTTCCATTCATATGAAATGTACAGAACAGACAAATCTATAATACACAGAAAGCAAATTAGTAATTGCCTAGGATTGGGCAGGTAGGGATATTGGGAAATGCTACCTAAGTGGAGTGGTTTATTCGGGGGACAATGAAAATATTCTAAAATTTATGATGGATGTATAACTATGAATATACTAAAAGGTCTTGGATATAAATTCAGAGGGTGAATTATATGGTATATGAATGATACCATAGTAAATTCATTTTTTCAAAAGAAGGCTCTAAAGTGTGCTGAGAAAAAGGCATGAAATTATATTGAGAAAGACAAGTTCCATGATCTGCAGTGTCAAGCAAGGAACCAAGGAGAGCTGATGGTATAGGTCCAGTCTAAGGGTCAGCAACCTCAATATCCAGTAGGAGCTAATGTTTCAGTTCAAGTCCAAAAGAAAGAAAAATCCCCCCTCATTTAAAGAAGGGTCAGCCTTTTTGTTCTAGTCAGACCTTCAATTGACTGGATGAGGCTTACCCCCGTTAGGGAAGTCAATCTGCTTTATTTATTTATTCTATTGATTCAAAGGTTAATCTTACCCAGAAACACCCTCAGGGACACACTCATAATAATATTTGCCCAAATATCTGGGTATCCCTTGGTCCAGTCAAGTTGACAAATAAAATTAAATGTTATGTAAGTTCTTTGTCATAGATACATATTGTAATATTTTCCCATTTGCAATTTGTCTTTTAGTTTTTAATTTTAATCAAGTCCATTTGATCACCTTTTTTCTTTTCACTTGTATGTATTAGATCACTCGTATGCAATGGATCAGCATGTCCATTCCTGCAAAAAATATAGTAGCCTTTTCCCAGTAGCCTTGGGAAATGCTAGCTGAGTGGAATGAGGTTTATTTGGGGGACAGTGAAAATATTCCAGAATTTATTATGATACATTTTTTATTGGGATTTTGAGAGATTGCATTGAATCTGTGAACTCTTTGGGGAACTGTTACCATATTTACAATATTAAATATTTCAATAAATGAACAAGAGATGTCTTCTCATTCATATTGAGCTAGTTTAAATTATTTTAGCAATGTTTGTAGTTTTCACAGTAAAAGTCTTGAACCTCCTTGGTTAAACTTATTCTTAAGTATTTTTTTCTTTGTGATGCTCTTAGTGGAGTTATTTTCTTAATTTCCTTTTCAGATTATTCATTGATCAGGTACAGTACAATTTATTTTTGTGTGTTGAAGCTGTGCTCTGCAATTTTCCTGAAAGTATTGCTTATAATTTTTTGTTCTTCAGGATTCTCTTTATATAAGGTTGTGTCATCTGTGAATAGAGATAGTTTTACTCCTTCCATTTCAATTAGGATGTCTTTTTCTCCTTGCCTAAATGGTAAGGCTAGAATGTCTGGTTGAATGGAAATGGCAAAAGCAGGCATCCTTTCTTTTTCCTGACCTTAGAGGGGAAGCTTTTGTTGTTTCACCATTGAATATGGTGTTAGCTTCTAGTTTTTAAAGCTACCCTTTATCATATTGAGGAAATTCCCTTCTCTTTATAGCTTGTTGAGTGTTTTAATATTGAAATGCTATTCAATTTTGTCAAATATTTTTGCATCCGTTGAAATGATTGCATGCTTTTTCTCCCAATCATTCTGTTAGTATGATTAGTTGATTTTTGTGTATTGAATCAACCTTGTATTCCTAGGGAAAATTCTACTTGACCACAGTATATAATACTTTTAATATGCTGCTGCATTCAATTTGCTAGTACTCTGTTGAGAGTGTTTATATCTGTACTCATAAAGGATATTGTTCTGTAGTTTTCTTTTGATGTCAGGATCTGACTTTGGTATCAGTTAATATTGGTCTTATAGAATAAGTTAAGAAGTGTTCCTTTTATTTTTTGGAAGAATTTAGAAAGAATTGGTATTCTTCTTTAAATGTTCAGTAGGATTCATCCTGGTCTTTTCTTTGAATCAATGGCCTCTCAGCAATCTTTTTACCGGTTACTGATCTTTGCAGATTATTTCTTCTTGATTAAGTTGTGGTAGGTGGTGTTTCTAGTAATTTGTTTCATCTAGGTTATCCCACATTTGTTGACACAATTGTTCATTGCATTATGTTAGATACTTTATTTTTTATAAAATCAGTAGTGATGTCCCCATATTCATTCCATGTTTTAGTTATTTGTTTCTCCTACTTCTTTAGTTTGTTACAGTTGTTGATATTTTTAAGGAAAGAACTATCAGTTTCATTGATTTGCTTCTTTGTTTTCCCATTCTCTACTTCATATATCTCCTCTCTAATCTTTATTATTTCCTTCTTTGTGCTAGCTTTTCTAGTTTCTTGAGGTGTAAAGTAATATTTGAAACCTTTATTTTTAAGTTCAGTCTCTTAAATTATACATTTTCCTCTAAGCAAGGCTTTATATGCATTCCAGTCATTCTTGTAATTAATAACAAGGGGAGACTTACTTCTGCAGTTTTTCTATTTATTTTCTGTATATCTTATTTTTGTTCTTTGTTCCCTCTATTGCTAACTTCTTTCATGTTTGATTTTTTTGTAGTGATCCATTCTGATTCCCTCTCATTAATTTTCTGTGCATATTTTAATTTACTTTTTAAATGATTACCTTGCAGATTGCAATTAATATCTTCAATGTAGAGCAATGTATTTTGAATTAGTAATAAATTAGCTTCAATAGTGCACAAAATATGCTACTACAGTTTGATATTCCCTCCTTTGTGTTGCTGTAACAAATTATATATATATTGTGTTCCCATTAGTATACATTTATGACAAACTTTTATGACTTTTTAAATGGAAACAACCTAGATGTCCATCAGCAGATGAATGGATAAGAAAGCTGTGGTACATATACACAATGGAGTATTACTCAGCCATTAAAAATAAATTTGAATCAGTTCTAATGAGATGGATGAAACTGGAGCCGATTATACAGAGTGAAGTAAGCCAGAAAGAAAAACACCAATACAGTATACTGACACATATATATGGAATTTAGAAAGATGGTAATGATGACCCTGTATGCGAGGCAGCAAAAGAGACACAGATGTATAGAACGGACTTCTAGACTCTGAGGGAGAGGGAGAGGGAGAGGGAGAGGGTGGGATGATCTGGGAGAATGGCATTGAAACATGTATACTATCATGTAAGAAACGAAGTGCCAGTCTATGTTTGATATAAGATACAGGATGCTTGGGGCTGGTGCACAGGGATGATCCAGAGAGATGATATGGGGTGGGAGGTGGGAGGGGGATTCAGGATTGGGAGCTCGTATACACCCATGGTGGATTCATGTCAATGTATGGCAAAACCAATACAGTATTGTAAAGTAAAGTAAGAATAAAATTTAAAAATATATATATCCTAGAGGATACAAGGAGTTCTAAATGAAATATACAATAATAGTGACTTTTATATTTATTTATGTAGCTACTTTTAACAATATTCTTCATTTCTTCATATGGGTTCTAGTTATTAATAGTATCTATAAATAAATAAAGATATACTCAATTCCATTAGTAATTAGAGAAGTTTTTTAAAAATCACAATAAGGTACTACTTAACACCTAGTAGAATGGCTGTGATTTAAAGTAAATAGGCAGTTTTGTGTATTTCCAAAACATTACAGAAATTGGATCCTCACACATTGCTGATGGAAATGAGAGATTATGTGGACATTTTGGGAAACAGATTGGCAGTTTCTTTTTTTAAATTTATTTTTCAATTGAAGGATAATTGCTTTACAGAATTTTGTTGTTTTTTTTTCTGTCAAATCTCAACATGAATCAGCAATAGGTATGCCTATGTCCCCTCCCTCTTGAACCTCCCTCCCCATCCCACCCCTCTAGGTTGATACAGGCCCCTGTTTGAGTTCCCTGAGACATACAGCAAATACCCGTTGCCTATCTATTTTACATATGGTAATATAAGTTTCCATGTGACTCTCTTCATACATCTCATCCTCTTCTCCCCTCTCCCCATGTCCATCAATCTGTTCTCTATATGTTTCTCCATTGCTGCCTTGCAAATAAATTTATCAATACCATCTTTCTTGACTCCATATATATGTATCAGTATATAATATGTTTTCTTTCTCTTTCTTATTTCACTCAGTATAATAGGCTCTAGGTTCATCCACCTCATTAGAACTGACTCAAATGTGTTCCTTTTTATGGCTGAATAATATTCCATTGTATATATGTACCACAACATCTTTATCCATTTATCTGTTGATGGACATCTAGGTTGCTTTCATGTCCTAGCTATTGTAAATAGTGCTACAATGAACATTGGGGTACTTGTGTCTTTTTCAATTTTGGTTTCCTCAGGGTATATGCCTAAGAGTGGGATTACTGTATCATATGGTGGTGTTATTCCTAGTTTTTTAAGGAAACTTCGTATGGTCTTCCATTGTGGCTTTATCAATTTACATTCTCACCAACAGTGCAAGAGGGATCCCTTTTCTCCACACCCTCTCCAGCATTTATTGTTTGTAGACTTTGATGATGGCCATTCTGACCAGTGTGAGGTGATATCTCTTTGTAGTTTTGATTTGCATTTCTGTAATAATGAGCTATATTGAGCATCTTTTCATGTGTTTTATCTGTATGTCTTCTTTGGAGAAATGTCTGTTTAGCTATTTTTCCCACTTTTTGATTGTGTTGTTTGTTTTTCTGATATTGAGTTGTATGAGCTGCTTATATATTATGGAAGTTAATCCTTTGTCAGTTGTTTCATTTGCTATTATTTTCTCCCATTCTTAGGGTTGTCTTTTCACCTTGTTGACCAGTCCATTCTGAAGGAGATCAGCCCTGGGATTTCTTTGGAGGGAATGATGCTGAAGCTGAAACTCCAGTACTTTGGCCACCTCATGTGAAGAGTTGACTCATTGGAAAAGACTCTGATGCTGGGAGGGATTGGGGGCAGGAGGAGAAGGGGACGAAGAGGGATGAGATGGCTGGATGGCATCACTGACTCAATGGATGTGAGTCTGAGTGAACTCCGGGAGTTGGTGATGGACAGGGAGGCCTGGCATGCTGTGATTCATGGGGTCGCAAAGAATCGGACATGACTGAGCAACTGAACTAAACTGATAGTTTCCTTTGCTATGCAAAAGCTTTTAAGTTTAACTAGGTCCCACTTGTTTACTTTTGTTTTTATTTAGATTGACAATTTCTTATGAAGTTACATATATGTTCACCATATGCCATTTCAATACCAGTCCTAAAATATCTTGCCAGGAGAAGTTAAAACATTCTTTTAAATTTGTATGTGAATGTTTGCAGCAGCAATATTCACTAAAGCCTATAAGTAAAAACTCAAGTGTCTTCCAACTGGTGAATGAACAGAAGTAGTATATCCATGGAGTAGAATATTATTCAACAATAAGAAAGAATGAAGTACCAATATATAAGACATAAACCTCAAAAACATAATGCCTAATGAAAGAAAACAGACAGAAAAGAATGCATATTGTTATGTTTCCATTTATAGTAAATGTCTTAAAAAGGCAGATGTGCAGAGACCAAAAGTAGATCATTGTTTGCCAGGGTCTGGGGGTGGTATTACACAGTGACTGTAAATGGCATGAGATATTTGGGATGTGATAAAATATTCTAAAATTAGTTGTGATGATGGTTGTACAGCTCTGTAAATATATAAAAGTGATTGAATTGGGTGATTTCAGGATCACTATCAAAGTAAGAAACCCTAAGGACCTGTCTCTCCATAGAAACACCCATTGGCTAGAGACAACTGAGAGCCTGGAAACAGTGACAGAATGAATAATTCACAATAAATCTTTTTATATACTTTGATTTCTGAATCTTATGGATGTATTACAACTTCTAAACTTAATAGAAAGAAATTCACTCTTCCAGGGAAGAAAAAAAATACAGATAACTCTTTTAGGAAGCCCAATTTTCACCTAAAAGTAGAGAGAGGCAGCTGAGGAGTAAGAGACCTCTGTGTTTAGCGAGCACCAAGTGTGAAATATGTCATTCAGGGCTGGGAACAACAGAGAACTTGGACTCAAGGTCTGAACACCTGAAAAAAAAACATACAAACACCATTTATAAACCTATCATTAAAAAAAATAAAACAGGGATAATGCCATTCATCCTACAGGAATATTGCCTAAATGAAATCACCTATGTAATATGGATTACATAGCTCAAGGAAATGAGATGGCAACAGAACAGAAAATAGGCAGTTTATTCCCTTCTAAAGCCAGATGATTCTAGCCTCCATTCACCAGAGCTTCTCTTCACTTTGAGCTTGTCAAAGAGGGATTTTGCCAAGCTGGCTTTTGGACCCCTCTTCTTGCTACCCAGAATTAAGCATTAACATTTCAAATAAAGTGAAAACCCCCTTCATTTCAACCCTTGCCCAACCCCATCCCCTTCATGCTTTCTCCAGATTAACCCCAATTATGATTTTCAGGTCACTTTTTTAATTATACATTTTATTTTATTTATTTTAGTTGGAGGCTAATTACTTTACAATATTGTTGTGGTTTTTGCCATACATTGATATGAATCAGCCATGGGTTTACATATGTTCCCCATCCTGAACCCCCTCTCCCACCTCCCTCCCCATCCCATCCCTCTGGGTCATCCCACTGCACCAGCCCTGAGCATCCTGTCTCATTCCTCGAACCTGGACTGGCGATCTGTTTCATATATGATAATATACATGTTTCAGTGCTATTCTCTCAGATCATCCCACCCTTGCCTTCAGAGTCCAAAAGACTGTTCTATACATCTGTGTCGCTTTTGCTGTCTTGTATATAGGGTTATCATTACCATCTTTCTAAATTCCATATATATGTGTTAGTATACTGTATTGGTGTTTTTCTTTCTGGCTACTTCACTCTGTATAATAGGCTCCAGTTTCATCCACCTCATTAGAACTGATTCAAATGTATTCTTTTAATGGCTGAGTAATATTCCATTGTGTATATCTGCACAGTCACTCACACTCACCAGGGCCCCAGACCACCCCCCACCGGACACTGTTTACTAGTGGAAGAATGAGTTTGTGTTTTCCATGGTCCCATGGAACACCTTCTCTCTCTCGTGGAGATCCTGAGCTGCACGTGGACAGGGCCTAGGTAGCTGGAGAGACTCCTGGATATCTGTTTTAAAGTTTAAAAGGTGAGAGATTTGCACACACAAATCAAACAGATGTTTATTGATGCATCAACTAATAACTTTATTTGAAGAACCAATAACTTTTTTGTTTGTTTGTTTGTTTTTACTTAGGAATTAAGATGCCAAAGACTTTGACTGTGTGGATCACAATAAACTGTGGAGAATTCTGAAAGAGATGGGAATACCGGACCACCTGACCTGCCTCTTGAGAAATCTGTATGCAGGTCAAGAAGCAGCAGTTAGAACTGGACATGGAACAACAGACTGGTTCCAAATAGGAAAAGGAGTATGTCAAGGCTGTATATTGTCACCCTGCTTATTTGACTTCTATGCTGAGTACATCATGAGAAACACTGGGCTGGAAGAAGCACAAGCTGGAATCAAGATTGCCAGGAGAAATATCAATAACCTCAGATATGCAGATGACACCACCCTTATGGCAGAGAGTGAAGAGGAACTAAAGAGCCTCTTGATGAAAGTGAAAGAGGAGAGCGAAAAAGTTGGCTTAAAGCTCAACATTCAGAAAATGAAGATCATGGCATCCGGTCCCATCACTTCATGGGAAATAGATGCAGAAACAGTGGAAACAGTGCCAGACTTTATTTTGGGGGGCTCCAAAATCACTGCAGATGGTGACTGCAGCCATGAAATTAAAAGACACTTACTCCTTGGAAGAAAAGTTATGACCAACCTAGATAGTATATTCAAAAGCAGAGACATTACTTTACCGACTAAGGTCCATCTAGTCAAGGCTATGGTTTTTCCTGTGGTCATGTATGGATGTGAGAGTTGGACTGTGAAGAAGGCTGAGTGCCAAAGAATTGATGCTTTTGAACTGTGGTGTTGGAGGAGACTCGAGAGTCCCTTGGACTGCAAGGAGATCCAACCAGTCCATTCTGAAGGAGATCAGCCCTGGGATTTCTTTGGAAGGAATGATGCTAAAGCTGAAACTCCAGTACTTTGGCCACCTCATGCGAAGCGTTGACTCATTGGAAAAGACTCTGATGCTGGGAGGGATTGGGGGCAGGAGGAGAAGGGGATGACAGAGGATGAGATGGCTGGATGGCATCACTGACTCATTGGATGTGGATCTGAGTGAACTCTGGGAGTTGGTGATGGACAGGGAGGCCTGGCGTGCTGTGATTCATGGGGTCACAAAGAGTCGGGCACGACTGAGTGCCTGAACTGAACTAAGATTTTTTTAATATAAATTTATTTATTTTAATTGGAAGCTAATTACTTTACAATATTGTATTGGTTTTGCCATACATCAGCATGAATCCGCCACAGGTGTACATATGTTCCCCATCCTGAACCCCCCTCCCACCTCCCTCCTCATACCCTCCCTCTGGGTCATCCCAGTGCACCAGCCCCAAGCATCCTGTATCATGTATTCAACCTGGACTGGCAATTCATTTCATATATGATATTATACATATTTCAATGCCATTCTCCCAAATCATCCCACCCTCGCCCTCTCCCACAGAGTCCAAAAGACTGTTCTATACATCTGTGTCTCTTTTGCTGTCTCACAGGGTTATCATTACCGTCTTTCTAAATTCCATATATATGCATTAGTATACTGTATTGGTGTTTTTCTTTCTGGCTTACTTCACTCTGTAAAATAGGCTCCAGTTTCATCCACCTCATTAGAACTGATTCAAATGCATTCTTTTTAATGGCTGAGTAATACTCCATTGTATATATGTACCACAGCTTTCTTATCCATTCATCTGCTGATGGACATCCAGGTTGCTTCCATGTCCTGGCTATTATAAATAGTGCTGTGATGAACATTGGTGTACATGTGTCTTTCAATTTTGAGAACCAATAACTTTACGTGAAGAACTGGAAAAACTGGAAGGAAAAAACTTAGGTGAACTTTTTCTGCGAGGGCAATACTGTGGTCTGCATGGCAGACAGGGTGACCTTGGGCAGTTACCCAGGACTCGGGGGGAAGTCCAGTCCAGGCTCAGTCCTCCTCGTCACTGTCACTCAGGGTGAGCTTGTCAGAAGATGTACTCTGCCAGGCCACCTTCCAGGGACCCCATGTTGCTCAGGTTGCTGACATGGTCCCCCAGATCCTTGATGAACTTGACCTGCTGGTCCAGGTAGCCTGTCCCCAGGAAGTGGCACAGGTAGGCCACTGCTGTCAGTGGCCAGCTTGTGCAGGTTGAGCAGGCTCTGGTTGATGCTCTTCTCTAGGTGCAGAGTGCCTTGGATGGCCTGGAGTGTGCTCTCCCACTGTTGGGTCTCAGGTTTTCTGATGTCAATGAAGCAGATGTGGCCCCCACGCTGGATCTGCAGGAACATCAGGCTCTTGGCTGTCTTGCTGTGCTCGTGGAAGCAGAGCAGGAAGAAGCGGGAGAAATGCTTCAAGCCCACGTCATCATGGTCGAGGTAGAAGGCCACGGCCAGGCACTGGAAGGAGGCGTGGAGCTCCAGGGCAGCGTGGCTGTTGAGCGCGGCCTCACACTCGGGGCGGTAGTTCTGGTGCACCTGCGAGGGCTACGCGGGCAGCATGGCAGGAGACACGGGTGCAGTGGGCGAGAAGTCGGATGCAAAGCTGTGGGGACATTTCCACCAGCCTCAGAGTTCCCAGGGTGTTCAATGAGGGTGGCCAGGAGCAGGTGTCTCAGGTCAGATCAGCAGCTCTGCAAGGGACTGGAAGTCAAGTCTCTTACCGGGCTTGGGAGAGGTGAGAGGAGGTTCCGTTTCCATAATGGGGGTGGGTGGGAAGGTGGTGTGTGTCAGTGGGTGGAGCATGAGCGCAGCGTCCCGGGTTCCCCCAAAACCTGGGTGATGCAGGGCAACTGTGATGAGCTTGTGGATGATATAATATTTTAAAGCATTATTCACGAATATTAGTGCATCCGTTTTGTGTTAATCATGTACGTGATTTCTTTGCACAACTTATTTGAATAGGGCTCTCATGTGACTGTTTCATTAAACAGTGCTCTTTGGTATCATGGTTATATTCACTATTACAGAGCTCTTTTTGAAGGCAGCAGCTCTCCTCAGTGACTTCAACACCCATACTAACGACACTTCTGATAGGTTCTTCATGGGGTTCCTGGACCTCATTAACCCCAGTGATCTCCACTTTTCTGTTTCTGGGCAAGTTCACACTTGTCTGACAGCGGAGCGCCACCTCCAGAGTCTCAGTGAATCTTTGCACCTCTGCAGCTTTCACTCTTTTTGAACTTCATGTTTGCTCCCTTTGTTCTCTCTCATCTCCTAATCTTTCAGCACAGTCCTAGGAACCCAGCCCTTTCACCTGACTTACCAATTTCCTTCCTCTTGGGTAAGTGCAAACTTCTCTTTTCTCTGTCAGAAAACAAAAGACTTAGATGCATTCTTAAAGAAAGCACTTAACATGTGGATATATTCATCCCTTCCAGCTTCATTAATCCTTTCGCTGCCACTCAGCAAGCATTTTTTAACCCCTCGATTATGTTGTTTGGAATGGGCCACAGTGGTAGGAAATACCATTGATCTCAAATTATCTTTCATTCATTCAGCGAATATTTATTGAATATTTAGCATCCCTACAATTTTACTCCATAAAATATTAATAATACTCTTGATATATTTGTCCTAAAGGGTGATAATGGTGTTTCTCAGATATTTTATACCTTATCATTAATCCTAAGTAAGTAGGTAATAGTAAAATATATATTATAACTAAGGGAACCCTAAAACTTAACGTTTCTAAGGAATAATCAACAAAGAAGCATGGACTGGGACTCAAATTTCCAAAAAAAAAATATGTGTGTGTGTGTATATATATAAACCATTTCATTCAATTTTTCATTAATGAAGAATATAAAACTAAGTACAAACACAAAATGAGAAAACTTCAGAGCAGAATGTATTTAAAAAAATATATGATTATGTTACAGAGTCCAGTATCACTCTGCTCACCACATGACAGGCCAATGAATCCGAAAAATGGGGTGTTGAGGCAAAGAAAAGGACTTCAATCAGAGAGCTGGCAGACAGAGAAGATGGCAGGTTAGTGCCTCAAAGTAATCATTGTATTGGGGTCTGGATGCCAGGTTCTTTTATAGATAAGAGAGAAGGAAGCAATGAGGAACTAAATTAAAAAGGCAGAATAGAGAGAGAGAGAGAGAGGCATTAGGGAAGTAAAGTGAAAGGGTCTTCAGTCTTGCAAAACATCTCCAAGGGAATGGCCAGCCTTTGGAAGGGATGTGTTAATCTCTTCTATTCACAGATGGGCAGGAACAAACTATCTCTCCAGGAGCTGAACAAAGGCACTTTAGTTTACTGTCAAGCAGAGGGGCAGGGTCCTCCAGGCAAGCCATTGAGTATGATTATAATAACAAGAGCAATGGAAAAGCAAGTCAAAGAAACAGTTTCCAACATGGAGTCAGAATTGGCTTACTCCCTGCAACAATTATAGGACCATAAAATGAAATGTCAGTGGTCAGTATATGTATTATTCAGTGTTCTCTAGAGAAACAGAACCAATAGGATTGATTGATTTTAAGCATTGGCTCATGCAAATATCGAAGCAGGGCTTCCCTTGAAGCCCAGTTATTAAAGAATCTGCCTGCAATTCAGGAGACCTGGGTTCGATTCCTGGGTTGGGAAGATCTCCTAAAGAAGGAAATGGTGACCCACTCCAGTATTCTTGCCTAGAGAATCCCATGGACAGAGGAGCCTGGTAGGCTATGGTCCATGGGGTTGCAAGCGTTGGACACAACTTAACTACTAAACCACCGCATTATGGAGGCTGGCAAGACCTGAGATTGACAATCAGCTGAAGGTACAAGAGAGCCTGGATTGGGGGAGAACCAAGAGGAGCTGATGTGTCAGTTTAAGTTTGAAGGCAAGAAAATACTGATGTCCTAGGTTGAAGGCAGTCAGACAGGAGGAGTTCCCTCTTATTCAAAGGAGAGTCAGGCTTTTTGTTCTTTTGAGGCCTTCAACTGATTAGTTGAGGCTAAGTCACACTAAGGAGGGGCAGTCTGCTTTACTGAGTCTACCAATTCAAGTTACTTTCAGGCAAATGTCTTTTTCAAGTTGTTGTTCAGTAGCTAAGTCATGTCTAACTCTTTGCGACTCCATGGACTGCAGCATACCAGGTCTCCTGTCTTTTTCAAGGTTTTTTTTTTTTTTGTTTTTTGTTTTTTTTTTTTTTTGAGATACAATTGTCATATCATATTGTATTAATCCAAGATGTACGATTTGGTATATACTGCAAAATGATTACCACAATAAATTTGCTTAATGTTAATCACCACACCTCAGATAGTTAAAGAATTTTTTCTCTAGTGATAAGAATTTTTAAGATATACTCTCTAAGCAGCTTTCAAATATACAATACAATATTGTTACTAAATGGGGCTTCCCAGGCGGCTCAGTAATAAGAATCTGCCTGCCAATGCAGGATTTGCAGGAGACATAGGAGACACAGGTTGATCCTTGAATCTGGAAGATCCCCTGGAGAATGAAATGGCAACCCACTCCAGTATTCTTGCCTGGAGAATCCCATGGACAGAGGAGCCTGGTGGGCTACAGTCTATGGGGTTGCAAAGAGTCAGACACGACTAAGCAACTAACACACACATACAAAAAGTGATGTATCAATCTAAAATCAATACTGTCTGTCACTGGGCTGTTCACTCTACCTTCTGTTATTACAGTTACTTTCTGAGTTTTCGCTATTATTACCCATATTTTACAAATAAAGAAATTGTGGATTACAGAGTATATAATACGTTAAAGCACATAACTTGTAAATAATAGAGTGACACTGTGAATTGGATTCCTCTCTTGGTAATTTGGAAAGTTTGGCTGGACCATGAGGATTAGAACAAAGATTGCATTTAACTTGTTTGATGCTAGATTTCACAAAGTAGGGGCTCAGAAACATGATTTAAAGACTGGCCCTTTAAAGTTTTAGTTTCATCTGTCCAATTAAAAAACAATGGAATTAGTATTAAATTTGTATTTAAACTGTTTCTTTTTAAAATTTATTTATTTTAATTAGAGGCTAATTATAATATTGTGGTTTTGCCACACATTTACATGAATCAGCCATGGGTGTACAAAAGGAAAACCAATCAAACAGACCCAGTTGTGACAAATTATTCTTATAATTTTACTTTAATATGCACAAACATATAGCTAGGTATAAAGCTCTGTAGCTTTAAAATATGCTGTTAGAACTGTAAACCTAACAATTTGTGTGTGTATACATATCTCTTGGAAGAGAAGCTGAACACCAAGACAAAGCCTAGCATTCCTTTACAGGACAGGAATTTCAGATGTGTTGTGAAGTAACTGGTGAATTTGGGAAGGGGTGAGGCCAAAGGCAGCCTTTTAGAAAGGGAAGAGGCTGTTGGAACTGGGAACTGAGAAGAGAACTACTGACAAGATTTTTCAGGGATAACACACTTCCCTTTGTGTGTCTGTGTGGTAGAGTCTGAGGCCTGGAGTACAATGAAAAAGAAGTACTAGAGCAGGTTCTGGTGGCAGGAATATTATTTTCTTCTACATGCAGCTATGGAAATATTGCTTAATATTCCTCAGATCTTAACTGTCATGGACAAAAAAAAGTGACAATAACGGGAAATGTTGGTCGCAATTGCTTCCCTCTTTCATGAGTTCTCTTTCAATTATACATGCTTTTATTCCCCCCTAAATCATCACTTTGTTCCTTAATAACATGTATTCCTCAATGATGCAATAGAAAACTGCAGTCTTCTCTTTGTGGCCCTTTCCCCTTAATTCTCTTTTGACTTTTGCACCAACAATCCCTAATTTTTAGAAAAAAAGACAATAGCATACAAGTGAATCAAGGTGCAGAATTCCTTAAATTTTAAGAATCAATTCCTGGATCTTTATTGATTGCTACATGTATTGATCACATCAATGTAAGTATTTTAATCAGTTTGTCTACAGAGATTGCAGCTACAAAATAAAAAGTATAATTTGTTTATTCAGTTGTTACAAATGTAGGAAGGGGAAATGTAAATAGGATTAACAAGATTTTTATGCAGAACCAAGAGTCTACCTCCTTTTCTTTCCAGAGAGACTGTTCTATAAACTGTGGTACTGATTTTCCTAGCCAGGCTATTAAACATGTTTGGTTAGATTGTGTTTTGAATCAAAACAGGTTATTAGAGTAAATGTCTATGTGGGATGTTTGTACATGCTCAGTTGCTAAGTCATGTCCAACTCTTTGTGACCCATGGACTGTAAGCCCACTAGGCTCCTCTGTCCATGGAATTTTCCAGGAAAGAAAACCAAGGTGGCTTACCGTTTTCTCCTCCAGGGGATCTTCCCGACCCAGGAATCAAACCCACGTCTCCTGCATTGACAAGTGGATTCTTTACCACTGGGCCACCTGGCAAGCCCTTCTCTCTGGGACACTTGTGTTTATAAAACTATTTCATAGCTAGATGATGTGGAGCATCCCTCAGACTGTATTCTTGCAAAGGACTGCTTTTGAGTCAAATAGAGGAAGCAGGTAATAATAGAATATTATAACTGTTTTTGCAAAAATATGACATTTCAATTCACATTTTGTGATAGTCTGAATAACATATGAGAAAACCACAGTGTGTCTATGTGTATATGGAATACATGCATTTGTATGATTTGTATGTGAATATTAGCCTTTGATTGCTTAGAGTTACTTTCACTAAAATTTAGACCTTACTGTGGATTGTGGTATGGATATATATTAGCCAGGTAAAGTAGACCTTAGTGGGAACATGCATCTTGGCCGACTGTGTGGGTGTGCATTATGTGAATTTTTAATTTTTTAATTTATTCATTTTTGGCTGTCCTGGGTCTTCATTGCTGCAAGTGGGCTTTTGTAGTTGCAGTGATCCAGGGCCACTCTCTAATCGCAGTGTGCAGACTTCTCATTGCAATGGCCTCTCATTGCAGAGCACGGGCTCTAGGGCACATGGGCTCAGGAGTTGTGACACACAGGCCCTAGAGTGCAGGCTTAGTAGTTGTGGCACAGGGGCTTAATTGCCCCATGGCATGTGGAATCTCCCCAAACCAGAGATCAAACCCATGTCCCTTACATTGGTAGGAGGATTCACAACCACTGGATCACTAGGAAAGTCCTTATTGTTTTTTAAAAATACACATGTTGTACTAAATATCATGGATTGAGTCAACATTAGTTGAAAACTGAGATTATGAGTTCTTCATTTTTCATATTCATTAATATGAAGTTGTTAGGGGAAGCACACTGACTGAAACTGCCCACCCTGGCCAGGCACCATAGTAACCATTTGCATGAGTCGTTTTACAACAGGAGGTCCTGGTAAGGAACAGGGAACTAATAAGCCCGAACAAGCAGAAGAGTTCAGGAAAGGTCAAAAGGATATAGCACATGTCCGACCACCTCCCAGAATCCTTCTCGCTGGCATCCGTCTTGGCTGAACAAGGCGTGCACCACCAGGAAGGGCTCTGACTCAGAATGATTGACTAAAGACAACCCAGAAACTAACCCCATCACCATAAAACCCAAGACTGCGAGCCACATGGCAGAGCAGTTCTCCTCAGTTCCCTTACCCTGCTGTTCTCCACCTGGGTGCCTTTTTCCAATAAAGTCTCTTGCTTTGTCAGCACATATGTCTCCTCGGACAATTCATTTCCGAGTGTTAGACAAGAGCCTGGTTTCAGGCCCTGGAAGGGGTCCCCTTCCTGCAACAATGTGATTCAGGAAATTTTTTGCTAGCTACTAAAATATAAACTTTTAAAGTTTAATCTCTCAATAATTTCTATGTAATGTACACTTCAATCTGGAGAATTTAGATGATTCATGTTCTATATTAGCTTCCCAGGTGGCACTAGTGGTCAAGAACTTGCCTGCCAGTGCAGGATATGTAAGAGACGCGGGTTCAATCCCTGATCAGGAAAATCCCCTGGAGTAGGAAATGGCAACCCACTCCAGTATTCTTGCCTGGAGAATCCCATGGACAGAGGAGCCTGGCAGGCTACAGTCCATGGGGGTGGCAACGAGTTGAACACGACTGAATGACTTAGCACACACGCATGTTCTGTATTCTCAGGATACTGCTGCATTATTTAAGGTACATAGGTATAGAATGAGTGCAGTATCCTTTCTTTACTCCCTTCTTAGGAGGCGGTGAAAGATGTGGGGTTTCATGTCAAACAGTCATCAGCTGAAAGCCTGACTCTATGCATTCCAAGCTGTGAACTTGCCTATAGTGATTCACTCATCAGAAAAATGGTACTAATGATACGAGATGTTAAGAGGATTAGATGATGCATTCATGATTATGCTAATATCACACAGTTGATTGATTACAGTCAATACACAGTAGCTTTTATTTTAGGAACTAGACTGACCCTGAGAAAGTAGTCTACTCACTATATAAAAAGTTCACCTTAATTTTTAAATTTTAGGCTCTTCTATTAAAATCCCGAAAATATAATGCTTTTTCTCTTCCCTCATATTTTGCTCTTTCTCTTTTTTAGCTAGTCACTAAAATCTATTTTATGCTGTTTTTGCTGGAAAGGTTAGCAGATAATGCAGTTACAAAATATATGAATAGCTTTGGGAATCAATAAATCCCAAAGATTAGTATGAGAAAGGAATTAATCTTCAAAACATAGCTTATAAAAATATAGATTTATATAGCCTTTTGAGATTTCTAATATTATTTTCCTGAGTTACTATTTAATTTCAAGTGTATCTGTCTTTGCACTCTAAGGAAGTTGTAAAGTTCCTAAGGTCAGGGACGTTAGATCATGTCTATTTATTTCTATTGCAGAGCTTTCTCTCAGTTCAGTTCAGTTTAGTCGCTCAGTTGTGTCCAACTCTTTGCGACCCCATGAATTGCAGCACGCCAGGCCTCCCTGTGCATCACCAACTCCCGGAGTTCACCCAAACTCTTGTCCATCGAGTCGGTGATGCCATCCAGCCATCTCATCCTCTGTCATCCCTTTCTCCTCCTACCCCCAATCCCTCCCAGCATCAGAGTCTTTTCCAATGAGTCAACTCTTTGCATGAGGTGGCCAAAGTACTGGAGTTTCAGCTTTAGCATCAGTCCTTCCAAAGAACACCCAGGGTTGATCTCCTTCAGAATGGACTGGTTGGATCTCCTTGCAGTCCAAGGGACTCTCAAGAGTCTTCTCCAACCCCACAGTTCAAAAGCATCAATTCTTCTGCACTCAGCTTTCTTCACAGTCCAACTCTCACATCCATACATGACCACAGGAAAAACCATAGCCTTGACTAGACGGACCTTTGTTGGCAAAGTAATGTCTCTGCTTTTGAATATGCTATCTAGGTTGGTCATAACTTTCCTTCCAAGGATCTTTCTCTACTTGGGGCTTAATAATTCAAAAAGTAGTAGATCTTATTTTAATCATGTTCTTTAAATTTATTTTAGTGTGGTAGTCATGTAGTAGATATTATTTTAAATTATTTCAAGAGTATATGTATTTAGTCTATTGAATACAGACCATTAAACACTGGTATTCTGTACTGTGTTATGAAAAGCATGGTAGCTCATAAAGCTGAATATGTTTTTTATCCAGTCCATTCTGAAGGAGATCAGCCCTGGGATTTCTTTGGAAGAAATGATGCTAAAGCTGAAACTCCAGTACTTTGGCCACCTCATGCAGAGTTGACTCATTGGAAAAGACTCTGATGCTGGGAGGGATTGGGGGCAGGAGGAGAAGGGGATGACAGAAGATGAGATGGCTGGATGGCATCACCGACTCAATGGACGTGAGTTTGAGTGAACTCCAGGAGATGATGATGGACAGAGAGGCCTGGTGTGCTGCGATTCATGGGGTCACAAACAGTCGGACACGACTGAGCAACTGAACGGAACCGATTTAGGAAAGAATGCAGATATGCCATGTGTAGAAGATTTGAGTGATTTTTAGAACTTAGTTATTTTCCACAGATGCTATAAGGAAAGTCTGATGAGGGGGCAGGTGGCAGTAGATGTGAAATCGACAAGATGACAGAATCAGAGGCTCTTGGTTTTACTTTCCATTAAAGAAAGACCAGCTAGCAACTATCCACAGACAAGAATGCCTTTGTGGGGAGGGAGAGGGGAAAAAAATCCCAGAACCCAGAGGTGAGGCTGAAGCACCCTCCTCTGGACCACAAAGCAACTTCACTCTGACCACACAGCCCCTCCTGCAGGCCTGCACAGAGCCACACCAAAAGATTTCTCCAGCAGGGAAAAGAGATTTATGTGTAAACTTCCATGTTCCACAACATTCTGGGAAACTTCTCTTGAGATCCACTTCTTTCCATCTCACAGGGAACATTGGGAGAAAAGGGAGTGACTCCCTGGGATTAGCTTGAAATAAAAGGGAGATAGATGGGGCAGGGTTTACAGCATTCAGTGCATAGATTTTGATGGACTGTGTACCTGATGGCAGTGGTACCCCTATCAGAGAGCACAGCGAGCAGTTCTGCCCACCTGTGGTATGGAGCCAGTAATCTCATTTGGTCAGGGAGCACAAGAGCAGCTCTACCCACATGAGGTGCCCAGCCAGAAATCTGGCCCAGCCATTGGAATGAATCCTATATCCCTGCTTAGGCAGGGTCACAAGCCAATAGCCCCATCCAGATGCCTCATCCAGAGCACAGCCTCTAGGCTTGCCCAGCCAGGAAGCCCAAACAGTGACTCTGAGAAATCGTGGAACCCAGTGCACCTATCTGCCTGGCTTTGGAGCCCAGCATACAGCCCATCTGATGGCTGAGCAGATTTCCCATTATGTAAGCTATGCAGGAAACCCAGGTTCAATCCCTAGGTCAGGGCGATCCCGTGGAGAAGGGGATGGCTACCCACTCCAGTATTCTTGCCTGGAGAATTCCATGGACAGAGGAGCCTGGTGGGCCTACAGTCCATGGGGTCACAAAGAGTTAGACATGACTGAGCAACTTAACACCTCTTCACTTCACTTCATGCTATTGAACTACAAAACTAGCTATTTCATTTATCTTTCAGTCTTTCCATGTGCTATCAATTTTGTTTCTCACAATGCAAAGATTTGTTGGGTATGCTAGAACTATTATGAACAGTGCTGTAAATAGTTTCCTTATTTAAAGGCATAATTTTTATTTTACACACTGAAGATTCCTTAGTTACTCTAATTATAGACCTCAAAGAGGATAGTATCCTTATCTTCTGTTTAATTGTTAAGAGATCAGGAGAGCATGACATAGATATCACTGGCCATGCTATACAGTTCTACTTGGTTTATGATTTTTGCATCCTCCCAGAGCTGAATTTCATTTCTCCCTGCCCCTGCCACACAACTGACAAAGCTGTGGTTGTTTTAACAGGCAAGATGGAAGAGCAGGGTACAGCTGGTTCCAGCAAATAAAAATACATCTTTATGTTTCCCTTATTTGAGGCTCCAGTGTTGCGTATGTTCTTCCTCCAGTTTCAGTGGTTGAGGGGGTCCAAGGTTTCAAGGTAAATATTTCCTTGTCCATGATATTGCTGAGTGTCAGTGTGGAAATAATATAATTAGAAGACTCTGACCTCCTGCTTGACCTTAGATAACTCACTTTTTTTTTTGAAGTTTTCTCAGTTATAAGATGGAGATAATAATTCTTTGGGGTTTCTCTGTGTTGTCAACCCCAAAACAAAAAAACCCCATAAAGATTGTGAATGAGCATTTTGAAAAATTTTTAAGTAGCTGTACTAACACTATTATAACTAATCAAGCTCTCCTGAATTTGTTTGTTTGTTTGTTTGTGTCTATTTATGTCTGTATGACAACTAATACCAATGTGGGTAATTGCTGCAGTGAAAAAACCCATACAGTTTCACTGAAGAAACTTATTTTCACCAGTAAGTGATAAGTGGCCTTATTCGTGACTCTTATTTTGAAAATGCATTTTCATCTTAAGCAAAAGCTAGAATTGAGTGAGGTTTTAGTTGAATGCTATCACCCTGGATAAACACCATCAAAAAGCTTTTTTTTTCCCCTCTTGGCTTCTTTCCTATGTACCCTTTTCAAACCCTTCTTACTCCCTTCTCTTTCACAGATGTATTCTGGGTATCTCGTCTGTGATGTTGGTGGTATTAGGCACTTATATAAAGTGATCCTTTAATTTTCAGCAAAATCTGAATTTGATAATATGGTCTCCATCTTATAGATAAGGAGACATGCTTGTTGAAGTACAAGGTAACGTAATGAAAATATGGAAAAGAAGGTATTCTAAGTGTGTCTTCTGACTATAAATATGTTCCTATTTCTGTGACATGTGCATATTCCTTAATGCACCTTTAAAGTTGAGGAAATTTTAGATAATTCCAATTTTGGTTAAATGGAAGACTGAAATTTCCTTTCTTTTTTTTTTTAAATTAAAAAAATTATTTAGTTTTGGCTGCTCTTGGTCTTCACTGGGACTCTTGTTGCTGTATGCAGTCTTTCTCTGATTGCAGCGAACAGGGGCTACACTCTAGTTGTGGTGTGCTGGCTTCTTGTTGTGGTGACTTCTCTTGTTGCTGAGCATGAACTCTAGGGCATGTGGGGCTCAGTAGTTGTGGTGTGCGGGCTTAGTTGCTCTGCAGCATGTGAGGTCTTAATTCCTAGACCAGGGATCAATCAATGGAATCCTTGTCCCCTACATTGGTTGGCGGATTCTTAACCACCAGGGAAGCCCTAAATCTCCTTTCTTACCTCCCTTGCACATCCTAGCTTTTCTAATGAACTACTGCCCATGGAGTCATTTCACACTACAGTTTGGTTTACCTGACTTATTTATGTCACAGAGAAATTCATTCAGTCATGTAGTTGAACATTTGAGTGTCTGTGGCTTCCCTGGTGGCTCAGAGGTTAAAGCATCTGCCTCCAATGCAGGAGACCTGGATTCGATCCCTGGGTCAGGAAGATCCTCTGGAGAAGGAAATGGTAACCCACTCCAGTATTCTTGCCTGGAGAATCCCATGGACGGAGAACTACAGTAGGCTACAGTCCATGGGGTCGCAAAGAGTCGGACATGACTGATCGACTTCACTTTCCCTTTCTTTTGTTTAAAAAAGGGTGATTTGTGTTAAAATACAATGGGATGAAGCAGATAATTAGCACATTGAGTGATGCATAAAATACTAACCTTAAATACAAAGGAAGTGACAAATAGCCTTTGTTTTGCATGTGATTGCAGTGGAAAGAATGAGAAAGGCATGTATTATGATGCTGGAAACTGTGATAAATTCTGGTCAGTAAAAAAGGAAGGAAAAAGAAGGAGACCTTTTGGGGAGGAAGAGACCGCTTTGGATAGGGATCATTTCACATTTTGGTTTAATAAAAAAAAGGAGATGAGGGTAGAACAGGGTTTGATTATTAAAATGTGAGGGAAATATTGTAGACTTTTAATAAATCCTATTATTTAAAAAAGCTTCTCCTCTTTTCATCCATTCAACAAATAGTTATCGAGCATCTACTTTGTATCCAGCATTTTCTGTGTAGTGAGAACTTAAAGGCTAATTAAAAGTATCCTTATTTCCACAGGGTGTTAAGCCTAGAGAAGAGAGGAAATAAACAAATATATATATATATATATATATATTTACACACACACACACATACACACCACATCTCATAGAGATAAATATTATGAAATTAAAGATAAAGCAGGGGAAGGTGGGGTGGTAGAAAATGATCAATGGTGATAATTGGAGTATGGTAATCTGAGGAGGACTCTCCAAAGAGGTGACATTTGAACTATACCTGAATAAAATAAACCATATGTGCATCTAGGAAGAGAACATTGCAGATGGAAGAGCAAATTCAAAAGCTCTGAGATGGGGTATTTCTCACTCTCAATGGAGACTTGAGATTTTATCCCAAGTGTAATGGGAGACCTCTGAGCATTGTAGTTGGAGAGGAATATGACCTGAATTTGGTGTTTAAAAGATGACTCTGGTTTACTCTGTGGAAAATAATCTACAGTGTGAAAAGAACTGCAGTCAGAAGGTAAGGTGAGAGGCTTTTGCTATTGTGTGGCAAGATATGATGGCTCAGAGAAGAATAGTTTAAGAGTAGAGATGGTAATAAGAGTAGAGTCTCTCCCTTTGGGAATACATTGTGAAGATATGTCAAACTTCAGCATAGAATTGGAGAAGTCAAAGCTAGCCTGGCAACTCTGAGTGATGATGCTGTTTACCAAAATGGGGAACATGACAAGATAAGCAAATTTAGAAGTAGGAAATTATGAGAGTTCTTATGATAATGCTCCTTCTTTTTATTGAAGTGTAGTTGATTTATAATGTATTAGTTTCAGGAGTACACCAGCGTGATTCTGTTACACCTACATGCGTGTGTGCTCAGCCACTTCAGTTGTGTCCGACTCCTTGTGACCCCATGAACTATAGCCCACCAGGCTTCTCTGCCCATGGAATTCTCCAGGGAAGAATACTGGGATGGGTTGTCATTTCCTCCTCCAGGGGATCTTCCCAGCCCAGGGAACGAACCTGCATCTCCTGCATTGCAGGCAGATTCTTTACCACTGAGCCACCAGGGGAGCCCTTATATGGTTATACCTACATAAATATATTCTTTTTCAGATTTTTTCCATTATAGATTATAATAAAGATATTGAATATAGTTTGCTATGCTATGCAGTGGGTCCGTGTTGTTTATTTTTTATATATAGTAGTGTGTATCTGTTAATACCTAACTCTTAATCCCTCCATCTTTTCCCTTTGGTAATCATAAATTTGCTTTCTATGTCTGTGAGTCTATTTCTGTTTTGTAAAAAAGTTCATTTGTATCATTTTTTTTTAGATTCCACATAAAAGTGATAGATGTATATACAAATGATGAAATATTACTCAGCCATAAAAAAGAATGAAATAATGCCATTTTTAGCAACATGAATGAACCTAGAGATTATCATACTAAGTGAAGTAAGTCACATAGAAAAAGACAAATTTCATATGATATTGTTTGTATGTGGAAGATAATGCTTTATTTTAAATTCCTATTACACATGCTAGCAGAAGTATCATGGGCAATTGACTATATTGCAATCTGGAGTTCACTAAAAATTGGGGAGTGTATGTGTGTATATATGTGTGTGTGTGTGTGATAAAATCATGCTATTCAATTGAATTACCTGCAGAGTTAGTCCCAGGACTGATCCTCTGGGTATATCCAGGTCAGAAACAGGAGAATTTCAAATTTAAGTCTCAGACTGGAGAAGGACCAGAACACAGGAATTGTCATGTTAGAAGAATAAAAAAGGAGGGGATCCAGAAAGGAATGAATTACTTATTAGGCCCAATGCTCTTGAATAAGATGAAAATACTAAATTTCGCCATGACACCTTACTGGTGACCTTGACAAGAACATGTCACTAGGAAATTAGAACAAAATTCTGATTGGAATGAATTCAAGAGACCCTAG
The DNA here is from genome assembly GCF_042477335.2 of Ovis canadensis. Lineage (NCBI taxonomy): Eukaryota > Metazoa > Chordata > Mammalia > Artiodactyla > Bovidae > Ovis > Ovis canadensis. The sequence goes on along the minus strand of NC_091727.1, from coordinate 38,011,741 downwards.
GAGATGAAGACGTGGAAACAGTGATTTTTTTTTTTTTAGGATCAGAATACTTTAATAAGATATCAGTGTCAAAATACATTTCCTTATAAAGTTAAGTTCCCATATAGTAATAACGTTGTCAGTAGGAATTTGACAAAATAATAATGTTCACGAAATCATTATGTTGATAGATAAGGTTAATATGAAGCTTGGAATATTTTTTCAGAGTGTTTTAGTAAAACTGCAAGGGTAAAATGCCCTTAATGCTGAGGCAAACACAGAAAATCAAACACCAGTGCTTACACGTCAGTAGCCCTTCAGGTTGTGCTGCCCACTGTGCGTGAGGCAGGGCTGCGGTGCTAAAGTACAATTTGAGCAACACAAATATGATTTGGGCGACACAGTGACTAGGTAATTTTTCTTTTGAAACTTAACTTTTGTTTTGGGCAATAAGTTCATCCAGCCTTACCAGATTCTCGGTTTCCTGTGCTTTGCTTTGTGTGTTTCTAGAAACTTTGTCATTGTACCCATGATGGAAAAGTTCCATGTGGCTGCTGCTGCTGCTGCTGCTAAGTCACCTCAGTCGTGTCTGATTCTGTGCAACCCCATAGACGGCAGCCTACCATCCCTGGGATTCTCCAGGCAAGAACACTGGAGTGGGTTGCCATTTCCTTCTCCAATGCATGAAAGTGAAAGGTGAAAGTGAAGTCGCTCAGTCGTGTCTGACTCTTAGCGACCCCATGGACTGCAGCCTACCAGGCTCCTCCGTCCATGGGATTTTCCAGGCAAGAGTACTGGAGTGGGGTGCCATTGCCTTCTCCGAAACAGTGATTTATAAACAACTCTTTTTGGTAATTTTTCTACAAAGTGGAGCAGAAAATATCAAGTGGAAAGAAAAAATACATCAGGAGAATTTTTATTTGGTTTGGTTATTTCACATGATGGGAGTTATAAGAGCCTTTTTGGTTTTGGTTTGTTTGTTTTTTAATGACAAGAATTATCCCCCCCCTCAAAACAGAACAATAATATAGGAAAATAAGGAGAAAAATACAGGACAAATATTTAATTGGGCAAAATGTTGACATCCAGTGCACAAACGAAAGGCTTTGCCTTAGTAGAATAAAGAGTTCATCCTTTGTTTCAGAAGGTGGAGAATATGGGTACAGATGTCAGTGGCCTGGTAGATGTGGTAATGGGAGGAAAAGATGGTTCTCTTCTAAATATTTTTTTTCCTCAATGAAGTACAAAGCAGTGCTTTGAGAAGGAGGAATAGAAACAGGGATTTGGGCAACTGATTGCAGAAGTAAGATAATCATTAGAAAACAGGAAAATGTATTGATGAGGGAAATAAATGGAGCAGAATTTCAGCTAGTGTTGAAGGCACATTTAAGATTCATGCCATATGTAACCAGGTCCTGTGGTATGTGATTTTCTCTAGCCATGTATAACCATTTGGGTGCAGGTACAAGAATGGCAGAGATTAAGATTTAACCAGGATTGGGGTTTTATCAGAAGACCATAAGAGTCAAGGGAGTTAAAAGTATACTCAAAGAAGGGAAAATAGTCAGTGGAGCCTAAGCTGGGAAGGTAAGGAACTGAAGCAAGGCACAATTAATGCTGAAAAGGTGGTGAGGGTCATTGGATTGTTAACATGTTGGAGTAGAAGAATTGGAGGTTTGGGAATATTAAAAGGGCCTGATCCACAAGGTAAAAAGTAGGGATTGGAAGGTGGGATAACTGAAGTTGAGATTTGGAATTGGTATAAGTATTGCCAGAAACAAAGGCTAGAGTCTGACTGTAGGGATCATCTTACCTACTGTCTGTAGTGAGATGAGGACTAGATGAATGGAGGCAGTGAGATCCAGTGCCAGGATGTGAATGGATAGTCTTTGTAAATATTTGAATCAAGAACTTTGAGAGTAGTTAAAGGGAACAAGTCAGTAATTCAGACACTAAGTAAGCCCAGTGAAGATGGAGGAGTGAAAAGAGAGTAGTTGATTGCAGTAAGGATATTGGTGAACACTGCAACCTGATGGCTGTTCCCTTCTCACATCAGTCCTGGGTATTCACTGGAAGGACTGATGGTGACGCTGAAACTCCAATACTTTGACCACCTGATGCGAAGAGCTGACTCATTGGAAAAGACTCTGATACTGGGAAAGATTGAGGGCAGGAAGAGAAGGGTGCGACAGAGGATGAGATGGTTGGATGGCATCACTGACTCGATGGACATGGGTTTGGGTGGACTCCTGGAGTTGGTGATGGACAGGGAGGCCTGGTGTGCTGTGGTTCATGGGGTTGCAAACAGTTGGACACGACTGAGCAACTGAACTGACTGACTGACAACCGGATGACTCTGTTCCCTTCTCACTAGGGTAAAGTATATGCACATACTTCCATTTACAGATGAATTCCTTCATTACCAGAAATAGAATTGCACTGCAGATCTGTGCTTCTAATCTTTCTCACTGCTGCTGCTGCTAAGTCACTTCAGTTGTGTCCGACTCTGTGCGACCCCATCAACGGCAGCCCACCAGGCTCCCCTGTACCTGGGATTCTCCAGGCAAGAACACTGGAGTGAGGGTTGCCATTTCCTTCTCCAATGCATGAAAGTGAAAAGTCAAAGTGAAGCTCAGTCGTGTCCGACTCCTAGTAACCCCATGGACTGCAGCCTACCAGGCTCCTCCATCCATGGGATTTTCCAGGCAAGAGTACGGAATGGGTTGCCATTGCCTTCTCCAATCTTTCTCACTACCAATTTCCTATCCCAGACAATTTTACCTGTTATTTTGGAAATGTAAAGAAGTTACTTGACTTCCTCGTTTACATTCATGAGTGAGTTTTTAGTCACTATTCATGAAATGAAACGATTAATCTTGAATAAATATGTGTGGATATTTGATGATGCTGTGTGTAGTTTTGCTCACTCTATTTTGCACACTAGATTTGCCAAGAACTTGAAGCTCCCTGCTATTCTGTACCTATGTTATATGGAAATGCTTTTCTTGCTGAATTTTTTATGAATATGGTTAAAAGTTTTTAAGTATATTTAATTGAGAGGCATGACAAACCAGCATAACAAAGTTTCACCTATAATTTTGATAGTTTTCCATCTGTTTTGGGAGCTTGATGCAATCCTAATAAGGGGATAGCAATTTCATTATTAAATGGGGCTGACATTTTGGCTACCAATTGTACTTAAAAGTATTTGTCATAATTAACTCATGATTTTAATACAAGTGGAACTGCATGCATGTCTACTTTTTCTTAGCACACTTATTTTGAAATTGATCCCATTTTGTAGCTGACATAGCTAGATCATACTCTTAAAAAGTAATTATTTTTGTGGTTTTATTTTTACAAATAACTGATACAACAATGTGGTGTTCACAATGCTATAAAATGTGAGAAGAGTATTTGTGAATATTGATTTCATAGGTGATAAAACTGATAAAATGTTGATAAACCCAAGCAGAAGGTCATTGAGAACTGTTTATAAGCATTAGGTATTAAATTTACAGATGTAGAGTCAAAGTTGTACATATATGGTGGGATGGACATTCACCATGAATTCTGATGGATGTTACAATGAGAGAGAGAAAAAAACCAAGTTAAGTAGTAAATAGAAAAATGTCTAAGCATATTCCCGTGCATCATCTTCTCCCATTAAGTTGATTTTTATCACTTTGTGTATAGGAGTCTTAACAGAATCATATTTCCATCCCTTCCTGGTGAACAACCTCTCAAGGATGTCTGGCATCCGGTAGCCCTTGCTTAGAATGAAATCTTTAAATGCAATTGTCCCATAAAGATCTTCAAGAATGTCCTGTTCACGAAACTTCTTTCCAAAAATCCCACCTTCAAGTAAGGCCTTGGGGTCAATCAAAGGTTCGTCATTTATTAGCTTTTTCCACAACTTGGGCTGCAGGTACCATGCACCATACCTTATCTTCACCCAGTCAGGTTTATAAGGATTGTGTGGTTTCTGGAGTTTCCTCTCCCAGTTTCTTTCCTCCGTGGAGAATTTTTTCACCTCCATTTTACCTATCTTGATGCCGAACCTTACCTTTGAAGAAACCTGGGATACTTTCTTCATGCGGGGTTTGTCATGGGTTGGTGGGCAGTCGCAGCCAACCTCACACAGTTTCATGATGAACTGTTCGTCAATGCCCAAGTCTCCGAAAGTAGAAATCCATTTGCAGAATTTCCGAATTCCTTTTGGTACATTAAAAGACAAATCAGTGAGTGAATCCTTTCTGCTTGACTTTTTGTCTTCATAATACAAACTGGCTGGGTGTGACACGGGAGCCTCCTTGACAGGTTCCAGCTCGACCATCTCAGGGCGTTTTTCACAAAGCTTTCTGGGGAATTTCTTTTTTCTCTTGGGACCCAGACTGTAAGCCCACAAGTCTTCCAGCTTTCTGTCAGGATCGAGCACTTCCAGCACCTTTAATAAGAGGTCTGCAGGTAGATCTTCCTCCAGCTTTGTGTAGAGTGCAAATGGGTGCTTGGTCAGGTGGGCTTCAATTTCCTCCACGAATGCCTTCCGTGCTTGCTGGGCTGATGAAAGCGTGGAGAACACCTCTGCTTCCGCAGGCAGCTTTTTCTTTGGTGGGGCATGCTGGGGAACTCTGTGAGCAATCACGGGGAGAAAGCCCTCATTAGGTCCTCGAGTGATCAGATCTTCACAAGGTGGGCAGCCCTTCCGGAAGTCGTCCAGCCCCTCTTTCACAAATACCCACTGCCGGCTGTCCAGGTATGTTGGGAACTTCAGGAGTGCCTTCTTGTGCTTTGCGAAACACTTGGAGGGTAACTTGTCTTTGTACCAGGGCTTGCAGTTCATACCCAGGGGCATTGGTTCCAGTGGCCCCGGCCCTAGCAGCCACTTCTTGTCTGCCATGGTTCCCCTGGCCTCAAGGGGGACTCACCGCTTTAGTAGTTTGTTGTCCCGGCTTCTCCGGTTGCTAGGAGACCACGTAGCCAGGTGCCGCTAGATTCTTCCTGGAGGCGGGTCAATGCAGGCACCATGTGAAACTTGCATTCTCCCAGGATGCGCAGTGAAGGCACATTCTTTTTTGTTGTAGTTACTGTGTCGTTGTTACTAGTCCATTGTATGGACATAGCATCACTTATTTATGCACTCACCTTTTGATGGACATTTGGATTATTTGCAATTTGAGGCTATCACAAATAAAGCTGCTGTAAATATTTGTGTTTCTGTCTCTGTATGTCCATATGCTTTCATTTCTCTTGGGTAAACTTTAACTGATGGAAAGCTGGGAGCAGATGAGGTTTTATGTTTTAGACCACTACCAAACTTTTCCAAACTGGTTGTACTAGTTAATATTTCTTCTAGTTGTGTATAGGGGTTTCCCAAGTGGTGCTAGTGGTAAAGAATCTGCCTGCCAATGCAGGAAACTCAGGAGACATGGGTTTAATCTCTGGGTTGGGAAGTCCCTTAGAGCAGGACGAGGTAACCCAATCCACTATTCTTGCCTGGACAGTTCCATGGAGAGAGGAGACTGGAGAGCTATAGTCCACGGGGTCACAGAAAGTCGGACACAATTGAGCATGCACTCACACACATATACACACACTAGTTGTATTTAGGAATGGCACTCCTTCTCCACTTTCCCCGATACTCAATAAGGTTAGTCATTTTAATTTTGGATGCTTTAATATGTGTATGGGCATCCCTGGTAGCTCACCTGGTAAAGAGTCTGCAATGCAGGAGACTTGGGTTTGATCCCTGGGTTGGGAAGATCCCCTGGAGGAGGGCATGGCAGCCCACTCCAGTCTTCTCGCCTGGAGAATCCCCATGGACAGAGAATTCTGGTGGGTTAGAGTCCATGGGGTCTCAAAGAATCAGACATGTTGCTGCTGCTGCTGCTAAGTTGCTTCAGTCGTGTCCGACTCTGTGCAACCCCATAGACAGCAGCCCACCAGGCTGCTATGTCCCTGGGATTCTCCAGGCAAGAATACTGGAGTGGGTTACCATTTCCTTCTCCAATGCATGCACACATGCCAAGTTGCTTCAAGCATGTCCAACTCTGTGCGACCCTATGGACAGCAGCCTACCAGGCTCCTCTGTCCTCAGGATTCTCTAGGCAAGAATACTGGAGGAATCAGACATGACTGAGTGACTAAGCACAGCACCCACAGCACAATAGGTGTATAATGGTATCTCATTTTGGTTTTAATTTGTATTTCCTTAAGGAATACCAGTGTTGAACATCTGTTCAGGTGCTTATTTGCCATTCATATATCTCCTTTGGTGAAGAGTCTATTCAAATTTTTTGTACTTTTAAAAATTGTTTTGATTGACATCTCTTATTTTTAGAATTATTTGTGTATTCTGGATGTAATATATGATTTGTAAGCATTTTCTTCTCCACTTATGATTTTTCTTTTCATTGTCTTAATACTGTCTTTTAAAGAACAATTTTTACATTTGATGAAGTCCAGTATATCAAGTATATATCCAGTATATGGCTTGTCTTTTTGTGTTGTATCTAAGAAAGCTTTGCCTATCCAAAGTTTGCCTATTCTGCTAAAATTTGTATAATCTTGAGGTTTTATGTTAAGATTTGTCATCTCTTTCAATTCTTTAGGTGATGGAAGATATGGATCAAAGTTATTAATTTTTATTTATTTATGTTTGGCAGTACTAGGTCTTTGTTGTTGCAATCAGGCTTTCTCTAGTTGCAGTTAGCAGTGGCTACTCTCTAGTTGTGGTGTGTGGCCTTTTCATTGTGGTGGTTTCTCTTGTTGCAGGAGCACAGGCTCTAGAGCATGGGCTCAGTAGTTGTGGCATTTGGGGAGCAACTTAGTTGCTCCTCAGCATGTGGAATCTTCCCCTACCAGGGATCAAACCTGTGTCCCTTGCATTGGCAGATGAATTCTTATTCACTGCACTATGAGGTAAGTCCCAAAGTTTTTATTTTTATTCTTCCTGCAGATATCTAGTAGTTCCAAAATTATTTTTTTTGAAAAGAGAAAAATTTCTCTACTCAGTTACCTTTGTAACTTCATACGTATGCATTGTCCATATTTCTGTGGGTCCATGTCTAGACACATTTTTCTGTTTCATTGATTTCTCTGTCTTTACTCCAATTCTGTTCTGTGTTGATACTTTGTATTTTACAATAAGCCTTGAAACTAGGCTCCGTTAGTTCTCCAACCTCTTTCTTCTTTTACAAAGTTGGTTTGACTCTTACAGGTCTTTTAAATATATATGAGAATTTTTGAATCAACTTGTCAATGTCTTTTAAAAGAAACCTGTTGGGATTTTGATAAGGATTTGTGGAATCTATGAATCAATTTTGAGATATTTGACAGCTTAACAATATTGAGTTTCCTGACCCATGACAAAGGTGCATGTTTTCATTTATCTATATATTCTTTCATTTATCTGAGCAATATTTTGTAGTCTGTGTATATATCTTTCACATCTTTTTGTTGTTGTTCATCTTCTCTGAACTTCTGTTTCATCTCCTCCTGTCTTTAGCTTCCACTATGGAAAGATACAAAGTTTGTTCTTGCTAAACTGTCAAGAAAGCTTTTATTTTACTACTTAAATAGGAAATGAAAATAGTATGACAATGCAAATTTACATTATTTCCAGACTTGCAAAAGAAACCACAACCAGTATGATACATTATGTAAAGTATGTACAGCTTTAATAAAAGAAACAAACCAGCCACTATAACATTGGAAACGTTCTAGAATAGCAATAAACCAAAACTTTTAGTTAGGAGTTTTAGAAAGTAAAGAATTAAATAGCTGAAACTCAGCTTTAAACTATCAGGAGAGGCACAAATTATTTCCTATAATAATGCAATATATTTGGTATATGGAAGAATATCAAAGGATAAACTACCATTCCTGATTTCACGGAGGAGAAACATTTCACACTGGTACCTTGGTATCTGCCTGGGGTTAGCCCAAGGACTCCCCTTAGATACCCAAGTCTGTGGATGTTCAAGTGCCTTATGTAAAATGGTACAGTATTTGCATATAATCTATGTACATGCCTGTATACTTTAAATCATCTCTAGATTACTTATAATACCTCTTGCAATGTAAATGCTCTGTAAAGAGTTGCACCACAAATTCATGTTTTGCTTTTGGGATTTTTCTTTTTCCAAATGTTTTCCATCTGCATTTAGCTGGGTTCATGGATGTAGAACCTAAAGATATGGACAGCCGACTGTACTGCACCATTTCATACAAGGGGCTTGAAATCTGCAGACGTTGGTATCTACAGGGGTCCTGAAACCAGTCTCCTTTGGCTGCTGACAGATGACTGTATTCTTCTTATGGCCTCTCTTCTTTCTAGCCTGACTCCTCTGCTCCACACTGATGTGGATTCTTCCTTTTTGAAATTACAGCTTTATTGAGGTAGAACTTACATATTATCAATTCATTCTTTTAAAGTGTGCAGTCTAATGGTTTTTAGTATATTAATAGGATTGTGCAACTATCAAAGCAATCGGTTTTGACACATAGTCATTAATCTCAAAAGAACACCAAACCCACTGGCAGTCACCTCGTCCATCCCCCAGCTACCTCAGCCCTTGGCAGCCACTAATCTACTTTCTGTCTTTTTAAATTTGCCTATTCTGGACATTTGATATAAATGCAACTATAGAATATGTGGTCACTTTTGACTGGCTTCTCTCATTTATCATACCGTTTTTGAGTTTCATCCATGGTGTAGCATATATATGTACTTCATTTCTTTGTATTGCCAGATACTAATCAATTATGTAGATATATCATATTTAATGTATCTGTTCATCTGTTGGTGAATATTTGGGTTTTTCCACTTTTTTGTTGTTATGAATAATGTTACTACAAACCTTCATGTACAAGAGATTTTTTTCTATTTAGTCTTTTGAAACTTATTATAATCTTTTTTCCCAGCTTTCGTGATATATAATTAATAATTTAAAATTTCGTATTTTTAAGGTATACAGCTTGATGATTTGATAAACATATACATAATGAAACAATCACCACAGTCAAGCTAATCAACATATTCATCATCCCCCATACTGTCCATCTTACTTGGCTTAAGATCTACCCTCTTAGAAAATTTCAAATATATAATATTGTTAACTATATTCACAGTGTTCTACATTAGGTTTTCAGAATTTATTCATCCTAAATGAGTTAGAATTTGTACCCCTCGATCAACAACTTTCCCCGCCTACCAGTCTCTGACAACCAACTCTGTTGCTACTACTGTCCTCTGCTTCTAGGAGTTTGGCTCTTTTAGATTTAACATATAAGTGAAATCCTGCAGTATTTGATTTTCTGCATCTTGATTATTTCACTTAGCATGATGCCCTCCAGATTAACCCATGTTGCAAAAGGTAGGATTTCCTTCTCTTTGAAGGTTGAATAATATTCTTGTGTGTGTGTGTGTATCTCATATTTCCTTTATTCTTCTCTGGATATATATTTAATTTGTTTCCATATCTGGGCTATTGTGAATAATGCTACAGTGAACATGGGAGTGAATGTGTCTCAGTATCCTGATTTCATTTTCTTTGGATGTATACCCAGAAGTGAGATTGCTAGATTATAAGGTGGTTCTGTTTGTAATATTTTGAGGAATCTCCATACTGTTTTAAAGAACGGTGATAAAAATTTACATTCCCACCAACAATGCACAAGGGTTCCGTTTTCTCCCCTTCCTCAACAACATGTGTTATTTCTTGTCTTTTTGAAAATAGCTATTCAACTTCACTTTCACTTTCATGCATTGGAGAAGGAAATGGCAACCCACTCCAGTGTTCTTGCCTGGAGAATCCCAGGGACGGGGGAGCCTGGTGGGCTGCCATCTCTGAGGTCGCACAGAGTCGGACACGACTGAAGTGACTTAGCAAAGAGTGAGAGATGACATCTCATTTTGATTTTGATTCACATTTCCTTGATGATTTGTGATGTCATGTACCCTTTCATACCTTTTAGTCATTTGTATGTCTTCTTTGTAGAAATGTAGGTATTCTGCCCATTTTTTTTAATTGAGGCATTGTTTTCAGCCATTGAGTTGTATGACTTACTTATATATATATATTGGATATTAAGCCTTATGAGAGATATGGTTTGAAAATATTTCCCCCATTCTGTGGGTTGCCTTTTCCCTTTGTTGGCTGTTCCTTTTGCTTTGCAGAAGCATTTTTATTTGATAAAATTTCTCTCGTCCACTTTTGCTTTTGTTACTTCTGCTTTTGCTGATACATCCAAAAAGTAATTGCGCAGACCAACATCAGGAAACTTTTTCCCTATGTTATCTTCTAGTAGTGTTACAGTTTCATGTTTAAATCTTAATATGTTTTGAGTTTTTTTAAATGTGAGATAATCTCATTCTTCTGCATGTAGACACCAAGTTTTCCCAGGAGCATTTACTGAAGAGAGTATCTTTTCCTCATTGGGTGTTCTTTTCTGCTCCTGTGCTGTGCTCAGTTGCTCAGTTGTGTGTGACTCTTTGCAACTCATGGACTGTAGCCCACCAGACTCTTCTGTCCATGGATTTTTCCCTTAAAGAATATTGGAGTGGGCTGCCATTTCCTTCTCCAGGGGATCTTCCCCACCCAGGGATCAAACCTGGGTTTCTTGCATTGCAGGCAGATTCTTTACCACTGAACCACCTGGGAAGCCCCATGGATTTATTTGGTATTTATGTCTTATTTTAATGCCAATATGATACTATTTTAATTACTGTAGCCTCACAATATATTTTGAAATCAGGAAGTATGGTTTTTTATTTCTCAGGATTGCTTTGGCTATTTGGGGTCTTCAATTTGTTACAGTTACTTTGTGACCTAATATGTGTTCTATCCTGGAGCACATTCTCTGTGCACTCAAGGAGAATGTGAGTTCTTCTACACTTGTATAATAACTACTGTCTATTTCTGTTATGTCATTTTAGTCTGTTGTGTTCTCACATCAGTTGCTTCCTTCTTGATTTTCTGTCTGGATGTTCTGTCCACTAAGTGAGGTATTGAAGTCTCTTACTATTATTGTACTGCTGTCACTTTCTGCCTTTAAAACTGTTAGAGAGAGGTTATGGGGAGGGAGGTGGGAGGGGGGTTCATGTTTGGGAACGCATGTAAGAATTAAAGATTTTAAAATTAAAAAAAAAACTGTTAGTATTTTTCCCATCTTTATTAATGTATGATTGACAAATAAGTTTTATATATTTAAGACATATAATATTGAGATATATCAATATCTGCTTTATACATTTAGCTGTGTATTCATATAAATGTTATATAATCTTGTTGAACTGACCCTTTTATCATTACGCATTTACCTTCTTTGACTCCAAAGACAGTTTTAGACAAAATGACTGTTTTGTGTGGTATAAGTGTAGTTACACTTGCCAGGCTGGAGAGGGTGAGCCAAGCTGGATAGGGCTAACTTTAGAGCATCCCTTTGGGGGCCCACCCTGTGACCCCCACCCTATAAAATTATGGTGCTGCTCCTCCAGGGTCAAGGACAGGAACTTGGTACTCTTCCTGCTTCTATGATATTGACCTGGCACCAGGATCACATAAAAAAAAAAAAAAGAGCTGATGTGTGCAAAGAATTGACTCTTTTGTTCCCCTTCTATAGCAACCTAAACAATATATCCAATAAATACATATATCAGCCAACTCTTATGGAAGCAATAAGGTGACCTGAGCAAAAGGTAATACTTAGTTTTGTGCTAAGGAGGCTTGAGAGGCTAATAGGATTTTATGAGGGGGGGGTTATTATTTTACTAATATGCTGACATCTACCTATGACTCCATGCAACTGGTATATGCCACAGAATCTAACAGCAGGAAGGATCTGCATTGCCAAAGAAAAGTGGAGGTAGGGAAAAATGAGACTATCAGAGATACGAGTATGGACTTATCACAGTGTTTTGGGGTGAGAATCAGTGGATCAACTCAGAATTCAGTTCAAGGTTTGATACCTGGGCATTATCCTATGTTGACCTTGGTTACTTAGGTATCAGGGCTTCTAGCACTCCAAACACGCTCATGATCCAAAAGATTTCTGAAAAAAGCTTGTATATACTAATAAATGCTTTATGTGCTCACTTTTTAAGCATATGCTTAGTTGCTCAGTCATGTCTGACTCTTTGAGATTCTTTGCAACCCCCTGGACTATAGCCCACCAAGTCCTCTGTCCATGGGGTTTTCCGGGCAAAAATACTGGACTGGATTACCATTTTTCCCTCCAGGGGATCTTCCTGACTCAGGGATCGAACCTGTGTCTCTTACATCTCCTGCACTGACAGGCAGGTTCTTTACCACTAGCACTACCTGAGGTGAGGTGAAGTTGCTCAGTTGTGTCCTACTCTTTGTGACCCCTGTGGACTGTAACCTACTAGGCTTCTCCGTCCATGGGATTCTCCAGGAAAGAATACTGGAGTGGATTGCCATTTCCTTCTCCAGGGGATCTTCCCGACCCAGGGATCGAACCCGGGTCTCCCGCATTGGAGGCAGACGCTTTAATCCACTACCCGCAAAGCCCTAAAAATCTAGAGCTGTGTCCTTGACCTTTGAGGAACTTTTCTCATGTGTAAAAATGAAGTAGTTGAAGCAGATTTTCTGACTTTATAGACCAAGATAATTTAAATCAGGAAGATTTTTTAAAATAAATATCTGAAAAATCTGTGAGGAGAATATTAAAGTATCATCATATTAAAGAGTATGATCTCTAACCAGAAACAGTTCTATCTTTTCATGTGGAACAAAATGAAATTCTTCTTCCTTGGAGATAAGCAGAGCCCAAGGCCCTTAATCTCAGTAACACAGTGTATCCAAGAACAATGCACTCAAGGAGTGTGGCACCTAAAGATGAAAAAGCAAAGTGCCATTCATCTATTGCTTTCTGCATTACTGTGCAGCTTCTAGGTCTTAATACCTCTGACCTATGGCCTGAGCTCCTTATCTGGTTGACTTCCCTTTAATCTCTTTATCACCTCTCCAATGAATCCTCCATACTGACTCTGGTTGTGCATCTTTCCAGACCAAAGATCCATCATGACATTCTTCCTTCATTGGATTTCTGCATCAAGGGAAAAAAAAAAAGCTTGTCTGCTGGCCAGTCATTTAAAACCTTCCACAGTCTTCTCTTGACCTGCCTTTTCAAATTTGTCTTCTTTACTCCCTGTATTCTGTACAACTCCACACTGTTGTAGCTACTGTTCTGAATGCATTCTGCTTTCATACTTTCTGAGTCAAGCTCAAGCTTGCTTCTCAACCTCACCACTAACCCCATCCCTTTACTTTCATTCTGACAGTGGGGTCCTACCCACCCTCCGTGACCTTGTTCAAATAATTCCCTCCAGAACCCTCCTAGATCTCTGCAGTTGGAAATAATCTACCTTTTGCTTTTATTCCCAGAGCACTTTGAACCTTTTCCAGAAAACTCTTACAACAGCTGGCTGCTTTGTCAGTTACCCTCACTGCCTGTCTCTCACAGGATGAAAAGCGTGTGTGCCTTAATCATCATCATGACCCCAATAATGCCTAGCATAGTATGAATACTTGATGAGGATTCAGAAAACATTGGGTGACAACCAAAGGTAAGATTATAGCCAAAATAACATGTAAATAACATGCAGGAGGTAATACCAAACATTTTGTTAGTTTTAATGGCAACTTTATTTCTGGCCTTATTTGTAAGACTATTTGGCTATAAAGAACACGGTAGATAAAACATTTCTATCCCCTTTATTCAAGATAGCCATTCTATCTGTTTATACTAATCAGAATAAAATCTTTATTAGAGGGCTCAGAGTTAAATAGAAGCAGTTGAAATTAGCATTTAAATAGAATTTGGTGTTACCCAGATATAACACAAATTTGTAGTATATGATTATTGAGAGTCAGTTCTCCTACCATTGTGTAATATATTTTTTAGCTCATTGACCAGGGTTCTTCCTGTTTGCTTTTAGAACACTCTCTCCTGTACCACGGCCAACAGGCCAGAGAGAATTGGTAAAGACTACTGATAACTATCACTTATGTATCATTTTATCTTGTTCTGAGCACTTTAATGTATTTTAGGTTATTTAATCTGTCTGAAATCTCTTCAAGGCAGGACTTGTTTCCTTTCTTGAGTGAGGAATCTCAGGCTTCAAATGTCGTGTCTCACATCTAACATTCAACAAATAGCAGAACCAAGTTCAAATCCAGATTTTCTGACTTGAAACAGCCAAGCTATGAAGAATGTAGAAGAGCTGGTCTGTAGACCAAGAGAATGAGGAAGAGTTGGTTTTTAGAAACATCATTTGTGGTCCATCCCCTGACCTAGTCAATGTGTTGGTGTATTCCCAGCATAGCTAACCTTGAAAAAATCCTTATAATAATTCAATTTCTCTGTATAAACCAATATTACACTAAAACATATATAAACATATATAAACTAAAACATATATAAACTAAAACATGTATAAACCAATATTACACTAAAACATATCTATGACCATCTCCCAAGATTAGTGTAGTTTATTCTCTGAAAGAAAGAAAAAACTATCCCAGAGCTTATTAGAACTCCAAAATGGGGAATGTGGAGTTAATGCGAGTCTCTTCATAAATTATCAAATTATCTTGACCTTCAAGAAAAGTTCAGGAGGTGCTTCCTTCATTCTCCTTGCCTTTCTCGTTTCTTTTTAATTTTATTTTTAAATTTTCTCCTCTTTCTGAATACCAAGGAAGTATTTCTAAGGAGCTCCACTGTGGAGAGCAACTTGTCCAGGTCCCTTTGCTCTGTCTTCTGTATTCAAAACCATCCATATTTTTGCCTTCATGACCTTCAAATTCAGTGTTTCTTAGGGAAATTTGCTCTCTTTTGTTCTTCTCCTGACAGAACTGGCAAGTCATTAGATGCCCTCTCTGTGTATCTGCCAAGCTAGCTGTATTTCCCAAGTCATAATTGTTTTACATACAGTTTTACATGTGTGCTTTTTGAGATAAGGGAAAAGGATGTTAAAATTGAGATTCTCCCAAATCTTCAGATGTATGGTCATTATACCTATCTATGTGTATTTTATGTCCTTTATTCTGTGGCTGTAACTTTCCTTCACATGAGAACAAAGGAGAGGGACTTGGATACCCCCCATTCCTGACTGGATATGCAACTTAATTCTGTTATGTCTCCTTATTCACAACCCCTCTCCACAAATGTCCTTGAAAAATAGAGACTAGTTCATTTAGAAGCATCTCAGGGATATGTTATCACTCTCTTTAGCATGACTTTTCTCCAAATTGTTGCACATAGCATTCAGTAAATATTGTGGAATGAGTGAATAAAAAAACTGAAATAAGGCTGAGATTTTTGTTTGTTTGTTTGTTTGTTTTTAGCTGTAGCACACAACTGTTCTTTGTGGTTGTTATTCTTCTGGTTTCCATTTTTTGATCCTTGGCGTGTGCCACAAAGGTGAGGCAAAAGCTAACCCAGACCCTGAATTTTTCTGATAGTATCTCTGATAAGCTGTGACAACTTAGTGACATTAGAGAGATGTCAGAGTCTTTTTTTTTAAGTCTCATAACATTTATTTATTGCTTACTGATTAATGCATTCAACATGAGTTTTGGTGTTCACCTAACATTCAAACAGTATACCACATGCTAGAAATAAAATGGTCAGTAAGCAGTGATTACCTTGCTCTCAAGTTTCAAATCTGTTCAGTGAGTAAAACTTTAAACAGATACTTATGGTAATAAAGATTTTTAAATTTTTTAAATATTAATTTATTTTAATTGGAGGCTAATTACTTTAAAATATTGTATTGATTTTGCCATACATCAACATGAATCTGCTACGGGTGTACATGTGTTCCCCATCCTGAACCCCCCTCCCACCTCCCTCCCCATCCCATCCCTCAGGGTCATCCCAGTGCACCAGCCCCAAGCATCCTGTGTCATGCATCAAACCTGGACTGGCAATTCGTTTCACATATGATATTATACATGTTTCAATGCCATTCTCCCAAATCATCCCACCCTCACCCTCTCCCACAGAGTCCAAAAGACTGTTCTATACATCTGTGTCTCTTTTGCTGTCTCGCATACAGGGTTATCATTACCATCTTTCTAAATTCCAAATATATGTGTTAATATACTATATTGGTGTTTTTCTTTCTGGCTTACTTCACTCTGTAAAATAGGCTCCAGTTTCATCCACCTCATTAGAACTGATTCAAATGCATTCTTTTTAATGGCTGAGTAATACTCCATTGTGTATATGCACCACGACTTTCTTATCCATTTATCTGCTGATGGACATCTAGGTTGCTTCCATGTCCTGGCTATTATAAACAGTGCTGCAATGAACATTGAGGTACACATGTCTCTTTGAATTCTGGTTTCCTCGGTGTGTATGCCCAGCAGTGGGATTGCTGGGTCATAAGGCAGTTCTATTTCCAGTTTTTTAAGGAATCTCCACACTGTTCTCCATAGTGGCTGTACTAGTTTGCATTCCCACCCAA
Organism: Ovis canadensis; assembly: GCF_042477335.2. NCBI lineage: Eukaryota > Metazoa > Chordata > Mammalia > Artiodactyla > Bovidae > Ovis > Ovis canadensis. Next base: position 37,995,264 of record NC_091727.1, on the reverse strand, counting down.
CAGTGTAAGAGGGTTCCCTTTTCTCCACACCCTCTCCAGCATTTATTGCTTGTAGACTTTTGGATAGCAGCCATTCTGACTGGTGTGAAATGGTACCTCATTGTGGTTTTGATTTGCATTTCTCTGATAACGAGTGATGTTGACCATCTTTTCATGTGTTTGCTAGCCATCTGTATGTCGTCTTTGGAGAAATATCTGTTTAGTTCTTTGGCCCATTTTTTGATTGGGTCGTTTATTTTTCTGGAATTGAGCTGCAGGAGTTGCTTGTATATTTTTGAGATTAATTCTTTGTCAGTTGCTTCATTTGCTATTATTTTCTCCCATTCTGAAGGGTGTCTTTTCACCTTGCTTATAGTTTCCTTTGTTGTACAGAAGCTTTTAAGTTTAATTAGGCCCCATTTGTTTATTTTTGCTTTTATTTCCAATATTCTGGGAGGTGAGTCATAGAGGATCCTGCTGTGATTTATGTTGGAAAGTGTTTTGCCTATGTTCTCCTCTAGGAGTTTTATAGTTTCTGGTCTTACGGTTAGATCTTTAATCCATTTTGAGTTTATCTTTGTGTATAGTGTTAGAAAATGTTCTGGTTTCATTCTTTTACAAGTGGTTGACCAGTTCTCCCAGCACCAGCTGTTAAAGAGATTCTCTTTTCTCTATTGTATATTCTTGCCTCCTTTGTCAAAGGTAAGGTGTCCATAGGTGCGTGGACTTATCTCTGGGCTTTCTATTTTGTTCCATTGATCTATATTTCTGTCTTTGTGCCAGTACCATACTGTCTTGATGACTGTTGCTCTGTAGTAGAGCCTGAAGTCAGGAAGGTTGACTCCTCCCGTTCCATTCTTCTTTCTCAAGATTGCTTTGGGTATTCGAGGTTTTTTGTATTTCCATACAAATTGTGAAATTATTTGTTCTAGCTCTGTGAAAAATACCATTGGTAGCTTGATAGGGTTTGCATTGAATCTATAAATTGCTTTGGTAGTATACTCATTTTCACTATATTGATTGTTCTGATCCATGAACATGGTATATATCTCCATCTATTAGCGTCCTCTTTGATTTCTTTCAGCAGTGTTTTATAGTTTTCTATATATAGGTCTTTTGTTTCTTTAGGTAGGTATATCCCTAAGTATTTTATTCTTTTCGTTGCAATGGTGAATGGAATTGTTTCCTAATTTCTCTTTCTGTTTTCTCATTGTTAGTGTATAGGAATGCAGGGGATTTTTGTGTGTTGATTTTATATCCTGCAACTTTACTATATTCATTGGTTCACTTTAGGAATTTTCTGGTGGAGTCTTTAGGGTTTTCTATGTAGAGGATCATGTCCTCTGCAAACAGTGAGAGTTTTACTTCTTCTTTCCCAATTTGGATTCCTTTTATTTCTTTTTCTGCTCTGATTGCTGTGGCCAAAACTTCCAAAACTATGTTGAATAGTAGTGGTGAGAGTGGGCACCCTTGTTGCCGGAAACCAGTGTGAGGAATCCCGCCCATGACAAGGTCATGAGGAAGGAAGCTGACATACGCAAGGCGTACTCAGACTTCAGGGGCCCCTCTGGAAATTCCTAAGCATGTGCCCCAACAAAAAATCTGCCGGTTTTTGTGCTCTGCTTTTCCGCTTTTCTTATGTTCTCTGGAAAAAAAGTCAATTCAGGGCTTTAGTCTTCTGCATTTGAAACGGATGTTTCAGTTAAACCCCCTCTGATAGCTCTCTAGCTTACCTAACAGGTTCCCCAGACTTCTTACAGCCTGTGAATTGCTTACAGCCCCCCAACTGTGAGAGGCACAAAGCTTAAAAGCATCTTAAAGATACAGAGCCTTTTCTAAAGGGTTAAAAATCATATTGGTGATGGGTTTTCACTGTTGACTCAAGGATTGCTGCCAGACCTCCATATTCTTTATCTTTTAGGCACCTGGAAGGATGTTACTCAATGTAAGCAGGATGTAGAAAAAGATACATAGTAGTTTTGATGTTAGCAACACTAGACTTTTGAGTTAATTGCTTCTCTTTTTCTGTAAACCACTGTACTCCCTCTACTTGTTATAAGTTGCTGTATCTTTGCTGTGTAAGAATGTAACTTTATTTAGTGCTTTCTGAGAGTGGCAGCAGACCTTGGGAGGATCAACACAAATAAGTCTTCTGGTTGACAAACCCTTATCAGAAAAAAGGCTGTAAAATGTTAATTGGCCCTTTTGGCTGGAAGATGATGTAAATTACCTAAGACTTGTGTATACAATTAGGTATGCAGAGAGAAAAGCCTGGTTTTGATGAGTCTGGACTGCTAACGCTGCATAACTTTGTGTTACCCATTGATCTCCATGTTTTATCAAAAGTATAAAAGGCCTTCTGAACAATAGAGGATGGAGCTAGTTGCTGGACTGGTTTCCCCCATGTCTCTCTCTTTCCTCTCCTCGTCACTCTAATTTCAGGCTGAATTTCCACCTGGGGCTAGGAGGCTCTCCAAGTCTACTTACTTGCCCTGGCTGTTAAGACTCACGCGAAAGAGAGCCTAAGGCGAGGCACCCTTAGATATTCAAGCGAGCGCCAGTGGCCCAACATAGATGGTGCAAATTCCTTGTCTGGAATTTTATTGGTCTTCTGCGTAATCCAAGCTATTCAGCCCTCTTTCTCCACTTAATTCTCCTACTACACTATTTCTTCCTAATCTAATCTTATATTTCTTATATCAATCAATAAATAAGTTTTTCTCATGCCAACGCCGTCCACCCTTCGAATTCCCTGGATCCACCGGGGCTGGACCCTGGCACCTTG